>NC_083113.1:37835576-38159697 GCF_949774975.1 Lagenorhynchus albirostris
CCCTCAAATGATATGTAACCCCAATGTCAACAAGGATATCTCTGCCTTTCAGGTCTGGATAAGATTCCTTGGATTCTTTTTTCACAAACTCTGAATTCCAATATTCTCTTCAAGTCAAAATTTCTGTACGTTACTCATGGCTGCACTGTGGCTCAGAGCTGTCATTTTCTCTGAATTAGCTGTTTAGTTATTTCCCCACTACCTTACTCATACTGCCCCATTATGCCCCAAATGGCATAATCTTTGAACTTATCCTATTTTTTACAAGGCTTTGTAGAAGGCTTGGGGATTCACAGATAAACAATTTAGAAATTGATGTGATATATTTCCATTCCAAAAATTATTTGTCTCCTTTGGCAACTTGGAATTTAGCTTCCTGTTTTACTGCTCAGCCTTTTTCTCTTCTTGTTCCTCCTCTCTCTGAACCTTCTTGTCTTTTCCATACTTTCATCTAATGTCTTACGTATTTCTAATGCAGAACAATTTAGCTATCATTTGGCAGGTCTTGGTTACTGCAGCCCTATGTTTCCAGGGCTGATGATTTATCAGATAATATTCCTACACAAATATAACTCCCTCCCTAGAAGGATATACCTAATCAGAAGTCATGGTAGATGTATATATATACACACACATACATATATATACATGCATGTATATTAGAGTAAAATATATATATTAAGGTAAAATATATATATATATATATATATACACACTTGGGTAAATATATATATATAGGGGTAAAAATATAGCTCTGTGTGAATATATATTCACATACTGTATTTTATATATATATATATCCACACACCTACTGTGTATATATATGTTCACAAAGTTGCTATCTATAGAATGTCATAGGATATATCTAATCAGAAGTCATGGTTAAATGGTTCGGTAAAAACAAAAAAGTCTATTTTTTATTAATTGACTTTATTTTTCAGGGCAGATTTAGGCTCACAGAAAAATTGAACAGAAAGCACAGCGCTCCTATATAAGCTCCTACCCTCCCTGACATACCACCTCCCCCACTATCAGCATCTTATACCAAAGCAGTACCAATTTGTACCAATCAATTTGTACCAATCTGTACGATCAGTGAACCTATATTAAC
The DNA here is from genome assembly GCF_949774975.1 of Lagenorhynchus albirostris. Lineage (NCBI taxonomy): Eukaryota > Metazoa > Chordata > Mammalia > Artiodactyla > Delphinidae > Lagenorhynchus > Lagenorhynchus albirostris. The sequence goes on from NC_083113.1 coordinate 37,836,688, forward strand.
CTTGTCCTATTTACTTTCGCTGTAAGCATCTTTGTGGTAGACATCTTGCCCAAGCATTTTTGCCTCAAACATTTTCACTGCTTAACTAATTGGCCATAAGGCAATTTTGCCATAAAAGATAAAATAATGAAACATAAAAGAGGGACATTAAAAAGGACATAATGAAACATAAAAAATAACAAAATTTAAAAGACTTTACATTTTTACCATAACCAACTGGCCGTAAGGCAATTTTGCCATAAAAGATAAAATAATGAAAAATAAAAGAGGGGCATTAAAAGAACATAATGAAACATGAGAAATATACAAAATTTAAAAGACTTTATTGAAAAACACAAAATCTTTGAATACATTTAAAACTTGTGTAGATTCATGGCAATACTGCACACGTATCTGACTTTATTTTGTGGGTTTTACCTAAGCACTTCTCTTTGAAGTTTTTTGTTCATAGTATTATACATTATTTTTTCTTGTTGCTTTGTCTCCTCATTCGGCATCATGCTTTTTCTTTTTCACTAAAATGTCTTCCTTCATTAAGGGATGCATCAGTTTCAATTACTAGGATGCTTATTTGTAACTGAGCTTTGTATGGTGTTGTGAAAGCCTTCTACACTGTTGTTTATTCTTGGCATCTTGTCACATGCCCACTGATGGACATTCCAAAGTACTATGGGATATATGGGTTTGACTCTGTGCCTTCAAACACAATGTAGTGTGTTTCAAAAAAAGAAACCAAGTTTTGGGGGCAAATCATCATCATCAATAAAGTCGCAAAATGGAAGAAATGCTAACACTGTAATGCATTTAATTTTTGTGTTAAATTTGGCTTCTGCTTCATAGAAAAAATTTTCTCTGATATCAGTGATTTTGCAGTAAACATTCTCTTCCATATAAAACAAATAGCCAGTTATAGTTGTATTCGGGTATATTTTAGAAAAAGCAATGATACTTCATTTCTCAAATTCGATCATTAAAGATTCAGGATCTAATGTTGGACGTAAGTTATTTACAATATAAAAAATCTGCTGTGAGTCTCTTCAGATTTCCCTGGAATTAAAACAGATGAGGGATGCTGCTATTTCTTATCAACGTCAGTAACATACATAACTGGTAGTACATATCTGGGCTACCATTAAATGTTCCATCACATGTCCAGTCCTTATAGTTCATCAAATCATCTAAACAAGATTCTGTGCCAAATACCAAAATTCCATTTACATGTTCTCCACTATCAAATAGTTAAAAAAAAAAAAATTGCACCATTTTTAACAATGTATACTCATCAGGAATCACATAACCACTTCCTCTGTAGGGGATAGATGGAGGTTGATTCTTCTTTTGCATCCAACTTCTAACTTGCATGATAAATTTGGTAAAGACAGCATTAGAGAACAAGATGTTATATCTAAATTAGCTAAAGAATCAATAATTAATACTCTGGAAGACTGTTGTGAATTTCTAGCCTCCTCTTTTACATTTACTATAGCTTGGTAAACTTTCGGTTTTGATGGGTAAGAGGAATAACTGTGCTCACTGAAGGATTTGTAAACTGGTATGTTATTTTAAAGTATAGTATACCATCTGGCTTTACACATTCTTATTTGACACTTCCAGTAAGTTTTATCACCATATTTTCTATCAAGTCAACATATGTCATTGTTATTATCCACTATTTTCAGACCACCTTATCTACTTGTCACTGTATAGACCATTATGAGGGCTAAGATTTATGTAATATAAAAATGGGAGTACTGTGTCAATGGAGAAATAAAGCCAAACTGTCAACCAGCTGAAACCAAACTGTCAAACCCAACTGTCAACCAGTTATTTTATCTTTTATTGCAAAATTGCCTTTCAGCCGATTAGTTATGTGATGAAAATGTTTGCAGCAAAGATGCTTGCAGCAAAGACGTCTATTGCAAAAATGCTTACAGTGAGAGTATCTACAACCTATATTAACACATCATTACCACCTAAGCTCCATAGTTTACACTGGTGTTCACTCTTGGTGTTGTATATTCTATGGGTTTTGATCAGAGTGCACAGATCTTCCTTGACTTGCTATGGAGTTAAGTCCAGATTAGGGGGAAACAAAAAAAAAGAGTACAGGAAAACATGACATTTAAGCAAGGCAGCTTGGAAAGTAGTACAGATAAGGTTGGAATATATATTGTATGATAAAATTATCATGGTTAGTGAATGCCAAGTGGAACATTTTCGTGGATGACAGGGAAAAATATGTGTGGTCAGTTTTTAAATGCTCAGAGCCACCTATGGTAACTCATGCACGCTCAGAAGAATGTCAGAGAAAGTAAGAATAAGAAATTAATTTATATTTACCTTTTTTCCTACTGAGTGATTCACTTCCATCTCTTCTGATATATATTATTAAAGAGCATCAGAATTTTGCTATCTCCACTCATATCACACTATTAGAAACAAGTCTAGGGCTTCCCTGCTGGCGCAGTGGTTGAGAGTCCGCCTGCCGATGCAGGGGACACGGGTTCGTGCCCTGGTCCAGGAAGATCCCACATGCCGCGGAGCGGCTGGGCCCGTGAGCCATGGCTGCCAAGTCTGCGCGTCCGGAGCCTGTGCTCCGCAACGGGAGAGGCCACAACAGTGAGAGGCCCACGTACCGCGTACCACAAAAATAAAAAACAAGTCTAATGCTTTCATATGTCTTTGCCTTTGTCTTAAATCAGATATGTTTACTCATAATAGAACCTACATGGAATTTATCAGTGTACAAGTCATCAAATATGATTTAATTTAATCTTCTATATATTGGGTATTTTCCTCAAGTCAAACCTGTGTTATTTTATCAAGAAATTTAACAGAAATGTGAAACTGTACTTAAACTGCATTTGGTTTCTACTTCTATTATACTCTCCATATGGCCTCAGATTAAATAGGTTTTTGTCAGATTTCATCATCTGAAATACACTCTTCAGGTAATTCTTATTAAGAAAACTTGCCAAGATGTTTAATCAGCAAATGGACTAAGTCTGGAGAAGTAAATATTTTTTAAATGAATAAATCAGAAATAATATACTTGACATTATCCATTTATATACATGACATTAATATTTTTATCTTATATCAAGACACAATATATTATGGTGGGGCTTCCCTGGTGGCACAGGGGTTAAGAATCCGCCTGCCAACGCAGGGGACACGGGTTCGAGACCTGGTCCAGGAAGATCCCACATGCCGCGGAGCAACTAAGCCCGTGCGCCACAACTACTGAGCCTGCACTCCAGAGCCTGCGAGCCACAACTTCTGAAGCCTGACGTCTACAGCCTGTGCTCTGCAACAAGAGAAGCCACTGCAATGCGAAGCCAGCGCACCACAACGAAGAGTAGCCCCTGCTCACTGCAACTAGAGAAAGCCTGCACACAGCAACAAAGACCCAAGGCAGCCAAAAATAAATAAATAAATAATAAAATTTAAAACATATATATATTATGGTGCTTTGAATTTTTATATTTTCAGACCTTATATCTGAAATACTATTTAAACAATCTTTAAGTATTTCAAACTTTCAATTTTTTAATTAAAAAAAACATATTCCTGTGACTTGTCAATAATCTTTGACTTAAGAAACCTTGCAAAATAAATATCTTAGTTTCCATGTTTGCATTTTTATATTATCTGGGTACTCAAGTGTATTCAAAGAAAGCAAAACATAATTTTTAAAAATTCTGCAGTAGTTTTCTGTAGGGAGGGTGTAAAATGTTCTACATTCAAATTAAATCCTAGTGCATTGTTCAGAGCGCTCTTTTTATTTATCTAAGAATATGACATTGGTTATCAAACTGTACTTGCAGAGATAAAGCTATCTTTATTAAATATCAAAGTATTAAAAATGGCTGACTGCTTTCTGGGCAATTGCATTATTTTCTCTGGGATTTCAAAAATTGCCTTGAGATTGGATTGTGTCTCCATTAAACAATAACTACAGATGGTAATGTTTTCATTTATTTATTTATTTATTTATTAACATCTTTATCGGAGTAAAATTGCTTTACAATGGTGTGTTAGTTTCTGCTTTATAACAAAGTAGATCAGCTATACATACACATATATCCCCATATCTCCTCCCTTTTTCATCTCCCTCCCACCCTCCCTATCCCACCCCTCTAGATGGTCACAAAGCACCAAGCTGATCTCCCTGTGCTATACAGCTGCTTCTCACTAGCTATCTAAGTGTCCATCAACAGATGAATGGCTAAAGAACATGTGGCACATATATACAGTGGAATATTATTCATTTATTTTTGAAATAGAACTTTCTTACATTTCACTGTTTGGTTATTACATGAGGAAAAAAAATAGATTTTCTCCTCAACTGCAGCTTTCCTTTCACGCTTAAATAATAAACTTTAGATTTAAATCTATAAGCCTTTCTGTGGGGATATGATGATTCTGAATATAAACTACGTACTGCAGTCAAATAAATAGTTTCTATTATTTCAGTTTTAAAAAAATTTATAAACTGATTAATGTGTTCTGGGATACTAATTAATAAAACATAACAGTATTCTTAAGGAGAATATTGTAACAGAGAAGACAGAAAACCATAAAAAAATGAGATAAATACTAAAATACAGGTATACACATCTAATGTGGGACCATTTGGAGGGCTCACTTAAGTCTATTTGTTAGTAAGAGCTGTAAATAGACATGCTTTATTAAGCCTTAGGTAGAAAAATAGCAGAAGTGTTTGTCAGTGCTTCTCAAGAAGCCAGATAACTAGAAAGCCTGATGTGTTCCATAGAGCTCAGCATCCCAAGACATGAAGAGATGGAATAAAGAAGAACATCAATCTGGAGAGGTAAATGGAGAATATCCAGCACTGTAAATTCCTCTAAAATACTCTTAACTTTGCCTTCCCATTTGTGAATGTATTTTCTTCCATAAAATTTAGAATCACGGTATCCAAGTTTTCTCAAAATTTATGCTAGCACTTTTTTTTATTAGAATTGCATTTAATGTACAATTTATTTTGGATGAATTCAAACCTTATATTAAGTTGAACCACCTATGAACATGGTATATCTCTTTATATATTTGATTCTTCTTTTATTATTAATTTTTATAATTAGGTCAATATGAATCCTATGTATTCCTTAGACTATAAATTCTTATGTAATATTTTATACTTTGTATGGTCTTCATACACCTCTACTTTCCTTAGCTGCTTATATTTCCTTGGAGTTATTCTCTATCTTGCTATAATGTATATAACTTCCTTTTTAATACGATACAGGAGCTCAGCCCAAAGGTTAACCAATTGCATTTCCTTTCATTGCTACTTTAAGAAAACTTCCCAGCATTGGTATGTTTCAAGAGTCACTTCTGCAGGATATTTTCTCAGTTAATTTTCTGCATGTTTAGAGATCTGTAGGGTCTGACAGGTAAAACGCTTACCTTCACGTATAGTTAACAGCTCTCTTTCCCAGCTGGGTTCCGTAACTGCCATGGTATTAATATCTAACATCCTAATGTAACATCTGGAGCTACTGTTTTCTTGCTCAGTCATGCTGGAATACATCTTGCACTCCTGTCCTCTAGATAACTCTCTACTATATACACACTGAGAGCAAACTGCTCTTTGTATCCTTAATTTTTCTTAAATTCTGCACAAAAGTGTGGGATATGTAAACTTCTTGCTTCAGAATAGTATCTAGCATGGTGTTTTCATGGGAAGTGAGGAAGGAATGCAGTCATCCATACTAGTTTGTTATCTTGCCTAGTGAATATTTATGTATTTCTTGAGGAGGCTGTGTTCTAGAAAGAAGTGAAAACACTGCACTTCACTTGCCATTCTTTGAGCAAAATATCAAAGTAGGCTTAGTTTGCCTGAATGCTCAGATGAAAAAAAGTACAAAATACAGAAGCAGAGAGGAAAAAAGTTCATCAAGAAGAGCGTCCCAGAAACAGCCATTTGGGTAATATGAGTGTAATTATGCACCACCTCTCCCAGATCCGCCTCTAGGCTCCCCACAAGTAAACATATGCATATACCAAAGCACTAATGAGATAGTGAGCTTGCCTCTCATCAGAGGACTTCAAGTTTAACCCACTTGACACTGTAATGGGATCAAGCTTACTTTCTTAACTGAATGCACTTTCACTTTGCACTAATTAGCCCTTCACATATTCCAGTAAACTGTAAAAGCTTCAGTAAAGATATCTCAAATATTCATATAAGTAGAGTCTTCTTTTAATTGAATTTCATCAAGACTCTTGTGTTTATAGATGCATTTGGCAAAGCACAGGTTTTATTCTTGGACCTGTCTTCCCATTCTCATTCTCCTAATACTCACTGCGTGACTGTGAGTAAGGCATCGTTGTTCTAATTGCAAAATGATGATAATTTTCTCCATAATGAGTTTCTGTATATAAGACTCACTGGCATAGAGCTGACGCTCAGTACATCATGGCTTTTTTGGTTTTGTTTTGTTCCTTCTATATTCTCCTGAGTTCTAACATAACATGCTTCAGTAAGATATAAAATATATGCATAGCTGGTAAAAAGGCACTTCCCAGATATAGTTGTTTGGTTAACATATATCATTTCCACGTGTACAAGAAAAGACACACTTTAAGCTGTTGCAAAGGGCATGTGGTGGTGCTTATGAGTGGCAGTTCATCTAGTTGAAATACTGTTTTTACAGCATGTCTAGTAGTGTTTGCTCTAGCCCACCCACATAATCTGCTTAACTGGGGCTTAGCTGGGACAGCAGGATCTTTCCTGTCTCTCAGTATCATGAATATTGCAAAAATCCCCCCATATCCTGTATATTTGTTTTACTACCGTGATTCAGAAACCCCCTGTTTAGGGCTTCATTAGAGAGAGCTCAGTATTTCAAAACCTATCAGACTCATAAATATCTCAGTTACATTTAGCCTGGCAACTCCATGATGATTCCTATATCCCAGTTTTGCTCATGGATATCAAACACAAAAGACAACTTAAATGTCCAATATAAGGCAAATGATTGAAAAATTATATAACCACAAATCAATATAATGTTTTGACAACAAAGAGAAAAAGTCACTGTGCAATGTTACATGAAAGAAATTGTAAATCCAAAATTTTAAATTTTAAGAATACTATTATTGAAATTAGGCAGACAAATGCTAGAGAGAGTATGCAGAAATAATTCATTACATTTCATCAGAATAGGGTTATACGAGTGGGTATTTGGTGTATGTATTTTGTTTTGTTTTCAAAATACCTACATGTCACAATATAAAGTCAGCAAATCTCTAGCCCATTCTGTGAACTAGTACTACTATTTTTTCTTACCTATGCTCAAACCTTTTCAAACATGGTATCTCTTTCTGACATTAATTTTAACTGAAAATATTTATGGGATTAAATAATTTTAACAGTAAGTAATTTAAATCACTTTTTTTTGGTATTATGATGGAGAATGCAGGTTTTACATAACTTTAAAATATAATAGAAAATTCTATTTGCTGTGGGCCAACTTAGTTTATTCTTCCAGACTCCTCCAAGCATTCACTCAGTTTCTTCTGCCATTAGGGATATTTTCATAAAATATTTTGAGAAGTTCTACCCCCTACTTCATGTAGCTTTAAAATCCAATCTAGTGGATAGATTGAGAGTTAATCATTTATATTAGAACAAAATTGTTTGTAAATTAAGGCAAAGCCCTAAACTAAAGCATGAATACACAGCATACATGTGATTATACAGTCTAATAATTCTCAAGCCCACTTTTTTCTAGCTCAGTTCTTTCTCCTTAGCTCTAGATCCACTGAAATAATTACTCCCTAGTGTTCAACTAGGATAAATCACATAAACTTTAAGATAACGCAATTAAGGTTATTTGTAATCTTTCCCCCAAATTGATGGCCCCTCTGGATTCCGTGTTGAATAGAACCACCATTCACCCAGTCACCCACACATAAAATCTTCATATTGTTCCAACCAAAGACAAAAACAATAATGAATAGGTGAATGAATTATTTCAAGTTTACCTCATTAGCCTTTGCAAACCTGTCCTCAACTTTTCATCACTATGACTACCAGGAGGTACCCTGGAATTCTTCACTTACTAAGGGGTCTTCTAAAATAGTCTTCTAACCTGTCTCTCTGCTTCTTTGTGCCCCCAGCTAATTCTTTGCTGGTTTGCCATTCTAAGCATACATTCCTTCAAATTGTGCTACTTGTACCAGAACCAGACATAAATAAACTACATCAAAACATAATTATTTGACTTTGAGGAAAAATTATTGTCAGTGTTATATATGACAAAGTGGTTTCTTTTTATTTTTAAAAAAGACTGAACCTACACTTAGTCATGAGAATACCAAATAGCAATATGCATATTTATGTGAAATATAAAGGTCCTATTTTGTTAAAAATATTTGATAGCACATATATTTTCTGAAAATAACAGGTGAAATATTTAAAACACTTTGCTTAAGGGAGAAGTGTCTATTCTGACCAGATCATCTTTGATATATTCCATCTTATTCTTGACTTGAGAGAGCTTGTTTGGGCTTCAATGTTTACTACTCTATTATTATTAAATGCATAATTTAATCATTATTCCCATTTTTATTACTACTGAGCTGTACTAAAAATATAAGCATTTGCTAGTTTAATTTTCATATTAATACCTGATAAGTATAATTATTATTTACATCTAATAGAGAACAAAAATGAAACTTAGAAAGGTTGTGTAACTCAGTTTCAGAGTTATAAAGTAGAAAAATGAGGAATTAAATAGAGGTCTCTCTGACTCTAAAGTATAATTTATTAAAAGTTACATTACACTATCTCTCAGTACTTTTTCATGTGCGTTATTATAGTTTATTTTAGTCATAAGTTAGATAGGTCTTTCCTCCCAAATTCCATTTTAAACATGAAAAAGATGTTTTAGAAATGTCTGTCTTTAATTTTGTACGTTAAAAGAGTTGTTCTTAAGTCTCTTAGGTGTTTCAATTGAAATATGACAACAAAAATGAAACAAAATGAAAATATAACAAAATTCCTCAGTAACATTATGTTCTGAACTTTAAGAGATAAAAGGATAATGACTATTAATTTTTAACTCCACCTAGCATCCTAAATTATATTGCATTTTTTGAAAAGGTGGTGTCTTCAGTGTTTAGTACAAAGATTTTTTAGCTGTTGCTTTCTAGAGGTAAGAACTGGTCAGCTATATTAAATACAGTAGAAAGATCCGTTAGGATGAGACAAACCATAGGCTTCTGACTATTAAGACATGGAACAATTTCAACAGTCATGAGGGCAGATTCCAGACTGGTGAATGAGTAGAACTGGGAAAGTAGTGACAATTAGTATAGATAATCATTTGACCCTGAAGGAAGAAGGGAGGTGATTTGTAGTGGCTTATGGTCACAGGCAAGTGATTGTAGTATCAGGGAAGGCCTGATTGTGCCAGTACGCAAAGAGGATGTTCCCTAGAAGCAATCAAAATCCAAATACATGGAGAAAAAAAAAGGAGCAGCAAAAAAGCATCTGGAAAAGGTCCTAACGAGGGAAACTGGATACAGTTTAGAGGCATAATGAAAGAAGTGTAAAAAGGCATTCCTAATCTCCACATTGAAAACAGCAGAAAAATCAGCCTGTGAGTATTGTAAGAAGTTCAAAGTGAGATGTCACAAATGAAGCACACGCATGGGTAAACATTCATGTAATTAACTACACTCACTTTACATGTGAACACTTTACACTGTTTTATATGGTTCACTTGATTCTTACAATATCCCTTTGAGATAGGTAGGGCAGAAACAATTACTGTTCCTACAACTGTTGAGAAACTAAGGTATTAAGGAACCATCTAAAGGACACAGAGGCAGAAGTAGAATAAAATCCCCAGTTTAGGGAAAACTCCTGATCCAGGGTCTATTTCATTAGATACTACCCCAACCTGCATGTCCCATTAGTGACATACTGACAGTAGACAAAGTCACAGCTAGACTTACGTCCTGCTCAGGCAAAGTAGTTAATGTTCTCTACACAGTTTACAAAAGTCACTTCCATAATAAATGTTATTTCAGTTTTCTCTCTGGCCATATAAATGAATAAGAGGTGATAATAACATTCTCATTTTTTTAGGAACATATTTGCATTTGTAATGATAAAGCACCTACCAGGCACCAAAACCATAGAGACAACTGTCTGAATTAATTATATTTGTTTGGCTGATTAGATAAAAAATGCAAACATAAACTGCACATCAAACTACTTTAAGATTATTTAATCCTTCTCTTGAAAGGGAAATAGGCCTCTGAAGTTGTTCTTCTAATCTCAAAAAACAGATCATTCAATCAAGCAGCTGAAACAGTCCTTTCAAAATTATCCCCCCCACAAAAAAATTTCTTGCATTTTCTCAAGTGTGTGAAATAAGCATATCTATCTACATAATATCAGGGTTTATTTATTAATTTGCAGTTATCCTAGATTAGCCTGCTCAATTTTCATGAGCCAAGCCCCACACCTCTATGGGAAGTGATGGCTTAAACGGTGTCCATTTAGCAGACATCAACTTTGAAGTGGGGATAAGTGCAGCTAAAATCATCCCCCTGAAGTTCTCAAAGTGTGCAATTAGCTTTGCAGATTTGCTCTGTCCACACCTACCCTTTAATGATCACTAAGTCCTTATTAAACGAAGTAGTACCACCACCCTCCTCCCTTTACACACCAGCTCCCAGCTCACCTTCAGTTTTCTAAGTACTGTAAAGGAGTCCAAATGTGACTGATAGCTTTTCAGTGCTTTGAACCTTTTGTGTAAGTTGCCTCGCTTATCAGTGAAGAATAATTCCCAGAGTGGGTGCAGTGGTCCAAAGCCTTATCATGTCTCAATACCCTCCATTCCTTCACCCACCCTACTTTATTCTAAAGTAAAAGTGTCAAATTCATCTTTTTCCTGCTTAAAACCTTTCAAGGGCTCCTGTCACCTACAGGATAAAATCCAGACTTCTCAACATGGCTCCAATCCATCTCCCAAATCCATCTGCTATTTTCTCTTCTTATCTAGAATTACAAAAATGTCACCGATCTGTTGGATATTAGATTGAATTTCTATATAGTTGTCAATTTCCATGACTATAGTATCATAGATATAGATTCCATCCCAGTTCTTAAAATGTATAATGGTCACTTTCCACTGGGCTTAAAGTAATTAAACAGAATCTTCCAAGACTGCAGTGGGCCAGGGAGGAGGGGTGGTGCTCATCAATGTGTGTGTGTAAGTATGTGTGCATATATTCTTGAGATATATTTGAATACTAATTAGCAATAATTAAATTCTGAGTAACTTTTTTTTTAGTAAAAAGGGAAGCTCTAACTTGGGGCCTGAAGGATATACCATTTAACAATGCAAAGAGTCACCAGCATCCCTAAGAATTTCCCCTCTCTAAGCCAACATAGATCATAATAAACTCTACTGCAGAACTGGTTTGGTGATAACAAGGGGGTAGGATAGGGTAAGAAACCAGAAAAGTACTGCCTCAATTATTGTGGTGAGTAGCAAGGTTGATATGACATCCAGAACTACCTCATTTACAGAGTCATAGACCTAGTTAATAGAACATGGTAGCCCTAGGGGCAATGTAGATGGAAGCCATCATGGCTGTATAATATAAATAAATCTTTACCCAAAAAAAGTCAAGGAATGGAGAATCAAATGGGTAAGGGTAGTTGCTCCAATAAAAAGTTATGATTTGTGAAGTTCCCTGGCGGTCCAGTGGTTAAAAGATTAAGATTCTGCCTTCCAATGCAGGGGGCATGGTTTTGATCCCTGGTCAGGGAACTAAGATCCCACATGCCTTGCGGTGTAGCCAAAAAAAAAAAAAAAAGTCATGATTCTTTGCCCAATTTTTCCAGCTGAACCACTTTTTGTAACTGGTATTAACTGAAAAAGAGGACATGTATGAGAGAAAGGATCCTACAACAAGAATGTATGGTAATAATTCAACATTCCTTCCCCAGAGGCAGAGTCAACATGGCAGTGTGGGAAGACGCGGAGTTAGCGTCTCCCCACAACCAGGGCACCTGCCGGCCATTGGTGGGGGACTCTGATGCCCAAGGAGATGGGAGGAACCCCACAGTGAACCGGTAGGACACAGGGGGACTGAGGGGGGAGAAGAAGTGGGCGCCAGACGGATCGGCGTCCCTGAGGCTGGGTAGATCAGGAGACGCAGGTGGAAGGGGCCTCCGGGAGGAGCGGGAGAGGAGCAGAGGGCGCTTGCCCCGCCCACTCAGGCACAGGGAGCCTGCTGAGCTCCCAGGCTGATCCCCCACCTTCTGAGACCAGGGGTGGGGTGCAAGCCTGGGCCCCCTCTGTTCCTTGAGCCTAAGCCCAAGCCCCCACAGCCCCCAGGGTTTTCCAGCCCTGTGGGTCCTGAGCATTGGCCCAGCCCACCGCCCAAACCTCACCTTTGCTTAGGCTCTGCTCTCCACAGCAAAGGACTTCTCCCCCCCTTTTTTCTTCTCCCTCCTCCTCTTTTTTACTATTGTGGTACTGATGTACATTCTGGTTGTTCATTCATCTATGTTTTTATTTTTACATTCTTTCTAACTTATCTGATAGTTTCCTAGTCTAATTTTATTTTTTACTTTGTTATTGTCCTTTTTTTTTTTGCTGCCCCACACAGCTTGCAGGATCTTGGTTCTCGAGCCCAGGGTTGGGCCGAAGCTCCTGCGGTGGAAGCTCCGAGTCTGAACCGCTGGACTAACAGAGATCCTCAGACCCAAGGGAGTATTCACAGCAGTGAGGTCTCACGGAGTTCCTCATCTCAGCACCAATACCCAGCTCTACCCAACAGCCTACAAACTCGAGTGCTGCAAGCCTCAGCCCAAATAACCAGTAAGAGAGGAACACACTCCCACTCGTTAAAAAAAAAAAAAAAAAAAAAAAAGGAAGGCGAAACAATGTGTCACAGGTGAAGGAGCAAGGTAAAAACCTACAAGACCAAATAAATGAAGAGGAAATAGGCAATCTACCTGAAAAAGAATTCAGAGTAATGATAATAAAGATGATCCAGAATCTAGGAAAAAGAAAGGAAGCATAGATTGAGAAAATACAAGAAATGTTTAACAAAGATCTAGAAGAACTAAAGAACAAACAGATAAACAAACAATAACTGAAATGAAAAATACACTAGAAGGAATCAATAAAAGAATAACTGAGGCAGAAGAACGAATAAGTGAGCTGGAAGACAAATTGCTAGAAATAACTGTCGAGGACCAGAATAAAGAAAAAAGAATGAAAAGAATTGAAGACAATCACAGAGACCTCTGGTACAACACTAAATGCACCAACATTTGAATTATAGGGGTCCCAGAAGAAGAAGAGAAAAAGAGAGGGTCTGAGAAAATATTTGAAGAGATTAGAGTTGAAAACTTCCCTAATATGGGAAAGGAAACAGTCACCCAAGTCCAGGAAGCACAGAGAGTCCTATACAGGATAAACCCTAGAAAAAACACATCAAGACACATACTAATCAAACTAACAAAAAATAAATTCAAAGAAAAGAATATTAAAAGTAGCAAGGGAAAAACAAAAACTAACATACAAAGGAATCCCCATAAGATCATCAGCTGATTTTTCAGCAGAAACTCTGCAGGCCAGAAGGGAGTGGCAGGATATACTTAAAGCAATGAAAAAGAAAAACCTATAACCAAGATTACTCTACCCAGCAAGGATCTCATTCAGATTCGATGGAGAAGTCAAAAGCTTTTCAGACAAGCAAAAGCTAAGAGAATTCAGCACCACCAAACCAGCTTTACAACAAATGCTAAAGAAACTTCTCTAAGCAGGAAACACGAGAGAAGAAAAAGACCCACAAAAACAAACCCGGGCTTCCCTGGTGGCGCAGTGGTTGAGAGTCCGCCTGCCGATGCAGGGGACACAGGTTCTTGCCCTGGTCCGGGAAGATCCCACATGCCATGGAGCGGCTGGGCCCGTGAGCCATGGCCACTGAACCTGCGTGTCCGGAGCCTGTGCTCCGCAACAGGAGAGGCCACAACAGTGAGAGGCCCGCGTACCGCAAAAAAAAAAAAAAAAACAATAAAAAAAAATGGTAATAGGAACATACATATCAATACTAACCTTGAATGTAAATGGATGAAATGCCCCAACCAAAAGACACAGACTGGCCTAATGAATACAAAAACAAGACCCATATATATGCCGTCTACAAGAGACCCACTTCAGACCTAGGGACACATACAGACTGAAAGTGGATGGAAAAAGATATTCCAGGCAAATGGAAATCAAAAGAAAGCTGGCATAGCAATACTCATAGCAGATAAAATAGACTTTAAAATAAAGACTGTTACAAGACATAAGGAGGGACACTACATAATGATCAAAGGATCAATCGAAGAAGATATAACAATTATAAATGATTATGCACCCAACAACGGAGCACCTCAATACATAAGGCAAATGCTAACAACCAAGAGAGGAGAAATCGACAGTAACACAATAATACGAGGGGACTTTAACACTCCACTTACACCAATGGACAGATCATCCAGACAGAAAATAAATAAGGAAACACAAGCTTTAAATGACACAATAGACCAGATAGATGTCATTGATATTTATAGAACATTCCACCCAAAAGTGGCAGAATACACTTTCTTCTCAAGTGCACTTGGAACATTCTCCAGGATAGATGACATCTTGGGTCAAAAATCAAACCTCGGAAAATTTAAGAAAACTGAAATCGTATCAAGCATCTTTTCTGACCACAACACTATGAGACTGGAAATCAATCTACAGAAAAAAAACTGTAAAAACACAAATACATGGAGGCTAAACAGGGCGTTACTAAATAACCAAGAGATCACTGAAGAAATCAAAGAAGAAATTAAAAAATACATAGAAACAAATGACAACGAAAACACGATGACCCAAAACCTATGGGACGCAGCAAAAGCAGTACTAAGAGGGAAGTTTACATCAATTCAATCTCACCTCAAGAAACAAGAAAAATCTCAAAAAAACAGTCTAACCCTACACTTAACACAACTAGAGAAAGAAGAACAAAGAAACCCCAAAGTCAGTAGAAGGAAAGAAATCATAAAGATCAGAGCAGGAATAAATGAAATAAAAAAGAAGAATATACCAAAGATCGATAAAACTAAAAGCTGGTTCTTTGAGAAGATAAAAAAAAATTGATAAACCCTCAGCCAGACTCATCAAGAAAAAAAGGGAAAGGACGCAAATCAATGAAATTAGAAACAAAAAAGGAGAAATAACAACTGACATTGCAGAAACACAAAGGATTATGAGAGACTACTACAAACAACTATATGCCGATAAAATGTACAACCACAAAGAAATGGACAAATTGTTGGAAAGGTACAATTTTCCAAGACTGAACCAGGAAGAATTAGAAAATGTGAACAGACCTATCACAAGTAATGAAATTGAAACTATAATTTAAATTCTTCCAAAAAACCAAAGTCCAGGACCAGATGGCTTCACAGGCGAATTCTAAAAATCATTTAGAGAAGAGCTAACACTGATCCTTAAACTCTTCCAAAAAACTGCACAGGCAGAAACACTCCCCAATTCATTCTACGAACCCACCATCACCCTGATACCAAAACCAGAAAAAGATATTACAAAAAAGAAAGTTATAGACCAATATCACTGATGAACACAGATGCAAAAATCCTGAACAAAATACTAGCAAACAGAATCTAGCAGCATGTTAAGAGGATCACACACCATGATCAAGTTGGATTTATCCCAGGGATGCAAGGATTCTTCAATATAAGCAAATCAATCAATGTGATACACTATATTAACAAATTAAGGAATAAAAACCGTATGATTATCTCAATAGATGTAGAAAAAGCTTCTGACAAAATTCAACACACGTTTATGATTAAAAAAAACTCTCCAGAAAATGGGCATAGAGGGAACCTACCTCAACATAATAAAGGCCATATATGACAAACCCACAGCAAGCATCATACTCAATGGTGAAAAACTGAAAGCATTTCCACTAAGATCAGGAACAAGACAAAGATGTACACTCTCACTACTCTTATTCAACATAGTTTTGGAAGTCCTAGCCACAGCAATCAGAGAAGAAAAAGAAACAAAAGGAATACAAATTGGAAAAGAAGAAGTAAAACTGTTTAAAACAGAAGTCACTGTTTGTCGATGACATACTATACATAGAAAATCCTAAACATGCTACCAGAAAACTATTAGAACTAATCAATGATTTGGTGAGGTTGCAGGATACAAAATTAATGCACAGAAATCTCTGGCATTCCTATACACCAACAATGAAAAATCAGAAAGGAAACACTTTCAATTACCATTGCAACAAAAAGAATAAAATACGTAGGAATAAACCTGCCTAAGGAAGTGAAAAACTTGTACTCAGAAAACTATAAAACACTGATGAAAGAAATCAAAGATGACATAAACAGATGGAGAAATATACCATGTTCTTGGATTGGAAGAATCAATATTGTGAAAATGACTATGCTACCCAAAGCAATCTACAGATTCAATGCAATCCCTATCAAACTACCAATGGCATTCTTCACAGAAATAGAACAAAAAAATCTTACAATTCATTATGGAAACACAAAAGACCCTGAATAGCCAAAGCAATCTTGAGAAAGAAAAACAGGGTTGGAAGAATCAGGCTCCCTGACTTCAACCTATACCAGAAAGCTACAGTAATCAAGACAGTATGGTACTGGCACAGAAACAGAAATATAGGTCAATGGTACAAGATAGAAAGCCCAGAGATAAACCGCACACATGGACACCTAATTTATTACAAAGGAGGCAAGAACACACAATGGAGAAAAGACAGCCTTCAATAAGTGGTGCTGGGAAAACTGGACAGCTACATGTAAAAGAATGAAATTAGAACACTCCCTAACACCATACACAAAAATAAACTCCAAATGGATTAAAGATTTAAATGTAAGATCAGATACTATAAAACTCTTAGAGGAAAACATAGGAAAAACACTCTTTGACATAAACCACAGCAAGATCTTTTCTGACCCACCTCCTAGGGTAACAGAAATAAAAACAAAAATAAACAAATGGGACTTAATTAAACTTAAAAGCTTTTGCACAGCAAAGGAAACCATAAACAAGACAAAAAGACAACCCTCAGAACGGGAGAAAATATGTGCAAATGAAACAACAGACCAAGGATTAATCTCCAAAATATACAAACAGCTCGTGTAGCTCAATATCAAAAAAAAAATCCAGTTAAAAAATGGGAGGGAGACCTAAATAGACATTTCACCAAGGAAGACATACAGATGGCCAAGAGGCATATGAAAAGATGCTCCACATCACCAATTATTAGAGAAATACAAATCAAAACTATAATGAGGTATCACCTCACGTCAGTCAGAATGGCCATTATCAAAAAATCTAGAAACAATAAATGCTGGAAAGGGTGTGGTGAAAAGGGAACCCTCCTGCACTGTTGGTGGGAATGTAAATTGATACAACCACTATGGAGAACAGTATGGAGGTTCCATAAAAAACTAAAAATAGAACTACCATATGACCCAGCAATCCCACTACTGGGCATATACCCTGAGAAAACCATAATTCAAAAAGAGATATGTACCCCAATGTTCACTGCAGCACTATTCATAATAGCCAAGACATGAAAGCAACCTAAATGTCCATCGACAGATGAATGATGAAGAATATGTGGCACATATACATAATGGAATATTACTCAGCCATAAAAGAAATGAAACTGAGTTTTTTGTAGTGAGGTGGATGGACCTAGAGTCTGTCATACAGAGTGAAGTAAGTCAGAAAAGGAAAAACAAATGCCATATGCTAACCCATATATGTGGAATCTAAAAAAAAAAATGGTACTGATGAGCCTGTTGCAGGGCAGGGGGCAGGAATAAATACGTAGACACAGAAAATGGACTTGAGGACATGGGGTAGGAGGGCAAAGCTGGGGTGAAGTATGAGTAGCATCGACATATATACACTACCAAATGTAAAATATTTGGCTGGTGGGAAGCAGCGGCATAGCACTGGGAGATCAGCTCGGTGCTTTGTGACCACCTAGAGGGGTGGGATAGGGAGGAGGGAAGGGAGGCTCAAGAAGGAGGGTATAGGGGGACATGTGTATGCATATGGCTGATTCATTTTGTTATGCAACAGAAACTAACGCAGTATTGTGAAGCAATTATACTCCAAAAAAGATCTATTAAAAAAAACCAAAAACATTCCTTCCCCAAAGGAAATCTGCTGCCATTTTCCTAGGTAATTATACACTAGGAAAAGGCGAATATCTAAATATTTTGAGGATTACTGAACACAGGGTCCAAAATGACACTGATATGTGGCTACCTGAAGCAGCACCATGTCTTAGCAGTTTGATTTGGGCATATGAGGACCAGACAACAAATGGAGTCCTAGCCAAGTTGGTCTGGTTACAGTGCATAT
The DNA here is from genome assembly GCF_949774975.1 of Lagenorhynchus albirostris. Taxonomy (NCBI): domain Eukaryota; kingdom Metazoa; phylum Chordata; class Mammalia; order Artiodactyla; family Delphinidae; genus Lagenorhynchus; species Lagenorhynchus albirostris. Next base: position 37,855,173 of record NC_083113.1, read on the forward strand.
AGTGGATCCATGTACCCACTTGGTGGATATTTCTCTGGTTCTTTTGGGTATAATTAGAATAAACATTGCTTTTCATTAGTACAGCAACCCCATTGCTTCCTTGGAGGGTGTGGTGAGAGCTATGATCATAGTGAGAAAGCCCAATTAGAAGCCTCTAAAACCACCTCCCCTTCCCAGTCAGGAATGAAGATTGAAACAATATCATATGCTAGGGGCAGAGACAGAAATTCAGGCTACCATTAAGAACCTAATGGATGAAGGAGATGTGGGTTTTATCATATCTCCATTTAAATCACCAGCCTGGCCTCTTCAAATCATTAGGAGAAGACAGTGGACTAACACAATATGTTGATCACGTCATGATAATCAGATCAAAGAGCAAGAAATGGTGAGCACATTGGAGGCTTTATTACGACATATACAATCTGGTTGGCAAGATATAAACCCTATGATGATTCAGGTACTCCCACATTCTTTTAAAAATTAGGTATCCTATAGTCTGGAGCATGCCTGGACATCCTCTCCAAAATAAAAGAAAAAATATTGCATCTTGTTTCTCCCATCAAGAAGGAAGCCCAGTGTTTAAAAGCCTTTTTTTTCTACGTAGCTTATTTCATACCCAAAAAAACTACTTCAAACCATACACTGGGTCCAGGAAAGGCTAACAGATTTGAGTTGGGTCTAGACCAGGAAAAAGCTCTTCAGCAGGTTAAAGCTGTGGCTCTGTACCTTAGACTCTTTCTTCTCTCAGGCCTTATGTTATTAGAGGTATCAGTGGTGGCATAAGATGCTAAAAGGAACTTACTGGATAGACCCATTGAGAGAATCATAATACAGATGCCTAGGATTCTGCAGGAAATCAATCCCATCTGCAGTGCAAAAGTATACACATTTTTAAATAAGCTCTAAGTATTCATTACTTGCTCTGGAAGAGATAGAACACCAGATCACAGAACATCAATTACCACAAAACTAGAAGCACCCATCACTAGCTGGGTAATGTCAAATCTACCAAGTAATACAGTCTGGCTGGTCCAGCAGCAAATCATCATGTGATAGAAGCAGTAATCTGAGATAAAGGCCAAACAGGACCAAGGCACAAGTGAGCAATATATATGTATGTGTATGTACACACACACACACACACACACACACACACACACGCAGGTAGCCTAGGTCCCATCCCCCATGATACGTCCTCCATCATTGTGATAGTTCCCTCAATTCATACCTATGCCCATATGGGATATGCCTTATGAATGATTGATGAATGTCCACTCAATATGTAGGCACAGGCCAAAAATGGATGACTGTTGCCCTATACAGCCCTAGGGAAACCTAGAAATAGAGTGTTAAGCAGGAATCCTCTCAAGGGCTTGGAAATTTGTGTGGGGCAACTGATACACTTTGTGTGAATTGAGAGGTAGTCTGGGATTAGAATACATATAGACTCATGGGCAGTGGTGAATGACTTGGTAGACTGCTTAGAAGCCTGGAAGGAAAAAAGTAGGGAAAGAATGAAGAGGACTTGTGTAGAGGGATGGGAATAGACATATGTCAATGAGCATAAGATGAGCTACTGTGGTATTATATGTTATTACCTATCAGAGCATCCACTACAAAGAGACCACAGTTTGCATTATGGTTCACTGTTGGTGTTGTATATTCTATGGGTTTTTGGCAAATGTATAATGATATGTATCCATATTTTAACCACCCTAAAAGTACTCTGTGTTCTACCTATTCATTCTTCTACCTCCACCCCTTCAACTCCTGGCAACCCTTTCAATGCCTCCATAGCTTTGCCTTTTCCATAATGCCATACTTTTAGAATCACCAAGTATTTAGCCATTTCAGATTGGCTTCTTTCAGTTAGTATATGCATTTAAGGTTTCTCCATGTCTTTTAATGGCTTGATAGCTCATTTCTTTTCAGAGCTGAATAACATTTCACCATCTGGATTATGAGTTTTAAATTCCCTGTCTGATAATTCTAACATCCCTGTCATGTCTTGTTCTGATACTTATTCTGTCTCTTCAAATTGTTTTTTTTTTTGCCTTTTGGTATGGCTTGTAATTTTTTTTCTTGATAGCTGGTCATAAAGTGCCAGGTAAAAGGGATTGCTGCAAATAGGCCTTTAGTAACATTATAGTGAGGTATGAGAGGTGGGAAGGGTTCTATACTCCTATGGTTAGGTCAGTCTTTTAGTGAGATTATCCTTCTGGACTATGAATTTCACCAGTGGTTTTTCTTTTTTTACTTTTTTTTTTCCCTCCCCCTTAGGGAGAAAGGATGGCTGGAGTGGGTTGCAGTTGGCTATTTATGTTCCTTCTCCCAGGTCAGTTAGGCTCTGATAATACCTAACATTAGGCTCTAGTTAACTAGTTTCCCCTCAGGGCAGGCCTCGGTAAGAACAGAGAACTGCAGTGTATTTCAAAATGGTTCCTTTTCCCTTTCATGCTGCCAGATGCCCAAGGGGATTTTTCTCTGATATTTACTAGGGGAATCTTTTGGAGAGCTCCTGGATGAATATCTCACAGTATTGTGGGGCCTCCCCTATGACTGGGTCCCCCTGGAGCTTTTCTCTCTCAGACCTGTCTGAGCCTCCAGCAATTCATCAATTATAGCTCAGGTTTTCCTACCAGGCTCTGATTGCTGCAGTGGCTCTCTGCTCTATAAGCTGGGACTCTGTATTTTCCTGCCTGCCAATCTTGGAGCCTGCAGTTTGCCCTGTGTCTTCTTCTCCCTTACAGTTCCAAGAAGAGCTGTTGACTTTTTTCGTCTGTTCAGCTTTCTGCTTGTTGGGATGGAGTGGCAACTGCTAAGCTCTTTACGTGCAAGACTGGAAGACTCCTTTATATTTTGAAAGGGGCAGTGATTCATTTTGGCACATATTTTAGGCATGGGTTTACCTTTCTGCTTTAAGGGCGTCAGCCAATACCACTAACTGAGGGCCATATAGAGTATCTGATCCACTGATATAGCCCCCAGTATATCACTGGGTCAAAAAGGATCCACTTTATAGTAAAGGAGGTAAGAGAGTGGGCATATGACCATTATTAGATCCACTGATCATTTCTCATACCACATAGGCTGAAGTTGCTAGCCTGACAGAGTGATGAAATAGTCTATGAAAGGCTCAGCTGAAGGGCCAGCTCAGGGGTGATACTTTTATAGGATTTTCCAGGTATCAGAGTATACTTTAAATCAATAACATTTATAACCTGGTATGCATGTCACCTTCCTCAAAAACAAGAATGCACAAGTCTGGGAACTGAGGGGTGAAAGCAGGAGTGGCCCCATTTACCAACACTTCCAATGCCCTACTCGGAGAATGTGTGCCTCTTATCTCCACAACCCTGGGCTCAGTAGTTTTAGATGTCCTTGCTCCCAAAATGAGAATGTTTCTGCCAGGAGACACAGCAAGAGTCCTGATGGACTATAAGCTACCTGGACACTTCTGGACCCTTCTGTCAAGGAAACAACAGGAATGATTGACCCTGATCATCAGGAGGAAGTAGGGCTGTTGTTACACAATGGGAACAGAAACTTTATACCCAGGCTATCCACTTTGGTATCCGAGTCCTCCCTTGACATAAAAATTATGATGTTAGGTAGACAAGTACAGCAAAACCTGTCAGAGAAGAAGCACAGACTCCTCAAGAAAGAGGGTCTTGGTCACAACAGTAGGTAAATTACCAGGACCTGCAGAGGTAATAACTGAGGGTAAGAGAAATACAAAATAGATGGAGGAGGGAGACAAGTATCAGTTGTGGTCTTTAGATGAGCTATCGCAGAACAGCTGTTCACCTAGCAAACGTCCTTCTCTAAAGGTCCCTGGGAGAGAGGGCCATCAGAATCCTGAATGAGTTCCTCCCAGAAATAGATTCTCTCAGAAGTGGATCCAAGTAACACAACGGTGGATCGTGGTGAATCCCTTAGGTCTACCTTCACATGTCAGTTTAAATATTGTTTCCTAAGTGAAACAATCACAGATCACCGCATCTAAACCAAGTCTCCTGGAAATTCTATGTTAAACCCCGGGTCTTTCATTCACAGTAGTTTTCATAGTCTGTGTTTCTTGTTTATTTATTTATGTCATCCATCTATTGCACTATACTGTAAGCTCCAGAAATTAGACAGCAGAAATATTTCTTGTTTATTTATTTATATCATCCATCTATTGCACTATACTGTAAGCTCCAGAAATTAGACAGCAGAAATATTTGTAGTGACTATGTGTATTCATATTGCATTCCAGCACAGTCCTTTTTTCCAGTATTTAGAAATGCATGTATAAGATCATCATCATAGGACACAGTTACATCCATCCCTGCTCCAAGAAAGATTTCTTGTTGGCAATACAGCCTTCCTTGACTAATTCCTATACAAAATGGTCATGTGAATGTGGCCCGTATTAGGATTTGACCTAATCCTTTCACATAAGCCATGTGGGTAGACATATCCCCTCCACTTGTGTTGCTGCACAGTTGCTAATGCCGTAACAATTTGCTAATGCCATAACATACATGCTCACCAGGCACACAACAAAATGGATCTGAGGATATGGATCTCTGATGGTGACAACTCCATCAGGACTTTAGTTTGATTATATGATTGCTCCAGACCTGGAAGCCTGCTACTCAGTATGGCCCCTAGTCATTCTTTTATTTTGTGGTTCCTTTGCTAGTGTAAATGGTAGTAATACAATTCCTGGTTGGCTGCTGCAACATTATTGCAACATTATTTGATGTTCAAGTACACAGGACATAAAGTGGTGACTTAATATTGTACAGGAATATAAGGTTAAAGAAAATACCTGTCTTTCTGTTCCTGTGTTTTTAAAACATTTCTCCAACATCTCCTTCAGCTGAAAACCAAAGTTAAGTCCTGAAAATAAGATCTTTCTTGGGCAAATAGTAAAATGAATCATCTCAGGTTTACAAAGCTAGACCCAACTGTGTGTGTGTTTGTATTGCGCACACACTGAGTACTTGAAATAAATCTCTCAGCCTGCTCCAGCGTGCCACTGTGGGACAGAAAACAGGATCAAGAAACGGTGCAGAGCCCTGTGCTTGAGACGGGAAGATCAAGGTGAACAACTGGAACAGGTGCTCCCATGGAAGCAGAACCAATGGAAGAGACAGAAGAGAAAAAGACAAAAAATGTATTAAGAACTTTTGTACAATTAGAGCACAAAGAGAAGTTTCTGGAATTAAAAATCTGGGTGGAATTTAAGCTCTTCCATAGAATTGTAAATTTCCTAAGGGACAAAGGGTAAGCTGTTACATTATGTTTGTAAGCCCAGTTCTCAACACAGTATCTGACATAGGAAATGCTCAAGAAACAAACTGAATGGAAATGATTTCTTGAGTAGGTCCAGCAACCCCCAGAGCAGCCCCCAACCCAGAGAAGCACTTGAATAGAGTCTGTTCCTATTGCACCTGAAAAGAATCAGGCATATGGCTTTGAACAGCTTACTTTACAATGACTCCTTCTTTTATAAGGTACTTGGCCTTTTGTGAGTGGAGCTACAGCTGTCTGTGAAAATGGCAACATCTGATCCTAAGACCTAGAATATAAAGCACTTGAAAATGTCATCCATTTAAGGTTACCCTCTGATGTTAAGAGCTTAGGGGGGAAAAAAAGGCAGATCTGGAGAAAGAAAAGAACAATCAACCATTTTTATGAATCATGAAGAACAGGAATGCATGCTTTATGCTAGAGACTTTCCTGGGGGTAAATTCTAAATAGGTTTATCATTTTAGAAAATATACGGTCAGCTGAAGAACACTACAAATGATAGAATTGTTTATCTCTTTCTAAAAGAAAAGTAACCAGGGGACTGTATGACAGATGACTGTTTATGGCTCTAAAAAATTGTAAGACCAGGATAATTAAAGGTTGTATTCGAGGTGATTTCATAGATGGAAATATTAGGGTGACGGTCCCTTATCAGACAACCTGGGAAGGTTCAAATCCCCACTCCACTCTTTTTTAATAATATAATCTCACTTGTAAAATGGAGGTTGCAGTGGCACCTACCTCACTGAGTCATTTGGTGAATTAATGTTACACATAAAGTCTAGATATATGGTAAAAAATAAATATCCCTACCAAGTTAAAACTTCATTTTACTGATTGGCACCTTGAAGCCCACCCATTAGGACATTTATGAAGCATCTCAAATGCTTCATGTATTATATGCCTGGGTAGGGGAAGGGAGGTGGGGGAGAGCAGAGTATGATCTCTGCCTTGATTAGAATCAGAGTTTTGAGGTTAAGCCTGATTACAAAGACTTAAGAGATATTTGCTCTAAAGGGAAGGAAAAGCAAATAGTAAGGAGCATCCAGAAGTAAATGCTTAATTCTGCCTGGAGTGTCCAGGAAGAATTTTTCTGAGGCAGGAGGAATATGATCTGTGGCCTGATAAATGAGTAGAGGTTTGCTTCATTATAATGATGGGGAGCAAATTCTGGCCAGAAAAAAAAGCCTGGCATAAAGGATGCACAGTCATCTCTCGGTATCCGATGGGGGAATGGTTCCAAGACCTGAAGATACCAAAATCTATGGATGCTCAAGTGCCTTACAGAAAATGACACAGTCCAGTCGGCAATCCATATATGCAGATTCAGGACCTGCAGATATGGAGAGCCAATGGTAAGACATATGCTGGCAACCTCAAGTTGCAGATTGTGTGAGGATGGACCAGAAAGTTCTGCAGAGCCTCCTGCATTGGGTCGTCTGTGCCAGGATGGAGTCCTTACATTTTGTTGTATAAGGGAGATCACAAAGAAGCATACTTTTGTTTTTTAACTTTTCCTATTGAAATGACCTCAGACTACGAAAATCAGTGCAGAAATAGTACAAAGCTTTTTGATATACCCTTCAACCATTTTTCCCAAATGTTAACATTTGTGCCCATAGTGATTATGAAAAAAGAAAGTTAATATTGATTGAGCAAAATTGAGACTCTTGGCTCTGCATTTTAGGTGTGTGACCCAACTAACATTATAGTCTCATTATCTTTATAAACTTGAGGATAACTACTTTGGACGTCTAAATTATATGTTGTTTGGGTAACAAACATAATACATTTTCTGGAATACAAAAAGCTTTCAGCCAATTGTTGAATTAGTATTATAAAGAATGGTGCCCCTGTGACGAATTAATCATAGTGAAGATGCCTCCTTGTTGCCTCAGTAGTAGATACATGAATAACAAGCATGTCTGACTCACAGGAAGATAAAACTTGCTCAGATGGAAACAACCTAAGTGTCCATCATCGGATGAATGGATAAAGAAGATGTGGCACATATATACAATGGAATATTATTCAGCCATAAAAAGAAACGAAATTGAGCTATTTGTAATGAGGTGGATAGACCTAGAGTCTGTCATACGGAGTGAAGTAAGTCAGAAAGAGAGAGACAAATACCGTATGCTAACACATATATATGGAATTTAAGAAAAAAAAAATGTCATGAAGAACCTAGGGGTAAAACAGGAATAAAGACACACACTTACTAGCGAATGGACTTGAGGATATGGTTAGGGGGAAGGGTAAACGGTGACAAAGTGCGAGAGAGGCATGGACATATATACACTACCAAACGTAAAATAGCTAGCTAGTGGGAAGCAGCCGCATAGCACAGGGAGATCAGCTCGGTGTTTTGTGACCGCCTGGAGGGGTGGGATAGGGAGGGTGGGAGGGAGGGAGACACAAGCGGGAAGAAATATGGGAACATATGTATATATATAACTGATTAATTTTGTTGTGAAGCAGAAACTAACACACCATTGTAAAGCAATTATACTCTAATAAAGATGTGAAAAAAAATTTGCTCAGTGTCAACGTGAAAGGACACAGGACTTTTTGACAGATATCTGGTCCTCAAACCAACTCATTGGGAATAATAGATTTAGGCTTCACAGGCATAGTATTTCCTTCTCTAGGAATCCTTGGCCTTCCTATTTGGCTACTATCTCGTGAGTACAAACTCTGATTCAGGCTTTTTTTTTTTTTTTTTTTTTACATTAAGGGCATGATAGGCAACTTCTGACATGGTTCCCAGTAATGCCCGCCTCCTGGCATTCAATTTATGTATCCCTTGTCCTCCTCCTAGTATTTGCTGGACCTAGCACATGCCTTCAATCAAATAGAATATGACCAAAGTAATGAGCCATCTCTTGCTGTGATTACATTAAAAAAGACTGACTTCGGTTTTGCTAGAACACTCACTCTCTCTGGCTCTTCTTCATGCTTGCTCTAATGAAATAACCTGCCCTATTATGAGCAGATCTGTGGGGTGGCCCCCATGGCAAGAACTGAGAGAAGTCCTTAATCAATAGCTGGTGAGGAACTGATACCCTCAGTTCAACAATCCACAGGGAAACCAATCCTACCAATGGCCAATTGGGTGAGCTTAGAAAAAACTTTCCCAGGTGAGCCTTCAGATGAGACATTTGATTTCATCACTGTGAAACACCCTGAAACAGAGGACCCAGGAAAACTGTGCCTGGATTTCTGACCCACAAAAACTTTTAAAATAAATGGCGTTTTAGGCCACCTAATTTTAAGGTAATCTGTTATACAGCAATAAATATCTAATGTAAGTGATAAATCAGTTATATAAAGTTCCTGTTATTATGTAGCTGCTATATTAATGGAAAGGGACATATGGTAAATACATATATTATCCACAAGATAATTTCAGGCAAAGGTAAGTACAATGAATAAAACAAATCAGGGCATCTGTGATGGGGAAAGACTACTTTAAACTGGGTATCCAGGAAGACAACACTTGAGCTGAACACTGCATACCAAAAACAGAATCATGTAAGTACCTAGGAGAGATTTCCAGTAAGAGAAACCAGTGCAGGTACTTCTGACTACACATGAAGAAACTGAGCTTCAGAAAAAGTAATTTGAACCAGATAACAGAGCACTGTGGGTAAAAGTGGCATTTGTACCCAAAATTAATGACTTTATATCTTCTTTTTCTAGCAGTTTCATCAGAATAAATAGTAAACTCATAAACATAATCCCAAAGTTCATAAAAAATTGCTTAAAAGATAAAATTCAATATTATGTGTCTGGAAGAGAAAAGTGAAGGGAGACTCAAGGCGAAACATGAAAAGAGAAAAAAAGAAACAGAAGGAAAACCCAAGAATGGAAAGGAGATGAACAACTCCATTTTGGGGTAAACTCAGAAGTAATACTAGACTCTCAGTCCTGAGCAGCTTAGTATTTTTTAATCCATGTACAGAAAAGTTCTTTGCAGGAGGAGGGAGAAAGAGAAAAAGAGAATCTCCTTTTCCCTCCCCACCCCACCTCTTTTTTTCTCTTTTTATTTTATAGAAATATTGTGATGGTTAATTTTACATGTCAACTTTACTGGCCCAAGGGACACCCAAGTATCTGATAAAACATTTCTGAGGATGTCCCTGGAAGAGATTAGCATTTGATTCTGAGTAGACTGAGTAAAGAAATCCACCTTCATCATTGTGGACGGGCATCATCCAATCCTTGGGGGCCTGAATGAAACATAAAGGCAAAGGAAAGGCAAAGTTCTTTCTCTCTTTTAGGATGGCCATGTTCTCCTGCCCTCAGACTTGAAACTCCTGGTTCTCAGGTCTTTGGACTCTGGGAATTACACCATTAGTTCCCTAGGTTCTCAGGCCTTTGGACTTAGACTGAATTATACCACTGGCTTTCCTGGTTCTCCAGCAGACAGTGGACTTCTCAGCCTCAATTTCTATAATGAATTTCTTCTTATCTGTATCTATCCATCCATCCATCTCCTATTGGTTCTGTTTCTCTGAACCCCCATAAAGGTATTGTTTATGCAATGCTCATGATATTTGAAACCTCACAAAACCTGCAATCCAAAATAGGAGACCAAGTGACAATCTGACATCATTTTTAGTTTGGTAAATTTAAAATGCTGTTTTGTTTCCAACCACAGAACCTTAATCTAATTGGCAACGTATGCACATAACTAGTCACTCAAGCCAAAAACATGGAACTGCAGGGTGACGCTGAGGAGAAAGGAGCAGAGGCCTTCTTAGTCTCCTCTGTCCCCAAAGGGCTCCAAACAGCAGTCTGCAGTGACTGACCTACCTGAATACCAAACCCCTTGATACTTTCTCAAAACCAAGAGAAATCTTGATTTCAATTATTTGTACAGTGAAATACTCTCCAGGATGTACTAACCACTTTGGGAAAATGCAGAGATTCTGAAATTTTGAAGATTAGCTTTATTTTCCACTTGGCACAATATGATTTAAGGAGTAGTCAGTATCATCCAAGGTGCCTAGGATCTCAAAGTTCCTGTAGGATGACTTGTTCCCTCCCTAGGCTGCGTTCTTGCTAACCACACACCAATCTCCATCTCTCCTGCACAGCGGGAACCACTACCTCGAGGAAAAATTGGAATACAGTGTATTTCGATGAATCTTAGACAATGGCACACTATTTCTGGGAGAGAGAATTCCCAAGATTCTTGGAATGTGAGTATGACTTATGTTCCCATTTGAGTTTTGTGTTCAATAGATGGGCTATTTGCCCTTTTGGGGAGATAGTACATTCCCCTTTTCTAATCAGCATTTGTGACTTTTGCCTTATCTACTTTGTAAAGAAATATTTTTCTCCTTCCATTTGCTCTATCAACCAATGACCAATGGCATTTGGGATGAATGGCTTGCCCGGAGATGAAAAATATTAATCCAAAATTATTCCAGAAATTCTGACTTGCAAATAAGAATATCCATAGTGGATGCTTTATTCTTTTTCTTCTTAAGATATGGGACTCTAAATTTCCAGGTCCCCTTTTCCAAGTTGTAGCATGAAAAGTTTGAGTTTATAACAAATACATTTTTCTTGAGGATAAGGTGGTATTTTCACTAACAGCTTCTGTTAGTTCAGGAATGGTCCACATTTTCAAGATCTCCCAAAGACAGTGGTAATAGAAATTCTGTATTTCTAAGTCCATTGTTAAAATCACCAGTGGATCTGAAGAATCAGATACTTAAGATGAATTTAATTTATTTGATAGCTGCTACTAGAATTTAAATATCAGTTTCAAAACACTTTTAGAAGTAGTAAATTAGCACATTAGGTGAGCTGATTCCTTTCAGTAACTTTTAAATAAGAATAAAAAGAATCTCAGTATCTTATGGTCTGTGGCTTTGAAAAATGCTTACATCTCATTATTGTACTATTCACTCTCCTTTGCATTTATGAATATTCTAGGAGAAACAGGGCAGAAGTTGGACTTTTAAAAATGTTGATCTCTATTTACATTCAATCTGAATAAGCTTCTATTTAAACAGAGAAAGTAGGTTTCCAATTTTAAAACACTAATGAATAAGAAAAAGGAAGATAATGCTATGTTTATTCTATTTGGTGCTAATGTGGAATGATATTGGAGGTGTTTCTTTGTCATTGTAATCCCAGGAGGCATTTTTTTTTTAATAAACAATCTCTGCCACCAGTATTCTGTTTGAGATATAATCATTCAATGTCTACAAACAAGTGATAACATTATTATGCATTTCTGTCCCCTTTCATTCTTTGTAAGAGTGACAAATATCCTTTTTCTTAGATCCAACAGCTCAGGCTGGGCACCAGTGGACTCATTACCATGCCATTAATAAGCAGAGGCCTCTTGAGAGTCTAGCTTTTTCAAGCCCCTGTCTTTTATATCTCCTATTGGATTTTCCCAACAAAAGCCTCGCTGGTTGGTATCTCTCTCATTTTACCATTCCCTTTAAAAAATGAAATGATGGAAACAAAGTCCTGAGATTAGACTGGTGATACTGAAATGCTTCTGACAGCCAGGGACAATGCTGCCAAACTGAAATGAAATGCTTACATTATTTATGAACATTAAATGTCACCAATTTCCCCTTCATCAGATAATTTCAGGAGACAGAGCCATTTCTGTGGAGCGTGAGGGAGTATTTGTACATGTGTATTTCCCTCCTCCATTCCCCTCCCCACACCAGCCCTTCCATCTATCACTCTGGCTTTGTGTCAAATTCTCCTCCCTGGGAAGAAAACAGGTTCAACTGATCATGTTTCAAGTTTCACTACAAGTCTCAGATCAGGTCACCTGACAGGGATGTCAAGTGTGTTCTAAACCAAATGGGACCCTCTGCAATGTGAAATCATTAGGAAGTCAACTGATTTTTCTTCTCTTTTAATTGTTTCCCAGGCTTCCTTAGGAAGTCAATTATCAGATGGAAATTAGCAGGAGTTGAAAGGAAAAGACACTATCTCTCTGGCTCCCTGATCTATTGATTGATTGCTGGCTGGAAAGGAGGGACTCAATGAGGGGAATGAACACAATCCATGTCACTGGGATTATCAGTGTGAGAAGGAGATGGAAGCTGGCTACACAAGAGTATTTAATTAACATTTACCAGGGAGTCTGAGTCTATTCAAAGTTCCAGTAGCTACCAGTGGCTATGTAGTGATGTATGGATTCATTTTATATTATCCAGGCTTTTGTACTCTCATCCACTCAAGTTATTTAATAACCAAGCATCCTATAACAGGGATCTTTTAGGGGAAGTTGTATGTATCATTTGATGTTCTGTCCTTAGGGTTTGAAAGGAATCCTAGAGTTTTAGTTAAACCTTCTAATTATAGATCAGGTGTCTTAGGACCAAAGAGGTTTCCCTAAGGCTGATGTTCTCACACTTCTGGAGAGTAGAAATGGGGCTGTCAACAAAACCTGTCTCTGGTCTCACAATCTTTCAATTCAACTAGAACTTAAAACATCAACAGTTACTCCTTCACCTATTGCACAGGAGGAGAGCTGTGTTTCTACCATCACTGAGAATTATAGACACGTTCCACAGATAGTCATCAAATGCTAGTCTGAATAGGAAGGCCCAAAAACCAGGGGAGCCAATGGTGTAAATCCCAGTCCAAAGGCAGGAGAAGACCTATGTCCCAGTTCCAGCAAGCAGGCAAGAAGGTAACCCTTTCTCTGCTTTTTGTTCTACTCAGGACCTCAGTGAATTAGATGATGCCCACCCACATTAGGGAGGCCAATCTACTTTACTGAATCCAATTAAAATGCTAATCTCATCTAGAAACATCCTCACAGACACATTCAGAAATAATGTTTAATCTGGGGACCCTGTGGCCCAATCAAATTGATACATAAGCCATCACAGCTTTTCACCCTAGTCCTAATACCTCCTCTAGGTCCTAGGCCTCATCTTAGGAAGGCAGTGCCCACATCCTTCATCTTATGTGCCATAGAAACTAAAACATCATAAAGACTATTATGAACAATTATATTGAACAACATATTCAACAATTTAGAAGCAGATAAACTCCTAGAAACATGCAACCTACCAGTACTGAATCAAGAAATAGAAGACCAATAACAAATAAGGATAATGAAACAGTAATCAAAAGCTCCCAACAAAAGAGGCCCAGAACTATATCGTTTCAAAGATGAACTCTACCAAATATTCAAAGAAGAATATCAATCTTTCTTAAGCTCTTCCAAAATACAGAATAAGAGGGAATACTTCCAAACTCATTTTGAGGCCAGCATTACCCTGACACCAAGGACAGACAGACACTACAAGAAAAGAAAAATATGTAACAATATCCCTGATAAACATGGATGCAGAAATCCTCAACAAGGCATTAAAAAACAAATTAAACAGTACATTAAAAGAACTATACACTGTGATCAAGGGGGATTTATCCCTGGAATACAAGGACAGTTCATTATACATATCAAATCAGTGTGTTCCACTGATGAAATGAAGGATAAAAAAAATCACATGATTATCTCAACAGGTGCAGAAAAGCATTTGGCCAAATTCAATTCAATACCCTTTCATGATAAAAATGCAACAAACTGGTATAGAAGTAACTTACCTCAATACAATAAAGACCATATATGAAAAGCCCAAAGCTAACATACTCAACGGTAAAAAAACTGAAAGCTTTTCTCTAAGATCTGGAACAAGACAAGGATGCTCACTCTTGCTGCTTCTATTCAACATAGTACTGAAATTATTCCATTTAATCCTCATAAAACTCCTAGAGGTAGGTAATATTATTATGTCTATTTTTACAAATAAGTAGAGGAAACAGATAACTAGAATGCCTTTCTTTAGTACATATATCTGGTAGATGTTAGAGGTAGGATTCAATCTCAGGACATTTTAACTTTTGCACATACAACTTCTCTTCCTACCAAATGAGATAATACTTTTTCAAAAAATCATGATGCCTGGACACAGTAAATGCTTGATAATTATCAATAATTCAGAAATCACTATCTGTGAGACTGTGCAATTCTTCCTATGACGAAGCATTTCAATGAGCCAGCATCTTATCTCTGAAAAAGGCTTTTTTTCCATATAGCAAAACACGTGGGCACTGAGATAACTATATATAATGCCTGTGTGTGTGTGAGAGAGAGAGAGAGAGAGTTATTTGCCAACAACTAAACCCATCAAGTCTTAAGCTGTGATCTTATCAGTTCTTATAAGCTAAACACCATCAGGCCAGGTCAAGACAAGTGTCTGTCTTGATTTAACTCCAGAGATGAGGCAGGGATAGGTATGAAACTGACCTGATGTTTCCACAGATATAATTCTTTTATGTGTTCTAGGGGTGAACAGGGTAGCAGTAATATGTTCTGCCTCAGATTGTTTGAATACTACATTCTTCAGTCCTTAGTGGCTTCCTCTACCCCTATACTCAGTGTTGGGCAATGACAAATAATTACATTGCCTTTGGGCCGTCCTCACTACCTCTTGTATCTCACCTCTCTACAGCTGAGCAGAGAGTGAGAGTGATCACACATGGGCATTACAGGTGATACAGCACTAAGCCTCAGAACTAGACTGGAGGTCAATGCCTCATGAATCATGCACTGCTGAGATTTCTTTGTGAGCTGTGAAGAGCTGCAAGACAGATACCTGATTTAGCTCATTTGTACTCATTAATCACAAGAGATGAATGCCTTCTGCCTTGCCGAGTTTTCACTTGTATTTGGGAATTAATTAGTGGGTGGTTCACTTAAAATACTAATTTTTATACATTTTTTAACGTCTCCTGTATCTTCGGTTTACTGCATGCACTTTGCAATAAGAGATATAGTTCATGCCTAGCCAGTCAGGACTGTTTGTTCATGGATAGGTAAAATGTCCCAAAATGACTAGTGAGATACATTTCTGGGAATTTTGTTAAAGTCGGAAGAAAGAAAACTTTTTTCCCCCACTGAACTGGATGATGTAAAAAGGGAGCAACTGGTGACTGCCTTGCCACCCCATTTGAGAGCCTTATTTGAAAGGGAAGACAAAATAGTGGAAAGCGTGCCCAAAAGATGAGTTCTGAATGGTTCGATTATCTTTATTTTTTCTTTTTTAATCAAACAGTATGAATTTAGGTTTTCTGTTACTTTTAACTAGAAAAACATTGAGTCATATAATCACTATTTCCATAAGAAATATTTTACTTTGCATATCACCTGTCTTTCTTATACAGTGAGCCACAATCAACTGGAACATAAATCACAGATATTTAGCACACCTTGTTCCTGATGCTATTTGTTGTGGGGCAGTTTCTTGGACTTTGGAAATGATTTTTTGAGAGCTTCAAATGAGAGGGAATAAAACATTTTTAGTTCCCAACCCAAGGTAGATGTCCATTTGGGGAAAAAAAAAAAAAAAAGTACTACTATTAACTATTCTCTCCTATCTGATACTCGTTCAAATGAAGAGACGTACCAAGCAAAGACTACTGGTTTAATGAACTTGATTGGCACCAACCCCTCATACACCATCATTTTTACTACCAATGGTTATATTTTAATCACTTGCTATATTCCAGACACTATGAAAAGCACCTTACATATTTTCTCATTGAATCTCCAAAATAACAGATGTGACAAATTCTATTAATATCCATTAGTATTCTACTTTAATGAAAAAAATCTCAGAGCAGCTAAAGACTTTTCCAAAAATCACAAGCTAACAAGTGGTAGGCTGTGAATCTAATTCACCTCTGATTTTACAATACAGAATGCATGCTTATAGCCATCCTTATACAGAGTATACAGAGCTTTTTGACTTGTATTAACTCATTTAAATTACATAAAACCCTTAAGTTGATTCATAGAGAAGAAAGTTATTCATAGCATATTCTCATACAGAATTATTTTCCCCTAATTCTGTGGCCATGTTTTTTATTCTTTTCCCCAGTTCATTCACCTCTTCCTATTCTCTTTAGGTCTAGAAAGGTGAATTTCCCAGGGACGTCGAGCTACTTTTCCTCAGGATGCCCAATTCATACTTTATATGTATTACCTACATAAAAGGAGAATTCTTCCCTCCTCTTATTAATAAGTAGATAACTTATGAACCAATGCAAACCATAATGGAACACATTAAATGTAAAACCCATATCCCATGTTCTACTGACAGACACAAACTAAAAAAAAGGAAGGTATACAAACAAGGTCTATCATCATCATTTTATCAATACACACACTGAAGCAAAGAAGGTAAAATGATTGTGATGATTATAGTAAAAACAGTTGTAAAACTCACGCAAAAAGTAGCTTACATGAAACAAGAAAGTTAACTAACCCTGTTTTACTATCAGTTGTATCCCTTTTCCTTTCTACAAGGAAAATAGTCCCTTTGACCACCTCCACTAATATGCTTCATTCCAATCTCTTACCTTCCTTCAGCATATAAAAGAAGGGTAGATCCACAGCTGGGATGTTCATCAAGACTTTTGCCCAGCACTGGCATCTGTTATGGAAAAGTATATGCATTAGAACCAAATAAATTTGGGGTTTGCTTCCACTTTTATTTTTCATCTTATCCCAAGCATCAAGGACTGCTTTCTAATATGAGAAGAAAATCAATTATATCCCGTTTGTTTAAAAATTATCTAAATTTTACAGTGAGTAGAATAAAAAGATGAGAGATTGATTTCATTATTACCACCAAAACTTCTGCTTTCAATACTAATACACTGTTTTGTTTTAAATCTTTATTGTGCTATATCAGGTACAAACTAGTTTTATTTTTTATTAAAACTGGACACATTCTGACTGCTTAATAGGTGTTAACAGAGGACTTACGTAGTAGGAACTCAATAAATAATTACGAAATAGAGAATTCATGTTGTCATACAACTTTTACAAAATTCATATATAGTAAGAAGATTAACTGAAGGGAATTCCCTGGTGGTCCAGTGGTTAGGACCTGGCACTGTCACTGCTGGGGCTCAGGTTCAATCCCTGGTCTGGGTGCTAAGATCCCACAATCCACACTGCATGGCAAAAAAAAAATTAACTAAAAAGGTTTATTCACATGGGTCGTGAACTTAGTATTGTATTAACAAATGACGGAAGAAAATTACTTAACCCTTTTGGAAATTACTTAACTATTTGTTTCCATTTATTTTATTAAACAGGCAGGGTAAAATTGGAGACGCAAATAAGTTCCAGTCTCCAATCATTAAATTCATTGTACCTAAAAATAATAATTATTATAATAGTAACTAAACATGCCTGTTAGTAATAAAGTGGTCTCCATTTGTGAATTATGTGGTTAGATTTTCTTTCTCAATCTCTGAGATAGGAACGATGAGCCAGGTTCTAAGAAGAGATTTGGTGTTTTACACATAATCCGGTGAAAACTGTTGGCATTAGACTTTGACCTAATCTTTTGATTTTAGATTCTCTTGTTTCTTATAACTCTTCAAATGAAGAGAATAGATACAATGAGGGAAATTCTGTTAATAGACAATTACTGAATAACAAGTGTTCCACAATGGGCTACCATACAACAATGAGGACAAGGAACTCCTACTACACACCATATGCATGAATCTACCAAATTAAGTATTAAGCGAAGGAAAGGAAACAACAAAGAGTTTTACCGAACCGGACTCGTTTTGCCCGCTGCGCGGCAAGCCAAACACAGAGAGGCCGAGGTGTGCGGCAAAAAGAGGGCTTATTCACAAAGCAGCCAAAACAACCCAGGAGACGAAACGAAAGAAGAATAAATCTCAAATTCACCGTCTGGAAGGTAAAAGGCTAGGGGTATTCATGGGCTAAAGCAGCAGCGTGGCCTGACGGGCGAAGAACGCGGGGAACGAGAAAGGTGACTGGACGTAAGGAAAAGGCACGTTCATTGTCATTCTGCGCAGGCGTAACTAAGCTACGGGCCGCTGCAGGTTCAAAAAGCGGAGACTCGAGCATGCCCAGTTGGGGGATTGGCGGTCCTATCCAGTCTAAACTGGCTCCACTCAAATTAGACAGACCTGACACCAAGCAGCTGGCAAGTGGCTCCGGCGTTCGTCACGTTTAGGCTGAGTGCGGCTTGGAGGGCGTGTGCGTTTTTGCTAGCAACAATTAAAACGACCTTGACTAGTGAAGGCAGGTTACAGGTATAATGAATTTAACTGATGATTACCCATGGTTTTAAGAGTATGTTTAATATCCTTTAATCTTTATAATGTTCAACAGTAATCAATGTCATTAGAAGTCAGGTATCTTTGGGCCTAAGGGGTAGTGACTGAGGTACTGGGAATGGGTTTCTTGATTGGGGTGCTGCTTACATTGGTGTTTCCATTTTATGAAGCAGCTGTTCATCTGGCTGTTCATTTAAGATTTGCAGGGCTTTTTGTGTGTAGGTTATAGTTAAATAAAATCTTATTAAAATTTAAAACACAATAGTAAAGAAAACAAGATTGATAAAGGCCAACAGTTTTCCATTTTCAAAATATGGAAAAAATAGATTCTAGGAAAAAAATGAACACAAGTTTTTTGTGCAAACTTAAGTTTTTGAGTCCTTAAAGAAATACAGCATACTTATTTTGAATAACCTTTTTTTTCCCAACAAATGCAAGTGACATTTATTTGAAGAAGGAAAATACCATATTTTAATGGAGTTTATTTATTAGAATTTTGGTGCTACCCGGTAATGTGTAATTCAAAAAAGAGATATTTTATATAATAACTATTATTTTCGTCCGTAGTACTAAAAAAGAACAGGAAAAGGTGGCAATGTATGATAGCTAGGTCAAAATTAATTAGCTATTTTAATTTTTTAAAATCCTCTAAATGTTCTTTTAGGTCAAAACTTCTGTTTATTAATTTCACCTGAGTTCACGGTTGTTTTCACTTTTACTTTTCTTACGGTATTTAAATCTGAACATTGAGGAAGGAGGCTAATGCAAAGTTATCAGAGCTAAAAATAGTTAAATGTGTTAAGAACTGCTTTAAATAATATGTATTGTTAAATAAAACTATTTATAAATATATATAAACTTATAATTCATTTTATCTCTAAATATGCTTTGGTTATATGATGTTTTATTTTCAGTCATTCTTCTTATGTATAATTTTGAAATTCCCAGGAATGTCAGAAAGGAAGCAGATGTTGATGTGTGCAGACTGATTCATTGACCTGTGTGCTGGATAGGTGTCCTGTTTCTATCCCACCATTTGAAGGAAACCCCAAAGTTGAATAACCTAGTGACTAGTATGAGAGTTCCAGAAAAAGAAGGATTTCACTTCTAACTAGGACAGTGCTTCTCAAAGTAAGTCCTGGGAAACGTTCATACTAAGGGAAGTTCATTGGAGCTCTAAGGAGAGAAAAATGATTTTGTGCCAAAAATAAATTTGGGAGGTATTGGGGTAAATGATCTTTTCTTTCTCTAAGTAATTGATATATATGGGAAATTACGTCAACAAATGTAGAATACACTTTATATTCAAGTGTGACGTGAAATATTCACCATGTGTAAGGTGGACCATGAAGAATGCTCAAAAAAGTCCAAGTGTTCTTTTTCTGACTAATTAATTACATTAGAATTAAATGTCTATAAAAGCTCCTATTTATTTTAAAATTAAGCAACACATTTCTAAATATTCCAAAGGTCAAACAAGAAATACAAGGGAAATCAGAAAATAATTCAGAATGATGACAATGAAAACACTTCAGTATTTGTGAGGTGGAGCTAGGGCAGAGATTATAGGGATATTTAGACCTTTCGATGTTTATATAATAAAAGGAAAATTAAATCAGTAAACATAAGACACAAATTAATGAAACACAGACATGACGATAGAGAAAAGCTGCAATCCACATACAAAGCTTAATAAAATTAATAAACCCCTATCAAGACTGATCACGAACAGAAAGATAGAGAGCCAATTACTTATAATAGGTTTTAAAGAGTTGATATCACTACAGATCCTGCAGAGTATAAGGATAATAAGAAAATATTATAAATATTATAAATATTTTATATAGTAATTGAACAGCTTGGATAAAATGGGAGAATTCCTTAAAAAGCAAAACTTACCAAAAGTGATTCAAAAATAAAGAGGATATTTTAATGGCTCTTATACAATAAAATTTTTGAAGTAATTATTAAAAAGATTCACACAAACAAAACATCCAGTCCAGAATGGTTTTACTGGCAAATTATACCAAACATTTAAGGAACAAATGATGCCAAACTTAGACAAAATAGTTTTAAAAAAAAATAGTTTTAAAAAACATATTAGGGGTCTAATACCACCAAATTGTTTCATGAAGTGAACATAACTCTGAAATTAAAACCTGACAAATATATGCAAGAAAATACAATTATAGAAAAAGATGCCTTAAAATCCTAGAAACATATATTCTTAAAAGTTATTAGCAATTCATGTAAAAGGGTAATAAATTATGACTGTGGGAGGCAGAGTAATGGCTTCCCAAAGATGTCCACTGCTGATTCCTAGAAACTGCAGAGCTACGTTACGTGGCAAAGAGAAATTAAGGTAATGGAATTGTTTGCTAATCTGATAACCTTAAAACAGGGAGATTATGTTGATTACCTGCCTGAGCTCGAAGTAATCACATAGGTCTTACAAGTGGAAGAGGGAGGCAGAAGAGAGAGAAGAAAGATGGCACCATGAAAAGGATTTGGTCCAACGTTGATGCCCTGACGATGACTAGATCACGGAAGAGAATCAAACAAATTTTTTTAAAAAATGAACTAATTGATTACTGTATAAAATTCATGGTCAGCATTATTTGAAAGTCAGTTTCAGAGTTTACAGAAGCATTGGATCATTTTTAAGCTTAAAAATTGTTTACTGTAAAATTTAATGCAATGTATGCTATCCAGTTTTAAATAAATGTGAACTCATGCAGGTTTTTAAAAATCTGATTCCTTGGCTGAATTGAAACCCTAATAAAATTATATACATCTGTATATAACACTTTCATTCAAGGCCATTTATATGTAAATCTAATGGCTCTTAATTCCAGATAATATCATTTAAAATGATGGTATAAAAAATGAATGTTACCAAAAAAAAAAAGAATGTTAAATTTAATAACATTGACAAGTTGAGATCTTTAACCAGATGTATTCATTTTAAGATTAAAATAATTAATTTGGGAAAATACTTTTTTGAAATGAAGAAACCAAAGGCTAAAATTGGGATTCCTTTTGCTGAATATGAATAAACATAGATACAATAAAATAGGACAGAAGGGAGAATTATGAGGTGTCCTAAATTCCATTTCTTACTGAAAATAGGACAATGAAACAAGAATCCTTACTTGCCCTAAATTTCATCTGTTTCTGCTAAGTCAGCTTTTACTAAGACAGAAGGTGGCATTTTTGACATATACTTCTGATTGGCATTGATAACATTTACTGCCCACCAATGTGTGATTGAAATTATCTCTTGGAGAGTGTTTCCCTCTCTCAGACTATAAATATGTAGAGAGTTATCTGTGAATGTGGCAGGGAAAAGTGGGTGCAGGGGAAGGGATCAAGAGAACCATTCCAAAATGTCCTCAGATTTTTGTGACCCAGCTTTATCTTGGGTAACAGAATGTGACAAAGACATAACTCTATGCCCTGCTTTTTTTTTTTTTTTTTTTTTTTTTTTTTAAAAACAAAAGGACTGGCTTTCTAAACTTTCTTTGACCAAAATCAATCTGGGCCCTCCATTTTTATGTTTACTAATAAGCCAAATTTTAATTTAAATGAAATAGATATATGTGTACCTATTTTCAACAGATTATTTCATGCAGCATTCATTGATTAAAATAATTGATAGCAAATAAGATCAACTTATAAAATCACGACAAGCTCATATAAATATTTTTTAATCTAAGGGATATCTTTATTCTGCATACTGTGAAAAGGATAGTCATAAAAGACCCCTTTAAATTGATCAAGTTTGATATGGATAGCTGGAAAACTTTGGAATACCAAATCAAGAGTAATTTTACTAAACACACACTAACAGGTTCATTGTTGCAAAGAAATGTAACACTACTCTGACTATTTTCTGTAAACTAAAACCTTAGTTCATTAAAAAAAAAAATGACAAGAACAACACAAAATCCACATTACTGATATTTTTACCGTGTGTGTTGTACTGTGGTTCTAAGGATATAGAATGTATAATCTCATACTGGTACCTTACCATGACTTTTTGAGGTAGAAGCTCATTTTGTGAAAAGTGGAACAAAGGTTTGGAAAAATGAACATAGTAAGTGGCAAGGTGTATCATAGCCCTCAAATCTATTGTACATAGAAAAAAATGGTTTATTGTATATAGAAAAATGTCTAAAATAATTGTAGCTAAATGACTACCTTGGAAATGTATGTATTGACTTTTATTCTCTGTTTAGAAACTTGGCCAATTATATGTAACAGTATCTATCTTAGGAAAATGGATTGGGTGTAAGAACTAAGATAAAGAAATGAATCTCTAAGCATTAGCCCTTTGGTGAAACTAATTCTATTTTCTCAAGTAATATCAGATAAGATACCTTATTCATTCAGTTGGTCATTAGAAAAATCCAATAGTAATATTGCTCCAAAAACCCACCTTGCACATGCAAAATAACATAACATAAAAAGCCATGTATTTTTCCTTTTTTCCTAAATAATTGATATACAGTGATTACTAGAATTAGAAGCATTCTTATGAGGTATTTTGTTTCTCAGTAATGTTTATTTAGTGCATTAAGAAAGAAAATGTTAAATCCTCCATCTTAAGGAGAAATACACTCTATAATCTGCAACACTCTGAGAAGTTGATGAATAGATATCTCCCTTACTGGACTGTAAGAGCCAAATGGGAGGGATGATTCATCATCATCATATTTTCACATAACACAGTGCTTGAACATTATTAGACCCTAATAAACTTGAATGAGGGGACAGCTTGGTGTTCATGTCAGAGTTACTCCTCGCAGTGTGGAGTGTGGAGTAAAAAAAGAATTGAAAAGCTCCTCCTTACATAAAACAGTCATCTCCTTGTGCTACCTAATCTTTGGGTTTATTTATTTATTTATTTATTTATTTGCGGTACGCGGGCCTCTCACTGTTGTGGCCTCTCCTGTTGCGGAGCACAGGCTCTGGACGCGCAGGCTCAGCAGCCATGGCTCACGGGCCCAGCTGCTCTGCGGCATGTGGGATCTTCCCGGACCAGGGCAGGAACCTGTGTCCCCTGCATTGGCAGGCGGACTCTCAATCATTGCGCCACCAGGGAAGCCCTTTGGGTTTATTTCTGAACACTGAAGCCAACTGTAAGTTTGTATCAAGTAGGTTCAGACGATAAAAATACCAGCCAGTTCCATCAAATAGTATTTGTGACCAATTATCATAAAATAAGTGACCGAATTAATAGAGTTGGTGAAGATGGATTACTATTGAATGAAGGGAGCAGAAAAATTACTTCACAAAAGAACATTTATTTCTTTATAATAAATTTTAAATATATAAATTCCTCTGTATCAACCACTTTTCTGAACAACATTATAGCCTGAGTTATAGACAAGTGGTGGATAAACATTTAAAATGGGGTTATTGTCTTGCATTAGCAGAATATGCAAACCTTGCTCCAAGATACCTAAAATATTTGAAGATAAAATTATCAAAATTTTTCCTTTGATTATCTTTCTCAAAATCTGTCTTCTACTTGTGAGATATAATAATTCAGAGGTGTTTGAATCATTTTCTATGCTTTAAGAAATTATTATAAAAATAACAAGACCCTCTCCTCCCATTTGATTTGATTTGATTTGATTTGAAGCGTTCTGTCTTTCATGGGTTTGCTTAGACTTTTGCATCACAAAGTTGTGCGTGGGGGATTCATCCTGCTCGACATAGTTACTTGCCCATCTTCACTTAATGATGGTCATAAAAATCTCTGAATCAGAGCAAATGAACTATGTCCCTCTCCTGCCACCGTCCTTACAACACTTGTTAGGGGCTCACTAATTACTGTGGGAACATTTGCTAAGGGTCTGTGGCTTGGGTTTTCAGCAAAAACTTCTCCAAGGAGTTTTGTTTCTCTTTGTTTTCACAGTTAAAATGGTATTAAAAAATGCTTCAGACATGATCTTCCCTTTGAAATAGAATCCTCTGAAGTTGTGTTTAATATCTCACTATGTGGCTTTTAGAAGCTTTCAGACCCTATGTCTTTAAACATCCTTTGTTCATTTTCGCAGGTATTGGCCTTGTAATATTGAAAGGAAGGTAGGTCTGCTACTTTTGTAATGGAAATGCACACCGAGGCTTATTCATTAAGGACAATAGATTAAGTACACATTGGACATAAGTGTCTCTGACTGAGTTCCTGTTCAGGTGCCAGCTAAGAATTTGGTACTCATTGGCGTTGTAATTCATTGGCCATAGGGGTCTGTCACACACAGAGATGATAAAATATTAGAGCGAGAAGGAACTGTAGAGGGGTAGAAATTTGCACATTAGTATTTAGCAAAGTAAATGCATCTTTACTTTTTGTAACAACCTCTTTTGCTTTTTTTTTTTTTTTTGGTGCCTCCATTCCTGCTGTGTTGTTGGAGATGGAAAAGGAGATTTTATCTTGCTAATTGAAAGAGCTTCAGTTGCTTCTGATTTTAAAATGTGTTTTTTCAAGTAACTCACTTTCTTATGGATAAATGCTAAAATTTTCAGTTTTCTTCTCCTTTCTCATGCTCCTTGTGAAGATAATGCCTGGGTCTGTAAAGGCTGGAGAGCTTCAGTAGTGTTTAAAAGGGCATTTGGAGGGACTTCCCTGGTGGTCCAGTGGTAAAGAATCCGCCTTACAATGCAGGGGACACGGGTTCCATCGCTGGTCAGGGAACTAAAATCCCACATGCTGCGCACTACTGAGCTCGTGCTCCTTAACTAGAGAAGAGAAAACCGGCACGCCACAACTAGAGAGAAGCTCGTGTGCTGCAACAAAAGATCCCGAATGCAGCAACTAAGACGCCGCCGCCAAAAATAAATAAATAATAAATAAATCTCAAAAAAAAAACCCAAGGCATTTGGAGGCAATGCAGAAATTAAATTGGAACATAGACATAAGCTGATTCTGTGACATAAGCTGATTCTGCGACTGAACTTAGCTGGGACAGTCCCTGTTAAGGCCTGTTGTCTGGGTATAATTTTTTTTTTTTACCTGTTTATTGGAGTATAATTGCTTTACAATGTTGGGCTGGTTTCTGCTGTATAACAAAGTGAATCAGCTATATGTATACGTATATCCCCATACCCCCTCCCTCTTGCGCCTCCCTCCCACCCTCCCTATCCCATCCCTCTAGGTGGTGACAAAGCACCGAGCTGATCTCCCTGTGCTATGAGGCTGTTCCCCACTAGCTTTCTATTTTACATTTGGTAGTGTATATATGTCACTGCTACTCTCTCACGTCGTCCCAGCTTCCCCCTCCCCATGTCCTCAAGTCCATTCTCTACGTGTGTCTTTATTCCTGTATGCCTCTGCTTAGACCATATAGATGAAAATACCAGAAGCCAGTTATACAGACGACCTTCCATGTCAGAGCAGCTACTTTGTGTCAGGCCCTACATTCGAAACCTAATACATATATTAATATTTAATTTAGCTTATTAATTAGTTCAACCATTATCTGAGCACTTTTCACCTGCTAGCCACTATTCTGGGCTCCAGGAGATTTGGCACTGAAGAAAACAGACCAATCTCCGTCATGAAACCTATGTATCAGTGTCACTGGTTCATCATTCACATTTGTTGACTAAAAAAAATGCACAATGTGGAAGTTTTGAGTTAAGTTTTACTGGGGGCAAAATGAGGACGATAGCTCTGGAGACAGCATTTCAGATAGCTCTGAAGAACTGCTCCAAAGAGGTAGGGGCTGTAAGGTCGGATCTTAACAAACGGCACCACGAAACAGAGGAAAGCTTCAAGTGAGCTTTATTAGGGAGCGCTCCCAGGCGAGGTTCACTGGTCCGAGAGAAAGGGGCCAGAGAAGTCGCGCCCAGTCCTGGGCGTGGGAGATTTTTACTGGGGTGTAAGGGAAGGGTGGTTTGCAGGGGGGCGGGGGTGATTTGCTTCATGGGGTAATTCCTTATTTGGTGAGGATACAGTAGGGCCGGGTGTTGGTTGGTCTGTTGTGGGGCATAAGCCCATTTTCCCTTTCCGTCAGCCCCATTGTTTTCTGGGCAGGAAGTTAGAGTCTCTTGTTGATTCCCAGAACAGGTGAGGTCGTTATGTCCCAATGCCTCTCCTTCCTCATACTGGTCCATGTTTTCTCTTACCCCCCACCGCCCCAGGCCTCCTTTCACCCGGGCCAACGGACCTTACAGGGGCCAGATCAGTCTACATATGATTTTAGCAAAAGGGGATGATGTCATCAAGCACACATGTAGGCAAAGGCTTGCTGCTAGTTGCTGGGACCATACGTCACCGTTAATGATTTTAGTGCTTTTCTGGATATGAGAAGATTTAAGAAATTAGGCTCTTAAAATCTGAAAATCTCTCTCTGAAGGCCTACTCTGCCAGTTTTTTCCCAGAGCACAGAGTGCCTCATTCCTGGTCTCCACCCTGAACTCCTTTGCAGGGTGTGTTGAAGGTCAGCGGTGCAGTGGCTAGTGACCTGATCCTTGTAGAGGCAGATGGCAAGTGCCAAGTTTTAGCTGGCACATTAAATGATTTAATTTATTTTAGAGACAATGAAACAAGGCCTTCAAAAAAAGTGACTTATCCAAAAAGTCAAGTAATAGGTTAGTGATAAATCCATTATCAAAACCCCAGTTGCCTGAAAAACACCTTAATTATCTATAACAGGGGTGAGCCTGAGAGCCAAATCTGCCCACTGCCTGCTTTTGTAAATAAAGTTTTGTAGGAACATGGCCAAGCCTATTTATTTCTATATTGTCTACAGCTGTTTTTGCCCTACAATAGCAGAGTTGGGTAGTTGCAGCAGATCCCATATGGCATGCAAAGCCTAATATATTTACCATCCAGCCCTTTACAGAAAACATTTGCCAACCTCTGTTCTATAATATAGGTATTCGTATTCCTGACGATCTCATTCACAAAGGTAAAACCTGACAATGTAGGCTTAGCCATTTACCACCTGTGTCGCCTTGAACAAGTCAATTAACCTCTGAGATGCAATTTCCTTACCCATAAAACAGGGATAATAATTAGTGCATTGTTAGCAGTGAAGATTAAATTAGCTAACGTATGTAAAACAGAGCTGGTAAGAGAAGAGAAAGTAGTTATTAACATTTCTAGCTGGATAGCTGCTCTGTGAGCTCTCTGCTGTGAAGGGTGAAGGTACAGGATGAGATTTTGTTTCTCCTTTTTTTGTGCCCTAACAACCAATGGCTTCCTGGGAGTTTTTGCACAGAATTTTCTAATGTGAGGGATACTTACAGCACTCAGGAGTAAACACTGAGTCTGGGCTTTAGTGGCCTCTCAGCTCAGTAAGAGACATCTTTTCTTATAAATTTGTGGATCACTGCTATGAGATGTCCAAGTTGTGGATTGACTTAATGAAAAGAGGAATGAGGAGCAGTTACATTTCCATTAAGTGGACAACATTACCCTTGATGAGGCTGCTGGAATTGAAGCATCCTCTTCTCCCTCAGGTGTAGTTGAGGGGGCTATGTTCTACTTTGGTGAGAATAGGACTGAGTTGACGCCCTGCATTCAATTTGTGCTTTTCCTGGAATTTCTTTTCTGTTCTTTCCGGAGGGGAAGGGCCGAAAAAGGACCATTCCAGGGCGCGGCGCTGGGCTTGCCACATTTGGGAGCGCCGCCTGAAGTTGGGCGCACAGCCTCCCGACGCCCTGCCGTTGGGCTGGTGGAGGCCGAAGCACTGCTAGGGTTGTATCAGTCCTCCTGTTTGCACTATTTCTTTTTGCGACCATGGCCCCGCCTTAAGTATTTCCAATTAAGAAACAAAACCTCAGGAAACCGAAACTTAACCAGCCGCTCTCGCTTCTGTAATTACGCCTGCTGACCCCCCCCCCCCGCAACCGTCCAACCAATCAGACGGCGACTAGTGTCTCTGTTTAAAAGTCAACCAATCGGCGACTAGTGTCTTTGTTTAAAAGTCAACCAATCGGCGACTAGTGTCTCTGTTTAAAAGTCAACCAATCGGCGACTAGTGTCTTTGTTTAAAAGTCAACCAATCGGCGACTATGTTTGTACCGGTCTATAAAAGAGCTGTACTAAACTCCGCCAGGACCTCTTAGCGTCACCGGCAACAAGTGCGCGGAGGTCCAGGTTCGAACCTGCAATAAATGACCCTTGCCGTTTGGCTTTGACTCTCGACTCTGGTGGTCTTGTGGAGGGGCCTCGCGACCTTGGGCATTTCATAGTCTTAGAAGCACAGAACTGATTGATTCATTAAAGATGTGTTTGTTTTTGCCTCTGAAATCAGCTGTCTCAAAAGATTATTCTGTGGTCACGAAGGACTAAATTCCAATTTATAGTGGAATTGTTAAGCCAGCACAGAGGCTGTGAGAAGTTTCTAGAGAGGTTGGCTCTTGGCACCCATGAAATATGAGCAGATTCCAAAATATTTGGAAATTCCCAGTGGGACCCATAGGCCATTTGTAATGCAGGAATTGAAAGAATCAAAGCCACAGACTGCTAAAATTTGGTGCAGTTCCACCTTAATCATCACAATCATCAAATTAGCTAATACTTGTCTAACACTTTCTATGTATGAATGTCTATGCTAAGGATTTTATTAACTTTATCATATTTAGTACTCTCAGCCATCTTAAGATATAGGCATTACCTTTATATCACAGATCATGAAATTGAATCGTGAAAGGTTAACTAGTTTGTAGTGAATTGCACAGCTGCTGAACTACAGAAGTGGAACTAGGTGCACACCAGGTCTTCTTGTTCACAGAGAACAGTCTTTGTCTGTACTTGCCCTTCATTTCCAGAGTTGTATTTATGCCTATTTAAGGTTTCTCTGTGGAGCCTTCTCTGACAATATTAGGATTTTTACTTCTACTTCATCCAGAAATCTTCTGACATTATACCTAATGATTCTCTCACCCACTTTAACTAAGTGAACACAGATTTACTCAGGCTTACAAAGAAACAAAAATCAAAAACAAACTCGCTTTCTGTTGAGGTAATCTTCTCTGGTTTACTCTTTTCCTTCTTTCTGTCAGTCATCTTTGCTAATATAACTTTTTTTTCCAAACCTGTTAGTTATTTGCATAAAATTCCTAGTGTTTGCTAGGCTGTTAGTAGAAATATGAATAACAGCAAATATTTATTGTACACTATTCCTGTTTTAGGCACATGGCAAAAAGTCTGACATGCAGTATACCATTTAACCTTCACAACAATCCTTTCAATTAGTTATTATCATTTCCATTTTCCACCCAAAGAAACACTCAGAAAGATTAATTTGATCAAATTCAAATTGCTTCTAAAAGTGGAATTAATATTCATACTAAAATCTGTATAATTCCAAAAGCTATATTCTTTTAAACACTTCTCTGTAGTTCACTTTAAGAGCTTATTTTTCATCAATTATTTAAGGATACTCCATCTTACATTAATATGCTCTGAAAAATGCTGCTAATCACTTATTTCTAAGGGAATGTCTTGTCTCTCCGGTGCCCTTCCAGTTTTCTGTCTGCTGTCGTTGTCATTCTGGTGTGTCATCTTTAGCTAATCCTCTTCTCCATTTCTATGTATCATTCTCTCTAGGTGTAGTAAACTGGAGCCTTTTGATTTAGCTCCCTTTAGAGGTGGAAATACTAATTTCCACAGTAAGTCTACATCTAAAAATCTTTTATCAGACTCAAATAAATACTTCTGTGTAACATCACTTACTGTCCATCCTAGCTGCTATTAAGATTTTTTCCTTTTAACTTTCCCTGTGTTCACTGATTTCTCAAGCAAGTTCTCCCCAAAGTAGAGAAACACTGAAAGACATTCAAACTTACTTGTCCACCACTGCAATGCCAAGGAACTGTTTTAAGTAAAGAATAAGAAACAGAAGCAGCTCAGGGATGACAGAGTTGGTGTAACACCTTGGTATAGACATAGGGATTGGAATAAAAAAAGATCTGGATTTGGATCCTGACTCTCTTATTTAGGGACCATTTGGTCTTGGGGAATCAGTCATCATTTCTGAGTCCTAATTCTACTATCTTGAGAATATAACACCTGCACACTTCACTGAGGTGTTTATCCAGTCTGGACTTGCTGAATACCTACTAAGGGCCACAGTTCTTGTGAAGATTGATTGGGACAGCTGGCATAAGGGTTGGGGTTGAACACATGAATCACCTAAACCAACACAAAAGCTAAATGCCATCCACCAATCTTGTGAAGGACTGGGGGATTCCATTCAAATTTTTATTATTAGTGCCATTTGTTTTAAAGGAACCTCTCCAAGTAAGAATTCTCGTGGACTCTTTTAGAGCCCAGGTAGGCTAGAGAGCCAAAGAGGATTTCTGAGAATATAGTCACAATACCTGGTCTGATAAAATCTTATTTTTGTGAATTAATGTAAAAGTTAAATGCCAGAAGGCATGATTTATTCATCGCAGCTGGTTAAACATGTAACAAATTACCTTAATTACGGATTAGAATGCAAACAATCAGAAACTGCTAAAAAAAATATGGAATATACGGTCACAAAATGAGAAGTCCAATCAATTGGGAGTTTGTGAAATGTTCCATGAGAGGATTAGGCTGCTAACAGAGATGTGGAAAATATATTTTAAACTCTCATTGTGATTTTCATGCAAAATGATGCCATAATACCGACATTGCCTTGGGGAGAACTGATCTCTGCTCACATATCCCTCTAAGGCAATCTTTGGGGAGGCTGACTTCCCAGGCTTAACATTTGGCTGCTATGTTCAGTGCACTTCCAGGTAAGCTGCTTTGAAACCAGCACAGAAAACACGTGTTTTGAATGGTTTTGTTTTCAAGTACTTCTTGACTTCTTACTTACTCCATGTAGTTCTAAAAAATCAGAGCAAGAGGGGCACTTAGACACCACTGAATCCAAAGCTTTTATTTGACAATAAAGAAACAGAGGTTAAAGCATTTTAAGCGACACACAGCTTGTCCAGGAGGAGAGTTTAGAAAAGCCATGAATGTGTAATGGAAAATGGTAGCTACTATTTCTTGAACACCTATCATGTTGCAAGCACAGGGCTGGGTGTTACAAACACATTGTCTCATTTGGTTAGCACAATGAGTCTAGGAGTAGATATTGCTACTTTGATTTACCAGAGGAGGGAATTAAATCTTGGAGAATTTTAAAGCTTGGAGAATTGAAGTAACTTCCTCGAATAACAAGTAATTTATCTATAGTCTAAATATATATGCTTTCCATCCAAACCCATCTTCTTTCAATTCTACAGATTACTTCCTTATTCACATTTATTTTGTAAAAAACAACAGCAACAACAAAAAACTAAACAAAAACATGGCGTGAGAACGATAGTCTTTAAGAGTTCAATATCAAAAACCACCAGAAACAAATATACTGATGTCTTTCTTCCTCCTTATTAACTAGTTATTTTGATAATGGCATGCAGTTTTGATAGAATAACTTGATAACCACAGGAAGGAAAACACCCTTTTGGCATCTTGTTTTGTTTTATTTTTCATTAAGAAGAAACAGCATAAGTGTATTAAGAAAATTTAACCCTCATTTCAGCAACCTAATTGATGCTTTCTGGAAATACACTTGACTATATACCTTAGCAAGTTACTGGAAGTTTTACTCTATTATACAAGACACTGGGGGAAAGAAAAAGAGTTGTGCTATTCCATATTTATTCAGCCATGATTAACATTGTGTTGAATAATAATTTTTAATTTCCATTTCTTGAATATATTTATTAATTTACCTCCTGCCAATATATGGCTCTGGTTGCCACTATTTAGAATTTATTCCTGTTCTTCCTAAGTATCATTTGCATAATGGAATGACAAGGTCCATTCACTAGCAGTTGGTTGTGGGGTGTTGGACAGAGTGACTGGGTTGTAATTAGTGGCATCTGGCCTCTTGTTTCATTAGCATGCAAATGGAACTACCAGAGGCCATGACAGCCTGGCAGTTTCACAACAGTCACTATAATGCATATCTGCTTTTATAAGCATATCAGTGGGATTGCTTTTTATAAAAAATAAAATATGTATGTGTGAATGAATTTGATGGTCTCTCTTTGCATCCTGGAATCTTAAAAAAAATTCTTTTTCATCAAAGGAGAAAACAGGACAGCAACACAT
This sequence comes from Lagenorhynchus albirostris, assembly GCF_949774975.1. Classification (NCBI taxonomy): domain Eukaryota; kingdom Metazoa; phylum Chordata; class Mammalia; order Artiodactyla; family Delphinidae; genus Lagenorhynchus; species Lagenorhynchus albirostris. The sequence goes on from NC_083113.1 coordinate 37,887,760, forward strand.
CAGTCTCAACCTTTTCTTTCCATTTTTAGGTTATTGAAAATGTAATCCAAGCTCTTGTTTCTGCCTGGCCTGCCTCCATTTCCCCAGTGAAATCTTTACTCGTTGCTTTGTCTTATTTTCCCTAATTAAACTGCCCAGTTTCGTCTTTATAAAATGTGGCACTTTTTTTTCTTCTCAAAGGCAGTACTTTACTGAAGGAATAACAAGGCTCTCTAGTCTCTATTTCACTGTGTCCAGACACTTCTCCTTGATCTTCATGGTTCTGTTATTACTTGGGAATCATTGGTGCTGCTGCTGACGGATGTATTGTAATTGGAGCTAACCCTGTTGGAAGCTTGTTATGTACAGAGGATTGTTTTAGCCTTCTTTGATCTTCTCAGCAATTCAATAAATTGGAACTATTGTACTAAGGTGTCTATTTTCAGATTAAAAAGAAAAAAAAAAACAGAAGAGAAATCAATAAAAATTAGGCTCTGAAAGGTGCTGTAACTTTCCTAAAGCCATTCAGCAAGTGTTACACTCAGGATTTGAATCCAAGCCTCTCTGACTGTAGAATCCCATTCTCTAAGCCACTTTTCTCTACCACTTCCTACAACAGATGAACATTCGGTCTGGAAAGTAATTTTGGGCTCTGAAGACTCTTCAAACAACAGAATTTTATCATTATAAAAACATTCTAAGGTTCTTAATTTGAAAAATTTGTCACAGTGACAATGTTGAATATTTTACTTATGTGTAACTAGATGTTTATTTGCATGTCAATGTGATTTTACTCCTTGTCATCTCATGGATTGAGATCACTGTTTTCCAAAGTGTGAAGTGAAGAATCTCTGTTTCATGGATTGTCTATGGGCATTATATGACAATGGTGTTTCTTGGTCTATTAAGTTTGGAAATACTTGGGTTAAACTACATAAGCAAGTTTTCCCTAGAGCAGAATTTCTAAAAGCCTTTTAATGTGCTAATGTGAATATACCTAACTTTAAGGGTGTCTGAGAATGTTGAGGATCTTTTATTTTTTTACCTCGAATGTGTGAATTCTATTTGCCAGGAAGGAAACTGTTGCAGAGGTTTCAGGTTAAGGACTATCAGGTAAGTGATACCCTGTTTCTAGTATGAGACCCTGGGCAATAAATTAAAATGTAGCCCTGTATTTCTCAAAGGTTTTAGGGATCGCTTCTTGAATCATATATAATATAGAAGTCCTGAAATGCAGGAGAGTGAAACATGTCCCAGATTGTTAGTGTAAAGATTAAGGAAGATAAGCAAAGTACATAGCCCAGTACCTAACATAAAGTGAATACTCCATAAAGGCTTAATTTAAATATAAGTCAATTTCCAGAACTTTATATTGTGTTCTTTTCCTTATCTAATATAAGTAATTTTGAAATACTAAAGTTTGATTGACAAGGAGAAAAATATCTACTACCGTCACCCTTAATAATCATCTGTAATCAGCAGTGAATTAACAGCAGTGGCCTCTCTCTGTTGCTATCAATTACACACATTATTAATGGATTGACAAAAATCTGCCAAGGCATAGATTGTTAACAGGAATTGACACTTTGGTTATTGCTAGTGTCAGACATTAATTTTGGAGGGTGCAATCATGCCACACTAAAATGCATGTTATGATGGTTTATGTTGTGGGAGAGAAGACTGTTTCTGGAAAGTGGTTTGGAATGTAAGTTGAAGGAAAGATATTAGCAGATGTCTGAGATAAGAGACATGGAGAGGAGATAGTGCCCACACAATGGTTATTGACACATGCCAACAACTGTCTTATACAGCAAAAATTCTGCGTCATTAATGTGGAAACTCCTAAGTTGGTTAAATAAAATCTAGAACAATCTGAATATTGTAGCTATTTTAAAATTTACTTTGAAAGTATTAAATCTTGGAAAAAATAAAATAAGCTTTTCTTCGTTTAATTCTCAGAGTAACATTCTGGGGAAATTGAAGATGAGAAAATTGAGATTGTGTATTTTAAATTACCCTAGTTAAGTTGCATTTGATTGGAAAAGAGCTAACAGTTGAACACACCTTTCAGAAGTGCAGATATTTTTCACTGTACTGTATTATCTCCCTAGAGCTCCTAAGATTTGGGAGGAATTGGTGGTGATACGGGGTGGCAGAAAGAATAGTAATGGAACCTTTCAAACGGTGCATAGGAAATGGCTTAAACATGCCTCCCTAGCGCCCCCTGGAGGCTAAATGCAAGTCTAGTTTCATCCCCCATAATGGGATGCCAACTCCATTTCCCTTCCCAGGGAGGTCAATGATGCTGCTATTCTGGCCTGCTAACTGTGTTGTGATTACAATCATCACTGATGAAGAGTTGGCCTGTGGTGACTGTTCTCACCAGCTGTGGCTGGATTCTTGCTCTAGTCTCAATCTCTACCACTATCAAATAGGATCCTCTTGGAGCTAGAGATTGCCTTGAGTTTCACACTGGGCTGAGTTCATAGATGTGACGAGGTGAGAGCATAGGTTTCACTTGTGGAGATTTAGGAATGCCTCCAAGGTTATAAATACTCATAGTCGTCATAAATATCTTAAAGGAAGTAATCTTTCATCCCCAGGGAGTAATAAAATAACATTAAAAAGCAGGGGTAGTGAAATATTTATTTTACGTTGAAAAGATGAAAAGGCACCCAAATACTTATTCTATCTATAAGTGGGCAAGGCCATGGAATACTCTGCCCCCTCATCCAATTTTTATACTTTAATATACAAGATTCCTTAGATCCTCAGTTATTATCCTAGATTCTCTTCTTTGACCTATTTAAACGCATCTCCTTGAATATAATCCTTGGATCTTTTCAGCCTTCTTTCATAATTTGTCTGCTTTTTCTACAAATTATCTATGTGGAACATTAGGTTTCTTGTTGTTTGTTTTTCACCATTTGCAAGTGTAAAATTCCTTTGCACAACACTGATAAAATGTATTATTTCAAGCACAGTGTTATATATGCATTACCTCCTTGATTCTTATTTTCATCTGTATTAGTCTGCCAGGGCTGCCATAATAAAGTACCACAGACTGGATGACTTAAATAACATAAATTTACTTTCTCACAGTTTTGGAAGCTGGATGTCCAAGATTGAACTGTCGGCAGGTTTCGTTTCTCCTGAGGCCTCTCTCCTTGGCTTGCAGGTGGCTACCTGCTCACTGTGTCTTCAAATGGCTTTTTCTCTGTGCACATGTATCTCTGGTATCCCCTCCCCTTCTGATAAGGATACCAGTCATATTGGATTAGTGCCCTACTCTTATGACCTCATTTAACCTTAATAATACCTGTCTAAAGGCCCTATGTCCAATATGTGGTCATATTGGAGGTTAGGACTTCAACATATGAATTCTAGGGGGACACAATTTAGTCTATAACATCATCCAAGGAGATAAGAGTTTATCCCTGTCTTACAGGTGGATAATAGTTTATCCACATCTTCAAGATGAGGAAACAGAGGTTTGGATAGACTGTCTTGCCAAATTGGAAGCTAGATTCTTGGCTGTACTATGTTGGGCTGGAAAACCAAGCACATATTCTCTGTGAGAATCTGTGCATCAGAATCACCTATAGAGGTACTTCCCACCACTGGTGGCGCAGTGGTTGAGAATCCGCCTGCCAATGCAGGGGACATGGGTTTGATCCCTGGTCTGGGAAGATCCCACATGCCTCAGAGCAACTAAGCCTGTGAGCCACGACTACTGAGCCTGTGCTCCAGAGCCCATGAACCACAACTACTGAGCCCACGTGCTGCAACTACTGAAGCCCGCATGCCTAGAGCCCATGCTCTGCAACAACAGAAGCTACCACAAAGGGAAGCCTGCACACTGCAACGAAGAGTAGCCCCCACTCACCACAACTAGAGAAAGCCCATGCACAGCAACGAAGACCCAACACAGCCAAAGAAAGAGATTAAAAAAAAAAGAATCAGCTAGAGAACTACACCATTGTAGGTCATCAGAACAAGGGCTTAGGGGCTGAGTTGAATCTGCAGAGGCCATTGATAGAACTAAAGTAATTTCGAGTAAGGGTTTTGAGAGCTCCAAGTGCTAAAACTATACCTATCTGGAGCTACAGTCATGATTTTTATGATAGACATTTATTGAATATTGCAGGCCAAGCAATGAGTTAAGTGCTGTGGCTTGTTGCATACACACACACACACACACACACAGTGAGAGATAAGTCCTATTATTGTTCTCATTTCCCTGATGAGGTTCTGGAGGTTCAGAGAGACATAACAGCTTGCCAAAGAACATAGTGGGAGAACTAGTATTGACTCACTGGCTGTTTATCTTTTAGTTCACAAACCTTGACTCACTAAACAAAGCTGCATCTTGAGCTTGCAGCTTCCACATCCCATCTCAAATTCTCTCACTTTCAGGAAACTAGCCAGAGCTCCTGATAAGGAAACCTGCCATGGGCCCCTCTTTAAGAATAAGATGGGGCTTCCCTGGTGGCGCAGTGGTTGAGAGTCCGCCTGCCAATGCAGGGGACACGGGTTCGTGCCCCGATCCGCAGAGCGGCTGGGCCCGTGAGCCATGGCCATTGAGCCTGCGCATCCGGAGCCTGTGCTCCACAACGTGGGAGGCCCACATACCGCAAAACAAACAAACAAACAAACAAACAAAAAAGAATAAGATGAGATTCTTCAAAAGGAACAGTACAACAAATGTCAGTTTATTCTGCACTCTAACTCTATTTGCATGCACAGCTTCACAAGATGAGGTTATCCATTAACATTCCAGATGATTTGTATGCTCATGACATTTGTAGCCTTCTCTACCACATACTATTCCATTAGCCCATCACAGACATAACAGTGACCGTCTCTCATATACTTTAACATTCTTAAGTCTTTTGCTAATCCAATGCTATCAACCTTTCTGATTTACGTATTCTAAGACTTTCAAGACCAAGTCCATTTCTTTTTGTCTGCCACGTTGGATGAAAAAGGATACATTAGGATGTAAATGTATGATGATGATAGCCAAAGTAAGATGATGATACTTTGGCTATCATCAGGGAGATGATGATAGCCAAAGTAACATGTATTTATTATGTGCCAGGAACTGAGGTAACCACTGTAATTGTGTGTGTGCATGTGTCTATAATTATAGTTAATCCTCAGAATTCTATGAGTAGATATGATTTACTATTACTCTTATTTTACATAAGGAATCTGTGTTGCATAGATTCATCACTCACTTTTTCCATAAGCAAATGGTGATGACAGTATTATGATTAAAGTTCTATGACTCTACAGACTGTGACATATGTATATGTCACATATATATCTATATATCTTGTCCATACATTATTTCCCTCTGGAAAATGTCTACATGGAACCAAAGTACATCTCAATGATTTCCTTAAATCATAGTACCTTCTTATGTGCTTCTATGAAATTTTTCTATTCTTTTGAAATGTTTTGAGTCTATACTATGATAAAGGTATAGGAAATGTTTCTATTTCACAAGAGAGTAAACTTGCAACTTTCTAGTTTTTAATCTAACTCAAGAAATCACTTTCACTCTTTTGCCTTCAATTTAGAAGGTATTAAATACTTGTAAATACCAGTAAAATTCAGTAAAAATTGACAATGTAGGTATATATAAAACTGATAATTACAAAATGTATATAAATAAAAAGTAAAAGGTTTTAATATATTAGCTCATGATATAGTAGCCCCAGTGCTGAACCCTTTATATGACTTAACTCATTTAATTCTTACACAAATTAAATATGTGAAGACAATAAGCATTTTCACATTACAGATGAGGAAATTGAAGAACAGAGAAATTAAGGAATTTATCCCACTGGTCTTGCTGGAGGTTGGAATCAAACCCAAACCCAAACATCAGCACTCATGTTGCTAAGCACTGAACTACATTAACCCTCAGTGATGCAGAGAGCCCAGGTATTAAAGTTATAAGGATTAGTATATGGACATTATTTATTTACTTTTAAACTCTTGTGAGAGGTTTTTTGCACTGTTGATCCTGATTAATGGTCCCCTGTTTACTTGCAGTTCCTCCCACTATTGACAGTCTTTGGCCATCCATTGAATCTGGGCCAGCCTTCTTTCTTTGACTAATATAATACAGTGGAAACAATGAAATACCTGAGGACTTGAGTACTCTTTCTCTTGGAATGCTGCCCGTGCTGTGATGCTTTTTAATGGAATATAAGCGATCACATGGAGAAGGTCCCAGGTGCAGAAACTAATACCATCTTAGTCTACAGACCTACCAAACAGGTGAGAAAATGCAGATCACAACAACAACCTATAGCTGAGCATAAACACGTAAGTGTGCCCTGATGAGGAAAGAACCACTCCGCTGACCCTTAGACTTGGGAGGAATAATAAATGACGATTTTTTAAGCCATTGAGTTTTGGAATAGTTTGTTATGCTTCAATAGCTAACTAATGAAGAAATTGACAACAGAAGTGAGTCAGTGCTATAATAAAAACCTACAATGTGTGATATCAGCTTAGTTGAGTAATAATGGGAACCTGTAAAAAAAAATGAGCAAACAATTGGAAAAGGCTAAGAAAATAGAAAAATTTTATTACAGGCTAATAAATATCATGACCCATTTTATGTAGTAGCAAAGCAATTCACAAAACTGTAGCCAGCTGTTAATAAGAAAATGGAAAAAATAATAATATGGCTATGGATAAGGAGTTCCCGAGGCAGAGTGTTGAAAATGTCAGCAGAATGCCATCAGTTGTGTATGATAGGTGTGGAAAGAAAGGCATGAACACCCAAAAGAACTAACCAGTTTTCAAGTAACACTCAAAAGGAATGTAGAGGTGCCAGGATTTACTGGGTTAGAAATAAGACAGTAGGTCATCTTCAATTTTGCCAGCTAGCAAAAGATTCTCAAAAGGTTTGGGGTATAGATAAAATTAAGGATGTATCTGCAAGAAACTTTGTTAAGATCTCTAAAAGAATTAAGTTGGTACCTACTAGACCCCCTTAGCTAGGAAAATAGGTCATCTAGGAATCTTAAGGGTGTTGTTGACCTGAAATGCTTAAGTATTTGTGATGTTTTAAAATCTTTAGTGATTATTGTTTTGGCAAATTGAATTGAATGAGATTAATAGAAGGCTCACAGAATGTTAACAGAGTTGCACTAGAAAAAAAAAGAACCCAGTTTGGATTAAAAGGTGCCAAGATGACTGAGACATCCTGAAGTCCTCTGGGGTTCCAAATTTGTATGGAAAGGTAGAATCTTGTTGAATTGTCACTGCAGATTATTACTTCAGAAGGATCCAAAGAGGGTGAGGAAAAAGGTAAGATATCTCAGAGGGTAGCATCAAGGACCAAAAGAGTGGGGCCAGGAGCCATGGTGGATAATATAAGGAGATCCAGTCCTCGGGAGAAGAGCCCAGAGAAAATTCTCCACTCTTAGAGTGTGTGCTTGGGAGCGAGGCTCGGGGGGGTGCATGGTGATGGACAATATTTTACAAGTTTTCAGAAATGGTATGGATTAGTGATGCTGTGTGTCTCCTAACCCTTCCTCTCACTTTAAGAATGGGACTGTGCATTGTGGTTATCCTGTCTCTGTGTGACCCTTGTACATTGGGCGTGTATGAGGCAGATAACCAGAGTTTTTATTAATTCATAGGTGTCTGAATCAAAAGGAACCACCACCTCCAGGGAACTATATCCAGACCTGATGTATATCCTAAGATCTTGTACTTGCAGCCTGGTATTGTAATTACAAGACACATCGGGGTGTTTATGGAGGGGTAAACATATTTTGTGTGTCAAAGAGATACAAATAATTTGGGCCTAAGATCAGATCATAGTAAATTGATTGCACTGACGGGCTAAATAAATAACAATACCCCTATTTTAACATCCTTTTCCCTGAAGGTTTCTGGTTTTCACTCACTCTGACTCTTGGCTGGCCTTACGTTAACACTTTGGAGACTAAGCCTGGAGAAGTTTGCACACTCTGCTTTCTCTCCGTCAGGATTGGCTGTCTTGCTTTTGGTGTCTTGCCTCCACCATAAGAACAAGGCCAAGTCACTCTTGGAGGAGGAGCGACCACATGCAGAGAGCTGGGGGGTTCCAGGCCCCAGCCAGTCAACCACTGGGCAGTTTTGCCTAATCAAACCAGAGCTGAACACCAATCTGTGAGGTAACTTAGCCAAGATTGGGAAACCATATTCCTGAACACATCCTAAACTGTTGATGCACAGATTGTTGTTATTTTCATACTCTATATTTTAGGGTGGTTTATTTCACAGCAATAGTAACTAATTCAACTCAGCAACTGTGGACTTCTTATCAAAACTCACATGATTTCAGTCTTTTCATCTGTGATCTGTAGATAGAAAAATCGACTTTAGATTGTACCCATATTAATAAATTAATAAAAAATGTATAGACCAAAGTAGGAGTCCAATAAACATTTTAAGTGAATGAATAAATGGTTATTATTCAATACAGTTTTTACAGAAATTGCACTGCAAATGCCATGTAGTTAGGGTCATTGTGAGGTTTTTCTCCACTCCCCTACATTGGAGAACAAGAAGATACCTATGGGTTATTTCAAAATAGATTATTCTGCCTCTGTAATGGGTACCTGTGGGGCTGATTGACGAACAATGCCGTACTAGGAGTCACAATGGTTTGGGAAAAGCCAGAAAGCATTTCCTATTGAGATAAAGATAAAAGAGACTTTTTTAGCGAAAGGTAGCAGCTAAGTGCTTTGTAAAAATAACAAAGCAGAATCATTAGTGTAAAGAAAAAATAGCACTGTCAGAAATTATATATTACACCTTTTAAAGAAAAGTAAGAAGTCAAAGTCATTGTCCTAACCTCATGATGCACTTTATTTTTCTAGACAGGTTTACGCTAATAACACTATAATTTGTGCCAGCTAACTCTTCCTTTGAAAATCTCTCTTTTTGCATCTTTTTTTTTTGCATTCAAGTATTGTAATATGTTGAGGTATAGAGATTAAGCTTTAACTTTGGTCTTATTTTGGACTAATGACATTAATCCTCCACCAGGTACGTATGGTATGTGACATAATACGAAGAAAACAGGGCTTACATTTTTCCTCACGGTCAAAAGTAAATTAGAGTACAGAGGAACCGGGGGTTACTGAGAGCCCTATAAAATTCTGTATTGCTGGTGAATAATACAAAGGAGGGTTGGGGTGGTAGAGGTTTGGCAGAGATCCAGGATAAGGAATTAAGACAACTGTAGTAATGAATTGGGGATATAATGTCTCAGATATTACTTCTATTATAAAAGTAATTTACATTATTCTCAGTTTTCTCATTTGTACCATGGTGAGAGGCAAAGTAAGTGATTTCTAAAGTCACTAAAATTCAAAATCTTGAGTGTAACTCTCCCTCCCCTCTTCTATTCAAACCTCTCATTCAGCAGCTGTTAAGGCCTTGGGTGAGGACAAATCCAGGCTTCCTAGTGTTGAAATATGAGAGCCAAGGGCAAGGATACAGCGAGGGATTTTATGCAAGGTAGTTTTCACAGGTACCAGCGAGTCTGGAGGCTCACACTTACACCCACTTGTAACCTGGCTTATACACTTTGATCCTGACACCTGATCATATTTTGTTTTTGTTTTTGTTTTTCCCCAAACGTTGGCTCAGCACAGAGTATGACAGTTGCAAGCCTTTCTTAAGTGTGTGCTGAAGAAACTCAATGTCTGTTGAAAGATGCATAAGCAAAAAACTAGTGTGTGCCTTGGCAGAATAGAATGGTATGGTGTGGGAACACAGAGCAGAGCCTGACAAACCTTCTCTGGGGTCTGAGAAACCTTCGTAGACAAGGGCATCTGAGGAGGGTATTCAAGCATAAATAAAAGTGTGAAGTGCAGAGGGAAGAAAGATAAGGAAGCAAGAGAAAGAGAACTGTAGTAGTCGATTCACAGTGTGGGGCTTAATCATCTGAGATGTCTATACTCGTGACTGACTCAGAGGTGTAGTCCATTCAACATACGTTAAACTGAATGGAATTGAAAGACCTCCCTCTCTCCCTGGATTTGAAGAAGGCTCAGTTTATCGGAAGTGGATGAAAGAAAGTTGGGACCTCCATTCTGACAATGTTCTAAAGACTGACTACATTATTTTGCCTCACCTTTATTTCTCTTCAGATTGAGACATTAAACATGTAACCACAGTGCCATAAAGGATGTTTCATTAATACTGTGTACAGTAGTTTGCCTGTTTGGGGGTATGGCTACGTTTTACAGTATAAATATATATGTTTAGGGGTGCATGTATGAGTATTGTGAAGGCAATTTTTGAATTTTTTGCTTTTTTAGTGGCTGTCTCTCCAAAATCCATGTCTCCAAACTGTGCAGGCATTACACTTCCTCACAGCCTGATGGCCCGATGGCAATCTTTGGAATATTGCAGATGTGAGTTCAAATCCCTCCTGAGTCTGAGTTTCAGCAGAACAAAATGACAGTAGCTGCAAATAATATATGCAAATTGAATTCAAAAACTAGTTGAATATTAATTGAGAAGGGTTCTGTAGCCCAGTAGGTGAGCCTTGCATGATCAGTTACAATGCCTATCATGAGCCAACCAAGGGAAGTGGAGGCCCAGGTGCTGCTGCTTGTCCATCTGTTTTGGATGCCGATAGGGCTACTGAACTGTCACGTGCTGTATTTTCTGCTTCATTCTCTGGCTTTTCCCTTGACCCCCTCCCTGCTCTCCTACTTCTAATCTCTTCTTGTTTTACTCCATTTCTTAATGTATCTTTCTTTCTCTTTTGTCTTTTTCCTAATAGTCATTTCATCCCATTCTACCAAATAGTCTCTGCTCAGACCTAAAGGAAAACAAATACAGAGAAGTCCATGATAATGGAATAGCATACTACCCAAAATGTTGAAATATATGCTCATAAATCTCAGATGAATCCAGTGTCTTGGAGACTATGATAACATCCACTTCGACTTTAATCAAAGAACAGAAATAGCTCTTTAGGCCTGCACCAACTATTCCAGAATCAAGAATTTCCTAAAATCCAACAGTCTCTTCCCTTTCCTCTGTGATTCTGTTGGACTATCCTGAAGAAGCTAAAATATAACATTCTTGGTGTTCTGGTTCCTAAAGCATATGAAATGCCTTTTTGTTCCCCTCCTACTCTGAGAACTAACAAATTATATGGAATTTTAATGCTACTATCTCATAAAAATTTCAACGGAAATGATTATAATAACTTGGGTTCTTATTTTGAACTAGCTATATGGCCCTGCACATTGGAAACCATGAGATCTGTTTTATCTACACCACTGGGATGCTGTAAGGTTTATGGAGATGATGGATGTGAAACTGTTTGGTATGCAATTCTGATAGAAGGAGTTGTTGTGCATATATGTATTAATTTTATATTTATACCTCCCTTCCAAAAATGATTTTATGTAGCTAATGTATATTCAATAAAAAAGAAAGTGCTCTATTTAAATCAAAACAAAAAAGTGCAAATTTTAAAAAACAGTTTTTTTTTATTTTGCTTCTTTCTAACCCTTTAGTCCTCTAGGTATTCTGAAATTAGCCATATGAAGACTTGACTTAACCTCTAAGAATTTTGTGTCTACTGCATTCTGAGCTATGGTTTTCAAAAGAATTGATCTAGGATATCCAGTAACTAGAATATATTGTCATTCAATGAACGCTTTTTTCCTCGCTAATTATTTAGTTTATTATATGTTCTTTGTGGATATGAAGATAAAAGAGAAGTATTCCCTAACAATGATAAAGGGAAATTAAAGGGTTATTTAATTTTCTACTGTTTTCAGGAAAAATCTCATGTTTTCGATATTTTGATCCAAGTTAAGTCTCCCATCACTTCTCCCTCTTCTCTGTACAACTCTCCCAGTGTATCAAACCAAGCAGACTGCTTTCCATGATCCCTAAATCCCTATCACAATTTCAAGTCTATTGCAAGACGTGCTGTTTCTTCTGCCCTAAATGTCTTTTCCAGTTCTCTAAATAAGGAAAGTTTCTTCATTCTTCAAGAATCAGCCCTTATCAAATCTCCTGCTTTGATTAAGTCTTCCTCATCACTTCAGAATTATTGTTTGGAACACAGAGAACAGATAATAAGCTAATTGAGGACAAAGAGTATACTGCTATATGCCTTCATCTCCATTTCCTAGCACAAGGTTGGGATGAGTAGTCATAGGGAATGTCTGTAAAGATGAGAATTTGCTCCTATTCCTTTGAGGCGATGCTAATGCAAATGGCTTTGTTAGGGAGAAATCCCCTGCCTATTTAACAACCTCACAGAATCCTGCAGCATCTGCTAGCACACTAGTTCAGAAAAGCTGCCAACATGATCCTAACAGTACCTCGTCATTTGCAACCACTGATTCGGAAGATCAGAAGTGATTGTTGTGGCTTCATTTAAACCCACTGTCAATGAAGTCTTGAATGCATCTTTTGAATTTAAGACTTCCTCTCAGCAGCCACTCTAATCATTGAAGTGGTCATTTGCACTGGAGTGTCATCAACTCTATATTGTTGTTGGAGTGGTACATTTAATTCCGCGTTACGGAGTTGAGGGGAGTGAGCAGAATTCATCTTTTGTCACACTGCTGCCCTCAACAGATATTATTCCTGAAAAAACTACAGTGAAAAGAATCAGGAACTTGTGAAACTATTGATCCCTAAATCTAACACCCCTGTTCCTGTTCCCCACTCTCCTACCCTCATGAATTTCCCAAGGTGCTCTGGGTCCTGTTCATGGGAAGATACTTGAACAAAGGCAGTTTTGTTGTGATTAGATCATCTCCACACAGAACACCTAAAAGGTCATTCAGTCTTGTATCTCTGAAACAACCTTCTTTGGAAGTAAATGGAATATGTCTCTTGTGCTGCTGATTTGTTTCAAAAATAGGAAAAGGTAGAACAATAGGTACATTATGCAGAGTGTTTTTGAAAGAGAACTTTTATAAATTGGTAATTTAGAAAATCAGTGGGTTGCAGACGAGACACAGCATCCTCTGTTGAGCTTTCCGCTACAACAGAAGTGTCATTTGAGTACACTCTTTAATCAAACTTTTTTACAATTTATACCCGGTCTATGCAGAATTGAGTACTTGGGCTGAATGATATATTCCAGTGCCTCCTATTTCCATGAAATCTAAGATGCTACTTTATCAAACTCACTTTTCACAGGAGGGAGTTCAAGCAGAGAGAGGGGTTAAGCACTATATCCAAGGTCGTGCTGAAAGTGAACATTAGAAATCGATGTTCTCATCCTTTCCTTTGGACTCAGTGCTCCTGTTGCTTACAAAGAATGATATGACTGATACCATTTTTCACCAGGCTATCCCCACACCCTTTCTCACCTGCTAACAACCACACTTATTTTGGCCAGGTAGTCAGCCAAGTGCTCTTACTCTCAGTAAAGGCAAGACTCAGCACTAGAGAATGAATCCTAATTGATCTGAATGAGCACTGATAATTTCAGTCCCCAAATGCTGATGGTTGCTCTAGGGGTAATCATGTAATCCCTTGGAGATTATGAGAATTAAATGTAAATGAATTAGAGGACTTCTCTCCCTGAGTTCTTAAATCTACCTTGTATGGTGGTAGGAGGATGCTTAGAGCTGTAATAATTATCTTTGCCTATGAGGTAACCAACAGAGACTTGAAAATGGCTTGGGGTCCTTGAGTATACTGATGAGTTAATATAACAAACCTGGAAACATCCACCTCCAGACTTCTTGTTAAATAAGTTAATTAAAAGTCTTTATAGCTGAAGCCACTATATTCCCTTATATGCAGTCAAAAGCAATTCTGACAGATAGATGAGGTCAGAGTACCTATCACAAGTAGAATGCCTTTAATGCTTACATTGAAAGTGGGGTCTGGAGGGGGATGGGGGTAACTAAGACTTGAGTGAAAGGAGTCTGTTAACTCCATATAATGAAGGGTAAATAGTGTAGGGTTGATGTCCTCCTTCAGTCACAATTAAGAACGAGTTTGAATAGAAGTACAATAGATTCAGTGCTGGTTCAGGCTAGTTGGAGGTCCGTGAGAAGATGAGATTAGGGAAACAGTCATAAGTAGCACAGACCATAAAGATATTAGACAGAACTGAACTTGTTCCAGTACTTTGGTATAAACCAAAGCAAGTGGAAACAACACAAGAATCTAGCCCCAGAAAGTTTGGATATGAACCAGAATTGGCAAACTGACTCATAAATCTGGCCTGCTCCCTATTTTTTGTAAGTAAAGTTTTATTAGAACAGATACATACCCACTTGTTTATTTATTACATATTTCAATGGCAGAATTGAGTCATTGAGACAGACACCATATGGCCCACAAAGACTACAATATTTGCTATCTGGCCTCTTATAGACAACATTTCCCAAACCCTGGGATTGAGTGTCCTATGAGGATTTCATAGTCTGGAGACATAGAGCTCCATAGGTACATAATAGATATAGGAAGGTGAGAAGAAAAGAACCAAGAAAAATGGAGCTTTTCCTTTGAAGTATAATATTTGAATGGGGAAAAGAAATAGCTACTACCCCATAACATCACAAAAATGCTTTGTATCTATGCCGGGGACTAACGCTACAGTAAATGCTGTGTTTGCATAACTGAATAAAAGGAGAGAACAAATCCGTAGTTCTGCTAGTATTTTATGAAAGGGACTTTTGATATTTTGAGCATCTGACTACCCATTGGCTCTGGTATTTAGGCAGGTAGCCTAAATAAGTTAGTGCACATGCAGAACAGCTCAAGATGAGAATGTATGTGGATAGGGAGGTGTGAGCTTTGGGTGCTGAGGAAGAGGAAAGGGAGAGAGTGGTGCTGACATACAAAGCTTCAGCTTTCTATTTCATCTCATAGATTGCTTTTGGCTCGAAGTCTGACTGATGTTTCACCACTACCCATCAATATGATTACACATACTTTGGATCTAAACTTGCATTCCCAAAACTAAGCATCATCAAAAATGCAACAAAGGAAGAGATGGCTCATGGCAATCCAAATGCCTCTACACAGAAAGAAAAATAAACATTCCATTTTCCTAAAACTTGCTCTGAAAGCTGAAATTCATATAATGAATTCATAAAGAGACTTTGCTGTGATAGGAGTAATTTGGCCCTGAAATATGAGCTGCTTTTATTCACATTAATATATGCCTGGCTATAATGAAGGTGTTCTCCCCCTTCTTTCTGCCCTTGTTTATAATGTCGCCAAGAAGCAGGAAGCCTGAAAGATGCCTCATCACCGAAATTTTACCCTAAAATGTTTGATCCAGGAGACAACACCAATGCCAGTGTCCAGCCACGTCTCTCTCTCTCTTTTTTTTTTTTTTCAGCCGTGTCTCTTCACAAGTAACTGCAGCCAGGAATAGAATCCTGCACTTACTTGCACCATCATGTAAACGCAGTAATGGAAACATTGAATAAAAGAAAAAAAACAAGGACCCCAATAAAAGCCTTATGTCTAGGGTGAAATCTTTCAAATATAGGGTGATTTTACAAAATTGTTCCTGTGTATCCCTCTATCTGGACTTCCTGCTTCTCCTGTGGTCTGGATAATGCCTACTGACCTTACAGTTCAAGTGTCACCTCCTGAAGTAAGTCCTTCTTCACTGACCTCTCCTAGTCCCAATGAGCCCCATACTCTTGTACTTTCTCAGTGCCCTCTACCTGGCAAAACTACATATTTAAACCATTGGTTCATGTTTTCATCTCTCCTGAGATGAAGGGACAATTTTTTTTTCATATCTCTATCCCCAACGTCCATTGCAATGCCTAGACCAGTCTGTTGAAGAAAATTCATACAGAACACTGAAGGAATATCATGATGAGAGGAAAAGTGATTATTAACCTACCTTCAAAAAAAGTGAGTCATGTGGCTTTGTGGAACACGATCTGGGCTAATCTGGGTTCTAGTTTGCGATCTTCCAATAACTAGCTATGCTATTTTGTACAAAAACACTTGACCTCTATGTTTCATCGTCATTCTCAGTGCAAAAATAAAAAAGCATTGGATAGAACTGGATAATATCTACGATGCCTTCTTTATTTAATCTTCTCTGAAACTGCAAATGTGCATTTGTAACAAAATTAGATTTTTCTTCTTACTCTAGAAATCATTTTTTTAAAAAATTCGAGTGCCATATTTATTCTGATATTATATAGACCTACGACCAGAAATGATAAATCATCTATTACTCAGATTATTCTAAAAGAGAAAGATTGAATTGAATGTTATTGCCATTGTAAACTTATATTTGTAAGTTGAACAGTGTAGTGCCCAGAGATGTGACAATTTTATATGTGTGTATATATAATAGGTGTGTATATATCAATACATACATGCATATATATACATGTACACACATATATACAATATAAATATGTGTACCACACACTATATATAATACTTTATAAAAATCCTAATGCTAATTACTATGCAAAATAGGTGTTACTTGAATTATGTTCTATTAAATCTATAAATTAGACATAGACTTTCATTTTCTTTTTAGAGAAACAGATTAAAAACATAGATCTGATATTCTACCACCATTAACACAATTGAATGGCCTTAATTTCTCAATAGGATCATTCAATATTCATTTTTTAATTTCTGCATTTACACATAATATCTCTCTGGGGGCCTCTAACAGATTCTACTGCTACAGTTTTAATGAGAACTATCAAAGGTTACTGTGAGATGATGATCTATACTTAATTCATAGATTTCCCCAGACATCTGTGCAATTCAGTGCTGTTTAGAATCTTTTTTAGTTTTATTGTCTTGAAACATTTACCCCAATTTAAACTGCATCTTTAATCATTATTAGCATAATCCTTCCATTCTTAAAGTTAGTATTTTGAGAATTAATATGGAAAAATTATGGCCTCTTTAGGGAATTTAATAACTTTGCTTATGAGGAAACACTGAAAAATCATTTTGTGTCTGTGTAATGTTTCAAAATGGGTTCTGATCAAACACTCTTATCTGATCAAGCAATATTAATGTTTATTTCTCTAAAATTTTATAATTATGATTTATTATACTGACACAAATGCATTGATCAGAATAAAACATATCAAGTACACATTTACTGATTTTGATGATTGGTACACATTTACTGATTTCACAGAATGTGTGGGTCAAAAAAACCCAAAAAACAAAAACACTGATATAATAGATAAAACCTAAATTAAAATCTAAACAAAAATCTGAATTATGAGTTTTCAGATGAGTTTGTGATCATGATGAAGTGGTTTTACCTTATTAAAAAAGACGATTTTTCTCATCTATAGCTAATATTATGAACTCATATTCATTGAAAATCAAATAAAATAGTGAGTTCAAGTATGATAAATGAACTCGAAAGGTTTTTATTGCTGTTATTGCTCTTATAGTAGGCATTCAAATGAATCATACCACATATTTTCAAATGAAACAGTTTAGAGTGATGTACTACTAGTACAATCTTATTTAATACAGGATTGTAAATTAAATGAAACTGTAGATTTCAGGATTACTGGCCTACCTGAGAGGAAACTTCTTGGACCAAATCCTAGTTTTAAAGGACCCCTTATTCCTCATTTGGACAATCCTTGTCACTGAGCTTCAGAACAAACCTTGTAATGGGAAAGAAGCCATGTACAATTCTTGTCTTGTAGACAGATATGGAAACTGAGGCTCACAGAGATTGTGTCTTTGGTTGTTCTCCTGATACGCAGTAGGAAGTTGTAGAATGTATGTGAAGGTGTGATTTACGTGAAAAGAAATGGAGTAAATAAAGTGAGGGCATGTAGGAGAAGAGAAAAGAATATTTTGACTTCCAAATCAATCACTCAAGCTTCTGTTTTCTTGTCCTGTGCATTTTATATACCCCATCTGTAGTTTTATCTTGTTTCCATAATTCACTTTTACCTAAATTCTACTCAAAACTGACTTCTCGTGAGAAAACTTGTCTCAACCTGGAAGCCTTAAGTATTAAAAGATTTGTATTTGAGTTTTTATTTTCTCACAGTTCTTTCCTAGATATCTGGTGAACTGTTTACATTCTATAACTTTTTGTCAGTGTCCTCAGAAAAAGATGAAACGAATTCTAGGTCTAGTGATCTTATTTGTCTTGTTTATTTAAGTCTAGCTGGCTTGTCTTGGAGAAGTCATTTCCCTCTCTTCATCTGAAAAATGAAAGGCTTAAACAAGATATCTCCAGGGTATCATTTAACTCCAACAATCTGAAAATTTTATAAGTTATATCCCAAGTACACAACTCCTCAAATTTATAAAGCAATTCTGACATTCTAAATGCATTAAAAAAGAAATTTGATCTTTTAGTTTGTCCCAGCAGCTCTATCTTATTAAAAACAACTCCTTTCCAGGAGGCATATCAGCAGCATCTTTATACTTATTATCTAGGTGACTTTGGACATCCTGAATGCATCCTAATCACTGAACTAACTTGGAAGATGAATCCACAAAACAGACAGAGTTTTCAGAGCAGGAATATCAATTCTGGCCTCTCAAGTTACATATGTTCTTGTCTGGATGTCTTTACTTCTGTCCTGGACTTGGTCAATAGCACAATTTAAGGGAGACACTAGATTGCTCCTTCATACTTAGTATGAAGCTATATTCTACCAGACCCAAGCGACTGACTGCCTGAAACTCCTCTCAAGGAAGAGGCTATAGAACCACACCACTCCCTTTGAACACGCCCCCCCCATATATTCTCTGAAATCAATCCCATATTGTTGTACATCTCTGTAAGCTTCAGTCACCACTAGCTTCCCAGCCTCTTCCCACATCCGTACATCATCTTATTGTTTCAGTCTATCCTGTTTTTCTACACCTAAAGTATTTGCCCATCCCTCTGGATGTCAAAACATGCTATCAATGAAGTACCCTATGTTCTCAACATTATTTCTGAAAATTGCCTTTATGTCCCTGCTCTAACTGAAATTTGTCTATCTTCTGTGGGCACTGTTTCACCTATAATTTCTCAAGTGGTGTCTGCTTATACTCTGTACCAAAGGGTTTGCAGGTTGTTGCATCTATACTTCTGTCTCCACCTGGAAATTCCCAGAACTTTTCTACTCCCTCCTACCTAAACAAAACAAACAAGACACAGCTTCTCTGAATCCCACACTATTTTGTATATTATTCTTTATTGCTGGCCTCTGATAATCCTCCGGTTACTCCTCTTTATTCACTCACAATCTGAGCAACTGGATCACTGGTTTTTTTTCCACCACTTTTCTTATCATATTTTGGGTGCTATTATCATCTCCACAGAAGTTTCATTCAACCCCTTTACGCTAGAGTTCCTTAAGCTTCTTATGTCCCTGACATTTCCTCAACTTTCAATACCTTAGCCATCATACCTTTAATATTACACTACAGGTTTTCCCCACTATCTGAAACCAGCGTATTCCTATGAAACCTTTCATAAACTGAAATGGCATAAACCAGAGAAGCAATGACCTTAGGACACATCGCATTAACAGATGCACAAGATAAATGGCGATAAAGCACAGATGCTCATAGACACAGTTAAAGCCATGTTGGCTTGAAACTGAGATGCTGAGTGTAGTTCCCGGGGAAGGAGCTTGGTGGTGCTACTCTAACTGCTCAGGGGGTAAGCTGCCTCACTGCAAAACAAATGCTAAACACTATTTTCCCTTTTCATCTTTTTTCCATAAAGGTGAAAATCCTCTTCTAAATCCTTACAGTTAGGGAAAACTGGTACTAATGTAAGTCTTTTATAAAAGCAAGCTGACATAAAGCAAACTTTCAAAAATGGAGGGGATACTGGTACCTTTAGTTGCACGACCTCCTAAAACTCTATTTCACTCACCTTTCTTTTTGAACATGGGCTCCTGTATTTCCCTTTAGTACTCTTACCTTTTCCATTTGAACTATCTCTTCAATTCTTCCACCCTCCAGCAATCTTACATTCTTACATGTATTGGATTTGTCAATTCAAATTTTACCAATTTTTCCACCAACATCGATTTTTTTTTTTCTGTTTGACAATTCAATCTAGGATTCCACGTGACATTTAGTCATTGTGTCTCCTTCATCTCCTCCAGTTTGTGTCAATATTGCCTTGTCTTTCATGTTCTCGACAATTTAAAGAGTACTAGTCATTTTAGCATTTTAGAATGTCCTAACTGGGTCTCTCAGATGTTTATTCATGATTAGACTGAGGTTATAGACTTGGGGGAAGATTATCACAGAAGTAATGTGCCCTTGTTATCGCACTGTATTAACGGGTGCAGAGTACTGACATGATTTTTATAGGTTGTATTAATCCTGATCTCTTAGTTAAGGGGGCTACTCTTAGGTTTCTTGTGAAGTTACTATATTTCCCTTCCCATAATCTATTCATTAGAATCTAGTCACTAAGTCTGGTCCACATTCAAGGGGAAGTGAACTAATCTTCACTTCCACCAGACACAATTATCAAATAATTTTTGAACATATGTTTAAACTACCACAGTGAATAAATACTTCAGGGGAGATACTTTGAAGCTATTTAAATATCCTGCTTCGACTTAAAGTTTCTTCCCCTACTTTTAGCATCCATCAGTGGATCTTGCCTGCAGCAATTATTACTATGATATTCAAATAGTGGTTTTATGTTACTCTTATTTCCTCTTGTTTTATTAATTGGAATTTTCTATAAGACATATTTCTTCACATTTATTTATGCATGTATTTATTATGTATTTATTCAATCATGTTTTTATCACAATATGGAACTATTGATACTCCTTCCTTTGGATTAGAGTCCAGTAATATCATTTATTTTGTTGTTCAAATTGTCCCTGCTCTGTCTTTTTGGAGCTCTTTCAGATTGGTTCCTCTAGTCCTTTTGACATAACCTAGTATCGTTTGAGCACTCCCTTATGTCTGACTCCAAAACATGATGCAGGTTCATTTGTATGTATGGCCTCCCACTCCTCAAAGGAACCTTGATTCCTTTCATTGTTTATGGGAGTGTTTGGACTGTTTACATTTCATGTAATAATCAATATAATTTGACTTAAGAACCATGTTTCTATTTTTTCTACTTGTCTAATCTGTTTTTTTTCCTTCTTTTACCCCTTTTTCTCGTCTTTTTTTTTTTTTTCCATCTAATTGTGTGGGTTTTGTATTCCATTTTTTCTCTACTACTGGTATTAGCAACACCTCTTAATTACTCTGGGATTTACAATACATATCTTTTTAAAAAAATAATAATAACAGTTCCTTTTATTAAGTAGTTAGGGCCAACAACTTAATAATACATTTTTATATCCTAACAAAACCATTGTTATTTAGAAAAGTAATGGAAAAAATTTGAAAGAAAAAATTTTAATTTTACCTTTAAGTAGCTACAGTTACTTATTAATGAAATGTGTATGCCTGTTGAGTACTGTACAATTTCTCAAACTGTGCATTCAGATTGGATATGGCCAGTCACCCCCTTTTCTGTTCCATATTGACTTTTTCATAGTGCATGCTTTTTATCACAGCAACTGATGAAAACCCAACTTTGCCAAGATATGATTTTCCTTTTTTTTTTTGCTTTCAGGAACAATACATAACTTTAACTTGCCTCATTTTACCTTTAAATAATATCTCAGCACTCATGGTTACTGTTGTAAGGATACTTGAATTCTCCTCTCCAATCTCCGATATTATTGTCATACATTTTATATATATATATATATTATATATATACATATATAATATATATATATACACACACGTGTATGTATATATATTATATATGTATATATAGTGTATGTATATTGATACATTGCATATATGCATATAATGTATATATGTATACATGCATATAATGTATATATATTTATAACAGGCATATATATACATGTTACATACATAAATACATACACATTATAAGCCACATTGTTACTGTTTTTATTTTTATAGTTTCAAGAATTTTTAAAATTTTTAAAGAAGTTTTAAAATTAAAAAAAAACTTTATATTTACTCACATATTTATTTCCATTGTTCTTTATTCCTGTGTAGAATTATATTTCCATTTATCATTTTTTATCTGCCTTTGGAACTATTTTTAACATTTCAGTTTATGTAATTTTTGAGCAATAAATTCACCTTTTTTTTTTTTTTTTTTGCGGTACGCGGGCCTCTCACTGTTGTGGCCTATCCCGTTGCGGAGCACAGGCTCTGGATGCGCAGGCTCAGCGGCCATGGCTCACGGGCCTAGCCGCTCCGCGGCACGTGGGATCTTCCCGGACCGGGGCACGAGCCCATGTCCCCTGCATCGGCAGGCGGACTCTCAACCACTGCGCCACCAGGGAAGCCCAATAAATTCACCTTTGATTTGACTCAATCTTTTTCTGTATTTTCTCTTCTTATAGAATTCTAGGTTGAGCATTTCATTTACATTATTTCCTCAGTATCTTAAAGCTGTTGTTTCACTCTATTCTGGCTTTTCTAGTTTATGAAAAAGAAGTATACAGTCATTTTTCTATTTGTTCCCCTGTATATAATATGCCTTTTTTCTAACTATTCTTAAGAATTTTTGTTGCTGTTCTTTGCTTTTTGTTCATTTGTTTTTCTTTTAAAGCAGGCTATCAGCAATTTGAATATGATGTGCCTGAGTCTGGTTTTCTTTTTCTTTTCTTCTTATTCTGCTTGGGTTTATTATGATTTTGTGTCTGTGATGGTACTAGTTTCCTATTGCTGCTGTAACAAATTACCAAAAACTTAGTGGCTGAAAACCACACAAATTTATTATTTTACCCTTCTGGAGGTAAGAAATGTGAAAGGAGTCTTATGGTCTGAAGTTAAGGTGTCAGTAGAATTGTGTTCCTTCTCGAAGCTCTAGGGGAAAATCCATTTCCTTGCCCTTTCAGCTTTTCCAGTAGTTGCTCACAAAGGCTTTCATTATCTTCAAAGCACATCACATCAAACTCTGCTTCCATTATTGACTTTCTCTCTCTCTCTCTCTCTCTCTCTCTGTTGCTCACTTTGACTCCCTTGCCTCACTTTTATAAGGACCTTTGTTCTTATAATGGGCCCACCTGGGTCATCCAGGATACTCTCCCTGTGTAAATTCTTAAGTTAATCACATCTCCAAAATCTCTTTGCCATGTAAGGTAACATATTCACAGGCAGGTTCCAAGGATTTGGATGTGTATATTATGGGAGGTCATTATTCTCTCTATCATAGCCATTTGGAAAGAAAATTACTTCTTCAAATATTTTGATGTTCCCTCCCTTTCCTTTCTGAGACTACAGCACACATGTGTTAGACTGTGATGCTGTAAAAGATATCACTGTACCCATGCACAATATTTTTTTAGTTTGTTCTTTCTGTGCCCTGTTTTGGATAGTTTCTGTTGCTATACCTTCTAACCCACTGATATTTTCTTCTCCAGTGTTGACCGTGCTGTTAATACCATTTTTACATTTTAATTTCAAAACTTTTCATCTCTAGAATTCTTTTACTTCCTTTGACATCTTTCATTTCCTCTTAATTATGTTCATGTTTTCCTTCAAATCCTTGAACATATTTAACAGCTGTTTTAAAGTTCTTGTACACTAATATCATCATCTCTTTCATTTCTGAGTCTATTTCTATTGATTTTTTCCTAGTTATAGGTCATTTTTATCCTGCTTCTTTGTATGTCTAGAAATTTTTTATTTGATTATAAACATTATGAATTTTATATTGCAGAATGCTGAATTTTGTTGCACTACCTTAAGAATGTGACATTTGTTCTAGAAGGTAGTTACTTTATGTGTGGATCAATGTAATTCTCTCATGGCTTTTAAAATTATTCTAGACTATCTCTAGCAGTCATTTCATGGAGTTAGTTCATCCCCCACTATAAGGTGTGGCCTTTCTCAGATTTCTACTGAGTGTCCCTTGCATTTCCAGAGGTCTCTCCATCCTAGTTGATGGCAAACTGAACACTTTTTGGCCCTGTCTTTCATCTGAAAGCTCCGTGGCAACTGTTCTCTCCTAAAACATGTTTTATCCCAGACCTATAAAGTTTCACTCTATGCACGTACAGATTGCACTCAGCCAAAGACAGAGGGGACTCCTTTATAAATATCTGATACTTTTTCTCCGCATAGTTTCCTGTTTTATAACATTGTTCTGCATATTCCACCCATCTTGATGTCTAAAACACCAGTTTTTCTCTCTGAAGACTGCCGGCTTTTGCTTGGGTTCCCCATCCCTCCACTGAAGTCTGGAAATTGTCTCCAGGCATAAAGCTCAGGGTGATTAGACCTTGCCTCATTTGTTCCCCTTGCCTCATTAATTACAGTTCTGTGATGAGTCTTATGTAGTACCTGAAAAGATTTGCTTCTTATAGTTCAGTTATGTAGTAGTGACATAAGAGGGTAAGTCCAAACCCTGACACTTCCAGATGGTCAGAAGCAGAATGTCCTCATAGTTGTTTGTTGTCGTCTTTTCAGGTAGTGCCTTTTTAAAGAATCATTCTAAAATGACTTAGATTAAGAAGTTTTTATTTCCCATTGAAATGAAGACTTTATAAACAAAAAAATACTTCGTTTTATGTTGCTAAGCCTTTTCCTTCCCCTCCCTCCTCGTCCGTTCTTTATTATTATTATTTTGCATGCCTGGGTCTATTAAGTGTTATTTATAGCTGCTACATGTAAGCAGAAATTAGTAACTAAATGACTTATTTCAGTATGTTCTTATCAAATGTTCACCTACTCCCTTTCATCTTTTATACATGCAATTAGAAAAATCACAAATGCACTTGATTCTCATACTTAGTGAATGTTGATATGAATCCAAGTGGACATATTTTGGAGGATACCTTTTATACAAAAAGATGGTGCTGTGTTATATTTTGGGCCCGATATTATATGCTGGTGTTATGGAAATGGTAGGGCATAGTGTTGTCTTTAGTTTAGTTGGGTAACAAGATATTTGAAGAAATTACTATAATACAGTGTGGCAAATACTACACGTGAAAGTACATGCAAAGTACAACGAAAATACAGAAGAGGCAACATCTCACTTTTTTGAAAGACTAGGGAGGTTTCCCAAGTTAGGTGACTATGATGTATAATGAAAACAATATATAGGGGCTTTCTAGACTGATATGATAGGTATGTGCATTTCCAGGCAGACAGTGAAATGAAATCAAACGCATTGTGGGAGATGAAACAGGACAGGCCTAACAAACTGTTAGCAAATTAATATGACTGAAGTGCATGGGGGTACTTGGAAGTGAGTGATGGGAGACAGAGGTGGAGTCAAACAAGAGACCACGCAATGCAAGTCTTTTGTTCACTGTTACAGATTTTGGATTTCATTGCCTAGGCACAGAGCAAACCATGGAGGATTTAAAGCAACAGAAGAAAAACTCTTAGATTTGTACCCCAGTGTTTTCAAGTCAGTTATGATTTCCATTCTCTCGTAAACGGACAAATATGTTTGAGATGACATGAACATTCTGATATTGCATTATTCTAACTCTACCTACCAGACTACCCTTCACATTTCAAGCTCCCATTTGGTTTAGGAGTAAAGTCTAGCAGACTTCTACATAAAAAAGCAGACTTACATGCATTTTCAGCTTCATGGCCCTGAAATACTGATGGACACTGTGCTGGGGAATAACATATTTTGATGACAGAGGTCCTAGAATATAGACGACTAGAGCACCGGGGTAAGAAGAAACTAGTCTGGGGCCACGATGATTTAGACCAATGTTCAGGTATTGCTTAAATCCTCTTGACCTGTTCCATTGATAAAATGACTAGTGTCTGATAGTAGATTATTTTTATTATAATTGAAATATTTTAGTCTCTTTGTTACAATTTTGGGCCAAACTTTCTCGTGTTAGATGTCTGATTAGTAGTTATTGTGGCATAACAAACCACCAATCGACTTAGCGGCTTACTATGGTAACTATTAGCTCAGAGTCTGCAGGTCATCCAGGCAGTTCTTTGGTCTCAGGCAATATCATCAGTAGGTCTCAATGCACTACAATATCTAAATGGTTATCTGGGGATTGGCTCTAACCAGCTTTGCTGATTTGGGCTGAGCATTCTCACCCATTCCAAAGTGCAAACTGAACTCTTCCTTAGTCTCTCAACTTCTGGAAAGGCTAGTCAAGGACTCATTCCACTGGCATATTGGGGATACAAGAGAGCGAGCATAAGTTTGCAAAGCCTCATGAGGTCAAGGAAGTGATGTCAGATCTACCACATTGTTTCGAACAAATCAAGATAGAAACACCCCAGATTCAAATGGTGGAGAAATAAGACACTCATAATTGCTGGGAAAAACTACAAGCTCGCATTGTAAAGGGGCTTGGGTATAGAAAGTAAAATAAGGGTGGCTATTTTTGCAAACAATCTATCACAGATGTTATTTTTTTAAGGAAATAAATATACGGCTTTACATCTATTATGGGTATCTAGTATAACAAATTGGATTTATAGTCTTCTTTAATATATCGCTTTTTTCTCAACTGATGACAACAGCAATAATGTTTTGCAGACTCTGAGCACCTCATAAAAAATAAAGTTATACTGACTATTTCTTGCTCCCTGCAGGCAATGAGATAGACCCTGTTTTTTTCTCATAATTATAATGCAATTTACTGAGATTGTTTTCCATCTCAAACCTTCCCACTCTTTAAACATGGTCAGATGCCAATTAATTATCTTAATATTCTCTTTCCCTTTACCTCAAACTGAGTTTGAAATTGACATCCTTTCTAGCTGGATGGTTGAAGTTATTCCCTCAGAAAATAAGGCTCGGGTTAATCTAAGTTACTTGAATGCTCTTTTCTCCAATAATCCAGATGGCTTTATTCTGTATTCCTCTGGTAAAATGGAGATTTTCTAACTGGCTATGGAGGGACAGCAATATTAAGATCAACTCATTTTGAGTTTTATAGGTTTTATGTGATAATTATGCTTCTATTTATTAGCGTTTCTAGCCAACCAGATCTGTCTCTCCATAGTTATAAACTCAGTTAACCACAGCACCATATTCTATCACATTCATCTGGCGAACCTATCCTTTTGCCCATTATTTATTCAAGTAAGTTTTAAAAGAGGTTTTAACTGATGCCATAGTATCATTTATCTACATTGAAACCAACTCGTTTCAATGTACAAGAGTCATGATTTTATTAAAGAATCAACAGGAAACTTAAGGTTTATATATGCAGCTTTACTCCAGAAAGAATTCTGTCTAAAAATCTTTAAAAACAAGTGTGTCTTCCTTTCCAAGATCAGACATTAGCTTAGAAGAATTAGTGACTTAAGGATTAAAGCACAGGGTTCTTTAATCAGTAGTCTCAGAAAACTAAACTCCAACTCAACAACCATAAACTCCAACTTTAGCAACCATAAAATAAAAAGAGTCAGAGTTTACTAAAATCCTTTCTTCTCAGTCTCTTTGGTAGACTTGATGAGTATATGGGTAGATGTTAATGAGCAAATCACACAGAGATTCTGCTTCCTGTCTAAAATATAGAAAAAACTGATTCACATTGAAAACGGCTATGAAATTAGAATCTGTGACCCACCCAAGGCTCTGCCCATTAGGAGATTTTCTTCTCATCACTGTCTTTCAGAACCCCAGCCACCACCAGCAGGGCTATAGTGCAGTATCAGTCAATTTTCAAGTCACAGCCAGATACCCAGCCAAGCCAATTGTGAACTAAGCTCATGACTTGTCTTACCCTTTCAGCTAGTACAAGGTAACACCATACAAGGCCACAGGTGTGGATTTAGGTAAAGGTGTCAGTGTAACCAGGGTGGGTGACATGAAAGACTAGGCTACTATTTTTCACAGCTCACTCGAACCCTCAGGGGCTGTTCAAGCCTAACTGTTAAGATTTATCACTTTCATCTTATGATGAATTTCTGCTCAGCCTGCTATTATGATTTTATGGTTCTGACAGCACCCAGCTCAAGAGAGGGAGTTCTGGCTACATGGTCTCTTGATGTCCCCTGCTAAGACTTGCTCTCTAACTGGAGATGCTTTTGAATGGTATATAGTTCTCTGCTGTAAATGGCATGGCTTTGCTCTAAACTCAGTGTCATAGTAAACTGAATGGTGTCTCCCCAAAATTCATATGTTCAAACCCAAAGCCCCAGTGTGATTGTATTTGGTTATAGGGCCCTTAGGGAGGTAATTAAGGTTAAATGAGGTCATAAGGGTGGAGCCCTAATCCAACAGAAGTGGTATCCTTATAAGAGGAGGGGAAAACACCAGAGCTATTTCTCTCTGTGGATACAGGAAAAAAGGCCCTGTGAAGACACATCTACAAGCCAGGAAGAAAGGCTTCACCAGAAACCAACCCTGCTGCCATCTTGATCTTGGACTTCCAGCCTCCAGACTGTGAGAAAATTAGTTTCTGTTGTTTAAGCCACCCAGTCTATAGTCTTTTGTTATGGCAGCTGGATCAGACCAACACATGTAACTTACCTATTAAAGCTTGTCAAGAACTACTCTTACTGAACTTACTCTTACAAGTACTACCATACTTGTAATCCAGAAGTTCTGGCTTAATAGAGTGATGAAATGACCTTTAGAAGACACAGCTGAGGGCTTCCCTGGTGGTGCAGTGGTTGAGAGTCCGCCTACCGATGCAGGGGACACGGGTTCGTGCCCCGGTCCAGGAAGATCCCACATGCCGCAGAGCGGCTGGGCCTGTGAGCCATGGCTGCTGAGCCTGCGCGTCCGGAGCCTGGGCTCCGCAACGGGAGAGGCCACAACAGTGAGAGGCGCGTGTACCGCAAAAAAAAAAAAAAAAAAAAAGAAGACACAGCTGAGGCATCATATTGGAGAGGATACCCTGTAAGGATAGGGTGCATATTCACAGTGCAATATGCAACATATGCCGATGGCCATTATATGGTACTAGGTACCCAACTGTTAAAATAAATGGGCCCGTGAACTAAGAAATGGAAGTAGGAAAGACTCTGCTCACTATCACTTCCAGTGACCTAGTTTAGTCATTTGTTCTTGTCCTGACAACACTAGTTTCTATGGGTCTAGAAGTCCTGGTTCTCAGAGGAAGATATAGAATCCCACCAAACTTAAAGCTATAATAGCTACCTGGTCACTTCAGACTTTTCAGGCCAGTAAACCCAAAAGCAATGACAGTAATTACTACTTTGTAGATGTAAGTGGTTCTGATTTTCACAAGAAGACAGAACTGTGGCTACTTATAGCAGGAGCAACTGCAGCATCAAAACTGTACGTTTATAGAGAAATTCTAACTATTCACAATCCTGGAAAAGCTGTGATCTAATGGAGGGGATTGGGTATGATAAGCAAGTGAATTTGAGAAATGCAAGGGATGAATTACAGTAGAGGCTGTGAGTCCTGCCTAGATCTCCTTTACTGGTCCTGTGCACCCATCTCTCACTTCTGTGCATGATGTTTGCTCTTGGCTCATGATTGGACTTTTCTCTGGAGAGCTGCCACAAATGATCAAGACACCTAGCCCAATATATCTGGACAAAACTATAACTTGAAAAGATACATGCACCCCTATGTTCATAGCAGCACTGTTTACAATAGCCAAGACATGGAAGCAACCTAAATATCCATTGACAGAAGAATGGATAAAGATGTCTCACACACACACACACACGCGCACACACACACACACACACACTCACAACCCATATGGGGTATCGGTTCATGCCCCAGAGCCCCCAGTGGGGCCATTGGCTTCTTCTCAGTAGCAAGACTGCAGCTAAACCTACATCTCTGCTTAGCTTCTTCCCTGTCTGTTCTGCTCCTTTTACCTCCTTGGAGATTCTCCTGAGAGAATTCCCTAAAAAAATCACTTACACAAACATCTCTATCTCAGACTCTGCTTCTATGGAAGCTGTCCTAAGATAGGTTGTTATGAGTATAGAATGATGTGTGTAAGAGTATCTTTCACTAAGTTGAACTTTTATGCAAATTTACTTCGGCAAGCTTTTTGCACAATTAGATCGTTGATATCATTTTGTGAGTTTAGGAATAAAACAAACTAAGAGAAGTACTACGCTACCCACACTGAGAGAACTTAAAGAAATATGTGACTAACAATAATGCAAGCTTGGGTTAAAAATGCTCCCCTCTGAATCAGTTTAAAAATTATCACAGAATTATCCTTCTTTAGAAGGTTCAAACTTATAGAACTGACTGCTGCAAATCTTTCTACTTCTGCATGCAAATTTGTGGATTGGACAGAACACTTTATGGAAGAGACAGTAAATACATTCAAATTTGGACATACAGTTAATCAAATTCAGCCAAACTGCTGTTAGGTTGAATATACTGCTGTACCCAAATCCTCATGGCATTAGGCCTGCCCTGCAATAGCTCAAACTAAATCTATTTCTATATGTCATTTTGCAGACTGTGAAGGTACACGTCAAAAATGTCTGCGGTTGAAATTGCACCTAGGATGTGTAAGATGTGCTATATCTATTGTTTTGCACTGACTTCTGATAAGACCCCTGAATTTTCAAGATGAGGAAATGAAGGAACTTGTCTTGATCCCAAGGTAGGTTCCAAGCCAGACCTTTCTGATTCCAAAGTCCACGCTCATTCCATGCACCATCATATCCTGTAAGAATCGGGCAGACAATAAATATCCTTTCTTAAAACCTGCAGCTAGCTAGGTGAGGTTTTCCTTTGAGCTTTTGGCAGAGGGCAGGATTACTTTTACTTTCTATCTTTCTGCTTTGAATGTCACTCTTTTACTCTGGAAAAATTTTTCCCCCTGAATTGTTCTTCTGAATAATAATATTCATAACAAAATAATAAGTTATAGAATGTAACCATTATTCTATTCCAAACCTGAGCAAAGTTGTAATCATCCTCTCTTGCAAGTCTCACAATAGTGCTTTAAACTGCTTGTTACAATTATTTACAGATAAGGAAACTATACCTCTTACAGAGGTTAGGCTAATTGCTGAGGTAACCGTCATCAAACGTTTCAGTGAGATTTGATCCTATGCAATTTGATATCAGACTCTTCCCTTTTAAACTATTCACTAGCTAGCATCTCCTTGGTTATTTCTGAAGTAGCTCAAAATAACTCATAAGTTATAGCCCTTAACAAATCTCAGCGTCTTTAAAGTTTTCCTTTGGACTCTATCCCTTTATTGGTTTGAATGACGCTCACTATTTAATGGACCTCATTTTCCCTTTCTTATCCACTTTTCTAACCATCCTTTCCAGCACTTTTAGCATCTAAGATGTGTCATGTACTGTTCTTGAAGCTGAAAATATGATCATGAATAAGATATTTCCCTTGCCCCAAGGAGTATAAACGTAGGTTTCATTGTCCATTTATGTTAGGGGTCTTGCTTTGATTTTGTCATTTGGCAGACTAGAATAGACTTAATTGGCAAAAATTTTCATACCGTATGAGGTGATAAGAACCCTTTTGAGTTTTTGTTACTTATAAAGAATTAGCAATTTGCACAGGTCAACTATCTCAAAATTGTCAATGTTACCTCAAAACTGTCAATGTTAATGAAAAAGAACCTAGCTTGAAATCAGGGTTTCTCTCCTGATGGCTTCTTCCAGAAACTGTGTTCAAGACATGTGATATCACTTGCCAATATTCATGGGTACTGTTTCTTTATCACTCTAAGATTTTGTTCATAATATTATCTATACTTATAAAAACTTCAATCCACCCCTATCTAAAGGGACAGTGTTCAGTTATGTGTTCTACTAGTACTATTAATATTATAAATTATGATTATTATATATAAAATAATAATAATATTACTATTATTTGGTCCTACTATAAGCCAGGCATTTTGATAGGCACTGGGTTGGGATAATACAAGGGTGGGGGAGTGGGAGGTACAAACTATTTGGTGTGAGAGGCTACAGTAATGTATTGTACGACATGGGGAATATAGCCAATATTTTGTAATAACTGTAAGTGGAGTGCAATCTTTCAAAATTGTATAAAAAGTTTTTTTAAGTTTTCATCCTTTTAGAGTTAATGTTCTAATTGGACAGATAGATAATAAAATATTGTGTGTGTGTGTGTGTGTGTGTGTGTGTAGCAAAGAAAGAGGAATTGAAGATAGAGAATGGCAAGGACATTTTAAATGGGGTGATCAGGGAAGGCTCTATGAGCATATTTGAACAGATACTTGAAGGAATTCATTGTAGCTGGGCAAACTCATGCTCTCCCCAGGAAACAGCCAAGTATCACCCTTTAGAAACCTCTCTGGCATTGGGCTCTTAGGGCAGAATCTATGGCACCCCCTTTGCTCTCGCTGCCACTTCCTTGCTTTGCCCCATTCGGCGCCTGTTGGGAACACGGTATCATTCAACGTCATTGTCTTGATGCAGATCTATATAATGAGGAAAGGTGAAACTGAAATTGCCTTTTGTGTTTGTGCTCTGCTGACAAGGCGTGACATTGTGTGTTTGCAGCTGCCCACAGATGAGTTTGGATGTTTTGCCCTGTTACTCTTTAAAAGCTTCTATAAGGGGCCACATCCCAAGTCACAGCAATGTTCTTCCTCTTTTCATATTTTGCTCAAACTTGATTTTATTTCCTTTCTTTCTATATCTTGAACACAAACTCGGTTCTTTTCCTCCAGTGTACTGTTTTCATTTCACACAGTAGTTCTCCTTCCTTGCCTAAATCAGGAAGGAGAACAGACGAGGAATCAGATTCCGTGTCACGGTGTGGTCTGCTTTCTGTTAGTGCTGTCTCAACAAGTCTGTAAAAAGAAGAGTCCAGGTCCACAGCCTCACTATTCATAGGAAACTGATAGCAGTTTCTCACCACCCCAGTTATTTTTGCAAAGTTGTGTCTGACTTTGCCTATTTTCACTGTGATCATTCAATTCCTCCCTGAGTGGCAAAGCCTTCAACACACTCAGAGGGCCTGAGACTTTGGTGCTCAGGAAGCATCACATCTTTGCAAAGTCGTCCCACCGAAAGGCTTAACGATTCATTATCAGCATGGCCTCCGGGAGTTCTGCCCTCTCTCCTTGGCTTCCCACAGATCCCGTTCTAACCCACTGCACGGAACTGCTTCAAGCTGACTCTCTCAGGAATGAGAGCTTTTCTTTATAAATGCACTTGTTTGGTTGTCGTTTTGTTTATTTCTAAAGCAACAGGCTGGAGGTGTTTGAGAACCATCCTTGATAGTAATTTTTTGCAGTGTTGTTGTTAGCAATTCTTTTACAGCAGGGTATGGTTTCACACAATTAAAGTAAGAGTACTGCTTTTTTTACGAGGATACTTTTCCAGAAAATTACAGCAATAATAGCCTAATTTTATGACCCTAACTTTACACATCATTCCACACTTTGCAGTGTGCCAGTTACTGTGCTAAGTGTTTAAAAGCTTTATCTACCTTATGAGAACACTAGAAGTTAGAGGCTTGTGTGATCCCTATTTTATACATGAAATTCAAACAGGTTAAATGGTTTTCCAAAGTTGCACAGCTACCAAATAGCAGAACAAGTGCTCTGCTGAATTAGCAAGTTAATCTCAGGGCGTGACTTTTTGGTTCACACCTGGTTATCAATTTAAAGCCAGCTTTTATGTAGAATGCGGTGCCTTGATGTCTCTATCCGGTTGTGGCTAAATAGAAGGGAAAACTCATAGTTTTCATGCTCACTGTGCATTTGTATACTCTTTAGACACTATGGACTCAGCTTTAAGGTTGAGATTTTATTGTCCTTTTGGACAATCTCAGTATTATGATAAGTGCAGTCTACGTGAAAGTGTATATGAAATGGCTAAGTTGAAAAAAAGTCCTGTATAGAAGGATCTTTAATAGTGCTGTACAAAAAGTACCCATGGTATCAAGTTAATATATAATGAGGGATCCCTCTTCTACTCTGTTGGTAGGAGGCAAATGCTTATATAAGAGAGTAACAGAAATCATCCCCAACCCCAAGTAGGAGAACAATGATGTTGTAGATCAGAGACGGCTCTGATTAGAAAACACCCAAAAATTAGAAAGAAATTTTCTTAAAAAGTAGCATGCTGGACTTCCCTGGTGGTGCAGTGGTTGAGAGTCCGCCTGCCAATGCAGGGGAAATGGGTTCGATCCCTGGTCTGGGAAGATCCCACGTGCCACGGAGCAACTGGGCCTGTGAGCCACAACTACTGAGCCTGCGCATCTGGAGCCTGTGCTCCGCAACAAGAGAGGCCGCGATAGTGAGAAGCCCGCGCACCGCGATGAAGACTGGACCCCGCTTGCCACAACTAGAGAAAGCCCTCGCACAGAAACGAAGACCCAACACAGCAAAAATAAATAAATAAATAAATTTAAAAAGAATAAGAACCCAAGCCAAGCTGTAGGATGTTAAAAAACAAAACAAAACAAAACAAAAAGTAGCATGCTGCACAGTATTTTGAAGAAGGTAAACCTCTGAGTATAGAAATAATATTTCTAAAATGTCTAATACAATGGGAGCATTTGAGGTGAGTATTGAGCAGGTTCATAAGCAAACCTTAAATGTTTCCTGCATGTAATAAAAATAACTTTGAATTAAAAATGGGACATCCTGGGCTTCCCTGGTGGCGCAGTGGTTGAGAGTCCGCCTGCCGATGCAGGGGACACGGGTTTGTGCCTCGGTCTGGGAAGATCCCACATGCCGTGGAGCGGCTGGGCCCATGAGCCATGGCCGCTGAGCCTGCGCGTCCGGAGCCTGTGCTCTGCAACAGGAGAGGCCACAATGGTGAGAGGCCCACATACCGAAAAAAAAAAAAAAAAAAAAAAGGGACATCCCAGTCCAAAATGTATTGTGTATTATTAATGTAACATAAAGAGTTTTACTGATAGAGTGAATGATTAATAGAATTTTCAAAGTACAAGAAAAATTAAATTTTTTCACTTAGTCATCATGTTAAATAATTTTCACCATTTTTATGAAGGAATTTGAAGTTTACATTAGATCCACAGTGAATATTATTTCTACTTTTTTTCTAAACAGTTTTAAAAGTTTATTATAAAATATTTATAATTTTCATTTTATAGCATAGAGTTGTCAATTTCAATCAGTTTTTTGTTTTGTTTTTTTTTTTTGCGGTACACAGGCCTCTCACTGTTGTGGCCTCTCCCGTTGCAGAGCACAGGCTCCGGACGCGCAGCCTCAGCGGCCATGGCTCACGGGCCTAGCCGCTCCGCGGCATGTGGGATCTTGCCGGACCGGGTAATGAACCCATGTCCCCTGCATCGGCAGGCGGACTCTCAACCACTGCGCCACCAGGGAAGCCCCTCAATCAGTTTTTATCCTTATAAAATCTTATCCAAGAATTGCAGTCATTGATAACTGACAGTGTAGGCTCATGCTTTCTAAGTAATGTAATCGAGATTCTAACAACCAGAGTGGGCAAAACCAGGGATATATTTGCAATGGAAGTAATCTGTATATTTGATGTCTATCATTCCTATTTGGTTACAATATGAATTATGAAAAAAATTACTGTCCCTTGTGTCCCTTTATCAGCTTACAATAACAACGCTTACTTGGAATACAATGATAACTCATTTTGCTATCATTCCTGTATTGGAAACTCTTCATTATGATTACCACATTATAAATAATTCTCCCAGAAGCCACAGCATGGACAATGGCTGTCATCAGTGTGTGAAAATGGAAACAACCTATGATTTACTCTTTAAATTCAGAGATTTATCTATATAAAGCTTTCCTCACAACCCATTCCAATCCTGTTTTTGAAAATGCTCAGACCTTGAGATTCTTTTTCTATGTATTTTTTATGCTCACCACCATGTGGTGCTTTGCAAATTCTGAATCTTTTTTTTTTTTTTTTTTTGCGGTACGCGGGCCTCTCACTGTTGTGGCCTCTCCCGCTGCGGAGCCCAGGCTTCGGACGCGCAGGCTCAGCGGCCATGGCTCACGGGCCCAGCCGCTCCGCGGCATGTGGGATCTTCCCGGACCAGGGCACTAACCCGTGTCCCCTGCATCGGCAGGTGGACTCAACCACTGCGCCACCAGGGAAGCCCGATTCTGAATCTTTATTAACAATTTCCCTTATTCTACTCTGCATAAGCACAATTTCTAAACACTGTTGGAGCAACTAGCAAAAGTGTTAAAAATACCTCAGTAAG
The DNA here is from genome assembly GCF_949774975.1 of Lagenorhynchus albirostris. Classification (NCBI taxonomy): domain Eukaryota; kingdom Metazoa; phylum Chordata; class Mammalia; order Artiodactyla; family Delphinidae; genus Lagenorhynchus; species Lagenorhynchus albirostris. The sequence goes on from NC_083113.1 coordinate 37,923,885, forward strand.
TTTTAGTCAATGTCATTTTTAAAAATAAAGGCAATTATTGCTTGATTTATATGCTTTATCTACTGCCATCTCATTACTAGGAATTTTCCAGGGTAATTGGTTTAACGTGCTTATTTTTAAATACATTTATCCATCAAGCAAAAAGGTTCATGGGTAATATTGTATATTATCCAATGGAAGAGTTTTCTCTCTATTTCCTAAGCAGATATGTGCTAGAATCTGATGATACAGGCACACACCAACCTTTGAGTTGCCCTTCATATTTCCTGAGAGCCATTGCTTAACTCAACATTTCATAGAGCCTTTTTTAGTACTATTGAGAGTAGCTTCTTCAATTTTCTTTCTCTTATGCTATACATAGTGCCATCTATTTAATAATATAGCTTCTTTTTAATCTTTACTTTTTGCTTAGAATGATTTTAAGATGGAGCTTGTTAAATAGACATTTCTCTAAAGAAGACATACAGATGGCCAACAAACACATGAAAAGATGTTCAACATCACTAATTATTAGAGAAATGCAAATCAAAACTACAATGAGGTATCACCTCACACAGGTCAGAATGGCCATCATCAAAAAATCTACGACCAATAAATGTTGGACAGGATGTGGAGAAAAGGGAGCTCTCCTACAGTGTTTGTGGGAATGTAAATTGGTACAGCCATTATGGAGAACAGTATGGAGGTTCCTCAAAAAACTAAAAACAGAACTACCATATGACCCAGCAATCCCACTCCTGGGCACATACCCAGAGAAAACCATAATTCAAAAAGATACATGCACCCCAGTGTTCATTGCAACACTATTTTCAATAGCCAGGACATGGAAGCAACTTAAATGTCCATCACAGAGGAATGGATAAAGAAGATGTGGTCTGTATATACAATGGAATATTACTCAGCTGTAAAAAGGAACGAAACAGTGCCATTTGCAGAGACGTGGATAGACCTAGAGACTGTTATACAGGGTGAATTAAGTCAGAAAGAGAAAAACAAATATCGTATAGTATTGCTTATATGTGGAATCTAGAATAATGTTACAAATGAACTTATTTGCAAAGCAGAAATAGAGACACAGATGTAAAGAACAAACTTACGGATACCAAGGGAGAAGGGGGGAGTGGGATGAACTGGGAGATTGGGATTGACATATATACACTACTATGTATAAAATAGATAAATAATGAGAACCTACTGTATAGCACAGGGAACTCTACTCAGTGCTCTGTGGTGACCTAAATGGGAAGGAAATCTAAAAAAGAGGGGATATATGTATAAGTATAACTGATTCACTTTGCTGTACAGCAGAAAGCAACACAACATTGTAAAGCAGATATACTCCAGTAAAAAAAAAAAAAAAAGACTCTTTGAGTAAGTAAGAAAAAACCATTCTGAAATTGTTAAGTGGGCAGGTAAGCCTTTTATGACAATATTCCCCACATGAGGAGTTATGGTACTAGTTATTTCTGCAATTTAGAAAGTTAGTTAGTAGACAACTACAGTTGTGCTCTAATTAAACTAACAAGTGACACCTTAATACACAAACAAATGTCTGTGTTATGCTGTATTCTCTTATACGATTTTCCTTTTTTTTTTTTAAACAAACCTGTTGTAAGGTTTAAATTAGCTTTCTTGGTTGCAATTGAAATCCATCCAATTAACCAATAGATTGTCTGGAATTAATGGTAATTGAACAATCTAAATTAAATGGGAGAAGTTGTGGACAAGTGAAGGAGAAAATAACATGGCACAATTTAAGCTTGGAAAGTCACATACATTAATGGGATCATGGAACCATGTTTCTTGAGATGCCATTTGCCTTCATACACATCTGTAGAAAAACCTTTATGGAACCCTACACTGACTGAAAAATGAATACCTTGGCGGACATTGAGGCCACTTGAATTGAAGTAGCAATAAGTCCCTATCTTTGCAATGGATTTACTTTCTCTTGGTTAATAGGACATAGCAAAATATCCCTATGTTGACATCAACCACATAAATGTGACAAGAAAGGGATTGTCCACTGCGTATATTGTAATATAACTCCATCAAAGGGTCTAAGTCTCCTTGCTCAGGCAGAATGCAATAGCTAAGACTCTAGAAAATAAGTACCATGGTGAAACTTATATTGATTTGTTGCCAGAAAGAGAGAATTATAGAAATGTAATCTAGTTCTTGCATAGTCACTGCTAGGTCTTTGGAGAGCTAACTCAAAAAACTTGGCTTTTCAAAAAGGGGTCTCTGACTGGTGTTCCAAGCAAAGCAAGCAGCCTCTACCTAAAGAAACTGCTACAATCACTTGCAGAGGCAGATGGATCCCTCACCCAAAGTTTGGTTCAGAGACACTGATGATGCCACAAGTGCACCAAGAAGGTATAAAAGAGTTCATTAATTACATAATTGAGGTCTCTCAGTTATGAGATTAGCAGGCAGGCCTCTCAAGCAGGTCAGAAATGGCTTGAGAGAGCCAAGAGAAGACTGGCATGAATTTTCTTGTGGCTAGGAGGTGGGGCTGGGGTGAGGGCCCTCTGGTATAGGTTGGGACTTTCATGGTTTGAACTTCCTGCTTGTACCAAGGGAGCACCCAGGTTTCCTTCTTAGCTTGTCCAGTTATGGGACACAAGGCAAAGAGGCTTAAAAGCTGCATGCAGTCAAAAATAATTATTTTTAGATGGAGTCATACTCTTCATTACAGAGACTGGGTGTTGAGGATGAGCAACGTCTGAATGGGTATGCCTCCAATTCCACTGTTGCTCCTTCAAACTGAGCTACCTAGTGACACATGGCGCTCTAGCTGATCCCTTACTGCACTAAATCAAATGCTATTATTTGTTCTCAGTGTTCAGGTGGTCCCCAACTATCTCTGCTTCTCCTCGCCCTGAACCAATGGCATCATTTGCTTCTAACTCCCAATTTTCTCTGAATCCAGACTGTTGGCACAGTATCCATATTAGAAACATACTATGGGAAACAAAGTTTGGCAGCATCCTAGAATCGATGCCTGCTGCTTAGACTTCTGTCTTCTTTCAGAATCCTCAACTGTGCTTATCAATTCAACTTGAGTATTTCTGCACTCTCCCCACAACCTTTCCCTTTGGTGAAGACTTCTCACTCTATCCAGGTGATAGGTGGAACTTCCCAGCCAGTGCACCTCTATCCTTAATTGCTAAGTGATGAATTTGAATATTGAGGCTCCTTATGTTTTGACTATTGCACCATCTCAGTCTTCTCTCTACCTGTGGCTATATTGTCCTTTCCAAGGGCTTAAGTTGCCTTCTATATGCTGAGTATTCCCAAATAAGTGTTTCACTTCCAAATTTACTGAAAATACAACTACCCAACATGTTTCCTCGTCTAGGCATCTCACAAATGGGGATCACAAAAACTCTAAGTCCAAAACTGAACTCACTCATAATCTGCTCCCAAACTACTGCTTGTCCTTAAACCCATCTCCACATCCTCATAATTTCCTAAGCCATAGATTTATCTGGTTTGCCCTTATCTTTATCCTATATCTAAAGAAATTCCAATTATGTGGAGTCTAGCTCCTAAAATTTTTTGGATCTATCCAATTATCTCAAAATACATGATCATTTAACCAGTTTAGGCCTCCAGCATTCTTTTCCTGGATTATTTGAACAGCCTACTAAATGATACATCTATTTCAATTCTTTTTCAGTCCAAGCCATTTGATCTATAACTGCCAGGATTATCATTATAAAATGATCATCTGATAATGTCTCTCCACTGAGTAAAATTCTTGGGAGTTTTCTCATTATCCTAGGAATAGTCTCAACTTCTTATGATTGTTTACACTTTCTGTTCTGAGTTGAATGATGTTCCTCAAAAAGATATGTTGAAGTCCTAATCCCTGGAACCAGGGAATATGACCTTATTTGGAAAAAGGGTCTTTGCAGATGCAATCAAGTTGGGATGAAGTCATACTGGGTTAGGATGGGCCCTACATCCTATGACTGCTACCTTTATAGCAAGAGGAATATTTAGAGACACAGACACACACACAGAGGGAAGACGGGTATGTGAACACAGAGGCAAAGATTGGTGTGATAAAGCTACAAAGTCAGGAGCACCAGTGGTTGCAGGCAACCACCTGAAGCTAGGAAGAGGCAAGGAAGGATTCTACCCTAGAACTTTCAGAGTAAATACGGCCCTCCTGACACCTTTATTTCATATTTCTAGTCCCCAGAACTGTGCTAAAATTTTTTTCTGTTATTTTAAGCCACCCAGTTTGTGGCAATTTATTACAGCAGCCCTACAGACAAATACATTGACTCAGCACACTCTGGTTCTTTCTTATTTCCATAGCTATAATTGTCACCATTCTTTTACACACACTTTCCTGTCCTGCCTCATACGTACACACACACTTTATTATTCATATTTAATACCCTCTGTTATTGATATATTCTCATTTTATATTTTATTTTATCTGCCTATCATCACCTATGTATTAGTTTTGTGTGGTTTTGTTGTAACAAAGTAGCACAAATTTGGTGACTGAAACAAACAGAAATTTACTGTATCATCGTTCTGGAGACGAGAAGTTTATCAGCTTCACTGGGCTGTAATCAAGGTGTCCACAGAGCTGCGCTCCCTCCAGGGTCTCGAAAGGAGACTTTTTTCTTTTCCTCTTCCACCTTTTGGTGACTGTTGGCATTCACGTGCTTGTGGCTGCATCCTACCAATCTCTGCCACCATGTTCACATCACCTTTTCTTCTGCATGTGGGGAATCTTCCCCTGCATCTCTCATATAAGGACACTTGCCATGGCATTTATGGCCCACCTGTACAGTCCAGGATAATCTCATCCCACTATCTTTAACTTAATCCCACCTGCAAAACTTTGCCTAATAAGGTAACATTCACACAACTTCCAGGAATTAGAACTGGAATCTTGGGTGGCCATTATTTAGACAGTGCATTCTATATCAATCTTGACCCTCTGTCTCTTCCTTTAGTGGTTCTCTGTGGAGCATTTTGACCCCCAAAGAACATTTGACAGTATCTGGAGAAATTTTTGATTGTTACACGTGGTAATACTACTGGCATCTGGTGTGAAAAGGCCAGAGATACTGCTAAATGTACTACAAGGCATAGGGCAGAATCCCACCCTACCCCCACCAACTGTGAGTTATGGTCCAGACTGCAATAGTGCTGAGGTTGAGAAACCCTACAGCTAATTCAAATCTCATTTCATGCTGTTTACTCATAATATCCCCCTGTGATCCTCCTTTGTCCCAAGATTGATTTAGATGTCTATGATTATTTCTATAGCATCTTGTGATTCATTTGTAATAACACTTATAAAGTTATATTGTGATTGCCTTTTTTATTTTTTGTTTAGTTTTTTTATTTTTTTGTGATTGCCTTTTTTAAATGTCTATTTTCCCAACTAGGCTGTCACCTCCACAAGGCTGTATGAGTGAATATCTTTTTTGCCCTTGTATTAATTGTGCCTACCAGGGTCCCCACATAGAATAGATAATCAATATTTAAGTAGATGAATGATGACTTAATTAACAGAGTAATGAATTCACAGTTGGAAAAATGGGAAGTATGGATCTCATTTGTCTCCAATTTATTGGATAGTTTAGACTTTAATTTGTTGACCACAAAAGAACAACTTGATGAATCGGACTTTATCAAAATTAAAAACTTCTGCTCTGTTTTCAAAATACTGCTAAGGACTGTTCAAAGCACTGTTAATGAGAACAAAAAGATAAGCCACAAAATGTGAGAAATTATTTGCAAAATATAATTGTATTTGTATAATATAGAACTTTTGTTCAAAAAATATAAGTAACTCTCAAAACTCAGTAATAAAATTTTTTAAATGCAGTTAAAATTTGGTAAACTACTTGGACATAAATTTCATCAAAGTTTTAAGCTTTGGGTGCTTTCTTAGTAATTTTTTTTTTTTAACTATGTGGGGAAGGAGAGTACTCTGACTTCTCCCTCTCTTCTTCTCTCCCCCCAATTCCTGTCCTGAGAGCTACTGTTTCCTGCCCTGTTCTCCACCCCAGAACTTAAGAAACTGGGGGTGACACCAGGACCCTGAGTCCAACTGCTAGAGATGGTTTCACCTAGGAGGTGGCACCTCCTGGCCCCCATCTGTATAATGGGCATGTGTGTAGAGTTTTTAAATTTTATTTTCTACCTAACAAAGCCAATCTCCATTCCTGAATGCCCTTCCGCTCTGGCTCTGTGGAAGCTCCCACACAGAGAATTCCCTTCCCATCTCTGGTGGCCCAGGTCAGCCTGGCCTCTCCTGTTTCAGATCAGCAGTCCCAGGACCCAGCAGGAGAAGGGGAGAGGCAAGGAAGACAGGAGGCTGTGTTTTGTTTCAAACAAAAAACACAATCTTGTTTTCTTTACAAAATCAAAGAAGGAAACCAAAAAAGGATGCCAACCTTTGAACTCTGAAATCTGTTATATTATATTGTTCACATTAAATCTATGTTATATAGCTCAAGTGTTAAAATAAGTTCAAAGGAAAGGCTGATACCCATGACAACCAACAGAAGACAAACACTCAAATACCATACTGCATCACAAAAAAAGAAAAGAGATGGTGTAACATCCAAACATGCACATCTCTCTCACCTACAAAGTCTGATGTAGCACACTTGAATACACAATCTGAAAAGCCCAAAGCAAATTGAATAGCTTTCATGAAGTCTAATATTCAAAAACAATTGCCAGACAGTTCACCTTCTAACAAAGCTTATTTAGGGGGACAAACTACTTTGGGAAGATAAACATAAGAAGTAATAGAAAGAAGTTAAGGGCAATTACCACTATATACTGCAGAAACATACTGGAAGACAAACTTGACCCATAGACAAAGCTCCATTGGGAGGAAAAAATGATTGAAAGTGGATTATAAAACTAGTGCCCTGCTCCAAGTTCAACAACTTGAACAGCCAAATCAATGAAAAATTCCTGGCCCCATCCTGGGGTCAATGAGATATGATGTATGATGGTAAGTTAGATAAGAGGTATGATGACAAAGAAGCCCATGGAAAAATAATTAACATCATTAGTCATTAGGGAAATACAAATTAAAACTATAATGTGACACTCCTACATACCGATTAGAATGGCTAAAATGAAAAAGACTCACCATACCAAGTGCTGGAGGGGATGTAGAAAATTTGGAAATACCACACACTGTGATTCCCACTTAATTTTTGACACAATTATACCTATTAGTTAATGACATTTAATAGTTTAAAATATTATTTGAAAGGATAAAAATAATGTCAGCTATCACCTGCCTCTTAACCCCTACTTTCCTCATCTGTAAAATAAAGCACTCTACAGGACAATATATTTTAAAAGTCTTAAGAAACCATAGTGCAGATAGATGAGTAACTTGCCCAGGGTTATACAACTAACTAAATGTAAAGTATACAACTATTCTAAATATTAAATTAATTATACAGCTAATTAGATGTGAATTTAGGGTTTCAGAGTCATCCAACTTAAGCTTGTGCTATTTCCACTATTCCTGTTTCCTCACTTGAGTTTGTCTTTGCAGTAATAAGCGGATGATTATGTCACAACTTTATTGGGCATAAATAATACACATTAAAATATAAATTTCAAAAGTATAATTTGATTATCTTAACATAGGTATACACCCATGAAATCATCATCACAATCAAGATAATAAATATATTTATCACTCCCAAAAGTTTCTTTATGCCCATGTATAATCCCTTTTTTGTCACTGTAGATTACAGTTCCTGGATTGTTACCCACATAGAATCATATAGAATGCATTCCTTCTTTTTGTCTAGTATCATCCACTTGGCATAATTATTTTGAGATTAATTCATGTTGTAGTGTTTATCAATCATCCAATCACACAGTCAAGGCAGTCCTATGCATACATTACTATTTTGTGTTTATAAAATAGTTCCTCTCTGATAGACTCAGGTGGTTGTCTCGCATATGGCTCTTGTTTTTTAATTTAATTGGATTATAGCACTGTTAAACTGCACTGTTGTGTTAGTTTCAGGTGTACAGCAAAGTGGTTCAGTTATACATATACATATATTCATTCTTTTTCAGATTCTTTTCTCATATAGGTTATCACAGAATACTGAGTAGAATTCCCTTGCTCTACAGTGGGTCCTTGTTTGTTATCTATCTTATATACAGTAGTGTGTGTATGTTAATCCCAAGCTCCTGATTTATCTTTCTTTTCTCACGTGTGTGTGTTTGTATGAGAGAGGAAGAAAGCTCTGATATGAAGAGAGATGTAATGAACTATATAGGGAATGAGACTTATGAAAAGTAATTCATTTGTGGTAATGAAAAGATGTCTTTCTTAGAGCTTATGGCAAAGCACTTTGAGATATTAAGTACATTGTTAGAGGGAACATAAACAAAATTAAAACACAGACATAAAACAGATTACAACAGTGGGCTAAATGGAATTAGAATAGAAAAAAAAGGATCTTAAATTTTGAAATGTGCTGTGCTGTGTATATCACATTATTCTAAGATAAGTAGAATTGCATATCACACTGGAGGTATCTGTTTTCTATAAAACTGTCTGCAATAGATCATTTCAAACATTATGAACCATATATTTCCTTTCCAAACCTGCCTATCTATTACAAGCCCACAAGTAGTGAAATTGAAAATCTACACATGAGGAAACCTTTTAATTATACAAAGTGCTACAAACAGTAAACCAGAGAATGGATTTAAAAAATCCATTTAGAAATAATGTGTGCTACCTTTTTAAAGTGAACCCTGAGCCTATGTATTTTCCTGGTAGAATTCCTCTCTCAATGGTTTGGTGTCAATGGTATTTTACTTTTTCCTCTCTTAAGCCTGATTTTCTTTTGATGAAAAGAATTATTTCCAAATACTCTCCTATCTATAGGATATATGTAATGCTGTCACTTATCTACCCTGTATGAGGTAGGCACTTCAGAGTGGAAATAATATATAATTTTCCAGTTTTACTACTGATATCTACTTTCTTTGAAAGAAGCTTGGTGGTTATTTGCTGCAAATTGGCTATCGTAAATAGAAAATATAAAAAAATATATTTTGAGGAATTAAACAGGGCTCCCAGCAACTTGAGAAAAATATATGCAATGGGCATTCTACATAGAAGAAAATTTTTGTGGCTATACATTAGTGACATAACACATGCATATTTATTTTTAAAAATATGGACACTTAAACATAGACACATTTTTTCCCCAAAATATTTGCTTCACAGACATAGTTCTGTGTACCTGTTCCACTGCATTTAAAATACACTGAAATTTTCTTCTCCCTTGAAACTAACTTAGAAAATATGTATAAATAAACCCATCACCTGAGAAACAAATAAATAGCTCCAACTGTAAAACATATATAATGTATATTTTAACAAAAGCACTTAAATGTACAATTTATAACAAAGAAATATGAAGATGGAATAGAGAATGGGATTAATGACAACTAAGAAGCAGAGATCCTGAGACCTGGTTCAGACACAGATTTCTCTGAAGTAAGTGTTAACATCTTGAAATATCTATTTAACAATGTTCTGATTAAATATTTGAGATCTAAGGCTATGGGTGGGCCATGAAAAAAGAATACTATATTTTTTAATGGTAATTGAGTCCCATATTATAGAATGAAAGGAGAGTGATGTTTAGAAAAGGAGGGGACTCACAAATATGTGATATTACTCTTTTAATACTTATCTTCTCTTCATAAGATGCCTTCTTATATTAAGATAAAGAAGGAAAGATAAGCTTCAAGGTACATCTATGAACCACATGAAGCAAATTTATTAAGATATTGATCAATAGGCAGCACAGGATAATGATAAATAGGAGAAGATAATAAAAATAAAAGTGAGACCTACAATAGCCTCAGTTTACTGATTAAAGAAAGTTTCAGGCTTCAGCACAGGGATGAGAACTCAAACAGAGCCCACTGTCCTTGCTGAGTTGAAGAGACAGAGTTTAGAATTTGGAGAGGCCAAGTTAGCTCAAAGTTGAGCAAATACTAGACAGGAACTTCACAGATTGTTCTAGAGATCTACAGAATGGTCCCCTTGGATTCTAAACTAAACTAAGCAGTTTTCTGCACATGCATCTGAGGCACTTAAGACTTGAGAAGGGAACACCAGAAAAGAATAAACAGAACAATCCAGATAGCTCACATAAGGACCAAAAGTTCATGTTTCTACTAACCAGAGTAGAAAGACCACCTAATGCAGGGAGCAATGTGTATAGTCCTCAGAATACTATTGTACTATTAGTAGAAGAGTACTTCTATTCTACTATTATATTATTAATACTTTTGTACTATTGTATACAATAGTAGAATAGTAGTACTATTCTACTAATACAATACTTCAGTAGAGGAGTCATATTAGCTGCTCTGGACTACTTTAACAAAATTAAAAATAAAAGGGTTAGGGCTTCCCAGGTGGCGCAGTGGTTGAGAGTCCGACTGCCGATGCAGGGGACACGGGTTTGTGCCCCGGTCCAGGAAGATCCCACATGCTGTGGAGTGGCTGGGCCCATGAGCCATGGCTGCTGAGCCTGCACGTCTGGAGCCTGTGCTCCTCAACGGGAGAGACCACAACAGTGAGAGGCCCGTGTACAGCAAAAAAAAAAAAAAAAAAAAAAAAAGAGGGTTAAACAGAATCCAAATAATATAATGCACATTCATGAACAAAGAACAGTAACATTTAAAGAAATATGAGAAATATGATTAAATTCAGAAAAAAAAATCTAAGAAACAGAAAAATATAACCAAGGAGAAATAATAGTCAATAGAAACAGACCTAAACTGACAGAGAGAAAACTGCAGACCAACGTATTAAAACACTTATTATAAATATTTTCCATATGTCAATAGAGATAGAGGAAAGCATGGGCAACAATTTAAATAGAACTTCTAGAAATGGAAAGTACAGTTTCTTAAATAAAATTTACATTGTATGAAATTAACAGCAGATTAGATACTGCAGAACAAAAGTTTAGAGGACTTAAAGACATAACAATGGGAGCTATCAAAATGAAACAATGAGAGAAAAAAAGGTCTCAGTGAGTTGCTGGAAAACTTGACATGGATGAATGTATATGCAACTGGAGTTCCAAGAGGAGAGGAAGTGGAGCAGAAAAAATATTTGAAGATATATAATGACTTTTCCAAATTCATTAAGAAATATAATATTAACCTCCAGGCCCAAGATGTTCAACAAACCCCAAGCAGCAGAAACATGAAGAAAACCACAACAAAATACACCATGTCAATTTGAATAAACCCTAAAACAACAACAACAGTAAAACATTTATAAGTAATAGTCTTAAAAGTATCCAGAAGGAAAAAAATAAATATTACATATACAAGAAGATAAAGAAATGACAGCAGACTTGTCTCCAGGAACCATGCAAGCCAGAACACAATGGAATGACATCTTCAACATAGTGAAAGATGACATTTGTAAATTTAGATTTCTGTATGCAAAAAAAAATCTGCAAAAAGTAAAGGTGAAATACTTTAGTTTTTTTTTTTTCTCCAACATAAAAAGGGGGAGAGAATTCACCATTATAAGACTACTATTACAAAAACCATTACAGGCAGTGTTGTCCTTCAAAATTAAGGAAAATGATACCAGATGTAAATTTAAATATATCATAATTAACCAAGTAACCATGAATAAAAGTAAAGAAACTATAGGTTTTCCTCAGGAGAGGAATTGGGGTGGATGTTGTGAGGTGTTTGTGTAGTAGTAAATGCTGTGATGACATGAGAAAGGTTTGAACTGTGAACAACTTAAACATGTAATCAATAAACTTTTGGACAAGATACACAAGTTTTGTTTTTTCTCTCCCATGGACATGTTGCAACTCACATATAAATCAAGTATTCCTGAATTCATATTGTCTTACCTATAGTTAATATCAGAATTGTTGCCAAAAGAAACTATGTATTGAGAGACAGATGGGCATGTTTATCCACCTTCAAACATTCTTCCATATTCTTTCTGCTAATTTATGTCATGAAAAATAATCTTTTCTACTCAGCTTGTGTAGCAGAAGGGGGGATCAGTAGAATTATAGGACACAAAGTAAGTAATGTAAACGTTGGCAATATAACTAACAATCAAGAGATGGAGAGGAAGGGCAGTGAGAGGAATTGTACTATAAGCTAAATTCCTTACTTTTCATAGCAGAGCCTCACAATAATGAAATTGATAACATATTAACATTTCTTCTGCAATATTTTTGCTTGTGTTTTTTGTTTTGTTTTGTTTTAATTTAGAAGTCTGTTTCATAGAGTGATTACATGATATAATGAGAACATACTTCCTATTATGTCCTTTTCTTTTTTGTCTCATTTTGCTAAATGCCAATAAAATTATTTTAAATGAAATGGTGTACCTAATAAAATCACTTTAAATACACAGGCATATATATAAATGGAAACATCTCTCGATCCATCTAACCCTTCTCCTGTCTTCATATCTACATACAAAAATATTTAGCTCAGCCTCATCAATATTAACTATGGTTATTTCTGGATGTTGAAAGTTGTGGAAGTTGTTTTTATGATCCTTTTTAAAAAAATCTTACTTTATTGTTTAATTTTTCAACATAATCAGCATACATCATTATTATTTGAAAACAGTTTATGGCTTAAAATGTCATTTAAGGTTTATCCAAATTTTCTGGGAATAAACTGGGGCTTAAATTCAGAAAGATTTTGTACTTCTATAGTAAAAATAAAGAAATCAAATTATATCTAAAGAACATTGAAACCTCTTGACTTAATTTATTTGATTTAAAGAAAATATATGAAACAAAAAATAAACATTTCAATGCACAAACGTTTATTTTTAAAAGTGAAAGCTTAGAAAATAAATTACCTAACAATAAGATAATAGGTAAACAAATGATGAAACATTAACTGAATGGAATATAATCCAATCATAATATTTATGAATTATATAAACCAATTTGAAAATGCTTAATATAATTTTAGAGAGAAACTAGGAAATAAAATTGTATATACCGCATGTTCACAACTCTATAAACGTGCCTGAATTGCAAGATGAGAACACATCAAATCAGTCACCTTCTTGGGATGATTTGGGATTTGTTTGTTTGTTTTTAATTTTTCTACTTTAACTCCTTTGTATTTTATAAATTTGCTCTTGTGGCCATTTTTTGTTTGGGCCATAAGAGTGAATATAAATTATTTTTTTAAAAGTATGCATGCATAAAAATGAGGAGCGGGTAATATATTTTTTTCTGTAAATATCTACTGATCATTCATTTTACAAGTTAGCTTGTTATCTCTTTGGAAAACAGAGAACAGAACTAGGGAATGTGGGGAATAAGGCAGGTCCATTTTAATAGAAGGCACGAAGGGAGAAAGAACACTTTACAAAAGAGGCCAAATACCCCATCAGGAGGTTTAGCTCTGCTCCCCTTATGACTTGTTTAGCAGATTTCAGTAGATCAAGCCCAATCTTTAGAAACTCAGCATAACATTCTCCTTTGTCACTGGTGTCTTTGGCATGGTAAGCCTCTTACAATATCTGGACTGCAGACTCATTATAAGTCCCTTTTAGAACTGAGTCCCATCCCTGTCTTTTGATTCCACAATTTTTTCTTAGGGATCTGGGTAATTTCACCACAATGGATCCTCATTTCTCGTTGACAGACCAATGCAGTGCTTCCCACACTGGGGAGATCTAGAATATCTCATTTTCCATTCGGTTTCCTTCCATCAGTATCCAGTCCTACGTTATTGAAGACAGTACTTCTGACCACTGTTGGACTATATCCTGCTATTCTCTTGGAAAATATGCTCCATCAAGATACAGGTATCTATTCAAAATTGACATCTAAAGAGATGATGAAACTAACCAGGAAATGGTCAGTCAGGCTCTAGGTAACTTAATGCTCTTACAATTAATTAATCAGAGACCTGTAGCAACTAATAGTGTTACTACTAAAGTAAGTATGCAAAAGTCAGAGTGTGTGTGTGTGTGTGTGTGAGAGACAGAGAGAGAGAGAGAGAGAGAGAGTTTTTAACACCATAAGAAATACCTGTGAAATTACCCAACCCAGTGGTCCTCAACAGCCCTTTTGCTTATTTATTTTTTATAATTGAAGTATAGTTGATTTACAATGTTGTGTTAATTTCTGCTGTACAGCAAAGTGACTCAGTGATATACATATATACATTCTTTTTTATATTCTTTCCATTATGGTTTGTCACAGGATATTGAATATAGTTCCCTGTGCTATACAGTAGGACCTTGTTGTCTATCCATTCTATATGTAATAGTCTCTATCTACTAACCCCAAACTCCCAGTCCATCCCTCCCCGATTTCCCCCTTCCCCTTGGCAACCACAAGTCTATTCTCTATGTCTCAACAGCCCCTGTTGTGATAGATTAGTTGGTCATAATCGGTTTATAGGGTGTTGCATGTAACATCATTTTGCATGATATAATTTCATGTTAATTAGAGCAGATAATTAAAGTACATTGTTGTCATTTTCATTCTTCTGAATTCCGTTATGGTCCCTTATCTGACAGAGAAGGAGAAAAGCTTTCAGCACCCGAATTTTAGCACTCAAGAGTAGTATGTTATGGAGAGCATACGAATGGCTTTGATTAGGAGAGTTGCTGATAAATTAACATTGAGAACTGCTGATCTATCCAAAGCTTCTTTTTTCTACTGAGGATAAAATTAACTCTCCAAAAGGGATAGTGACTTTCCCAAGGTCACATAGCAAGTTAATTTCTGATTTATTTTTCACCCAGCTCTTTGAATTCTCTCTACTCCATCTCCATGCAGCATTATTGGGATCTGATCCAGAACATTCAGGATAGTCATAGGAGATTCAAACCTATGGCAATGTCCTATGCAAGGGGCATGGGTCTGTTTCTGTACACTAATTATGGATACAACTAAACTGCTTTCAAAGAGGAAAATAATTGCTCTCCTCTAATGTCCTTCATTTATTCTTTACCTGTCATTTGCAGCTTCCATTAACTTTTCCAGATGCTGAAAAAATGAGAAAAAAAATGTGCAAAATAGCTCACATTAATGATGTGTCATGGATATATTTCAACTACTTTTAAGTATAATATACTTTAGAAACAGAGACTTCATCTTCAGACAGGGAGCAGTAGGAAGTTGTGAAACCCCTAAGTTAATATTATAATATATTTTTCACAAATCACATAAAAAATTCTCAACATCTGATTAGTCTAAATATTTAATTAGTACTGAAAATGAGATAGAGAAAAATAGTTAACACATGGAATTTTCTGATAATCTGTTATCTACAGAATTTTTTGTTGCTGTCTCTGAAGCTACTGGGATGATGAACCATTTACCAAATCTAAAGTCTATATGGCTTCTTAGGAGCAGATGGTAAGGGAGTGTATCAATTGAGACAATCCCTGGTTTCCCAGTGACATTTATTTTTAAAATAGTAATTGTTTATGAGGCTGCTGCAGCATGTTAGATTTTAAACAAGATTAAGAAATATTTTAATTTTAGTAGACCGTAAATGTGGCTTGCTATTTCAAGCACAGTGTTTTTTAAAAAATATTTAATACTAAATATAAAATAATATAGTTTTAAAAAGAAAAACTGGACTTCCCTGGTGGCGCAGTGGTTAAGAATCTGCCTGCCAATGCAGGGGACACAGGTTCGAGCCCTGGTCTGGGCAGATCCCACATGCTGCGGAGCAAATAAGCCCGTGAGCCACAACTACTGAGCTCGTATGCCACAACTACTGAAGCCTGCACACCTAGAGCCCATGCTCCACAACAAGAGAAGCCCCCACTCGCCGCAACTAGAGAAAGCCCGTGTGCAGCAACAAAGACCCAACACAGCCCAAAATAAATAAATAAATAAATAAAATTATTTTTTTTAAAAAGAAAAACTAAGGTGATTTCTATAGATTAGCATCTTGTCAGTTAGTAGCTGTTAAGCAAGCTAGTTAACCTGTCTGAGCTTCTGTTTATGCATCTCTACATGGATAGGATTTAGGTGAAATTTATATTGGAAATCTTTCCAATATAAAAAAGTATGTATCACTGAAAAGAGGGCTATATGTTTTTCTTATGTGGGGAAATAAGAGCACTGTTTAGTATAAATAAAAGGATCAGACAGAGAATCTACATGGTTTCTATAAATGTGTTTATGAAACATATTTAACTGTGTTAGGTAAAATGAGTCCCTTGTTGAGGGCAATGGCTTAATGTGAACCATTGTGTCAATAGGTTTCTGCTAAGAATGATTTCATATAGAAATTGAGTTTTAACCACTACTGTATAGGCCTTAAATAGTCTGATTAATTCAAGGGTGAGAAAGTTCATTCTTGGCACTTAGGGGAGGGCTAGTTATGACAGTTGGTAGGAAGATTTCCTATGAGGAATATGGCTGTTAGAAAAATAGTAGGAGGCCAGTGAGATTTCCTGCAGGGAATGACACATAGAAGAGTCCACACATAGAAGAGTCCACATGACATTTTTTGGCATGAAAACAGGAGATGAAATACCATTGCTGCATCTTTATTATGTCCTACAATCTATGCTTGACACACTACAAGCCTACATCATTTCATTTTTAAAACCACCCTTGATGTAATGACAATAACACAAACACTAATAATGAACAGTTTTTAACCACTTCTTTCCAGGTGCTATTATAAGAAATTATGCATTCAGTACTCAGAACTGCTTTACAGGATAATCTAATTTAGAGATGAGGAAAAGGCACAGTTAAAAAACCTTTACCAAGAATATAGATCTTATAAGTGATGGGAACAGAATTTGAACCTGGGAAGTTTACTTCCAGAGTATGTGCTCTTAGCCACAAGCTATAATGCCTCTTCAGTAGGCAATATTACCTTCCTTTCATATCAGTGGTACTGAAGTTCATGGAAGTTAAGTAACATACCCCATCTCACAACTCAGATGTGGAAGAGTTGGAATTTAAACTCAAAATGTCAGCCATCAAGCCCATTCCCTTTCCCTTGTGAACTTTGAAGGATAGTCTCCCCAGCAAGCTTTATACGGAGAAAGACACTTCAGGGGTATTGTTTTGTTTTGTTTTGTTTTTTTTAATGTTTTGACCTACCTTTCTAAACGTATGACCTCATTGCTACCTCAGATACCATACCCTGACCACTGACTTATCACTCATATTCCAACAAACCAGATCTTCTCCATCCATGACATGTCTTCCCTATAAAGCCCTTCTTGCTTTCATTTTAAGGCCTGACTCTTCTTGCATGTCTTTTCTAACCATGTCAGTTATTATCTAATCTTTCTCTTAATCTTTAACACTCGCTATTTACTGAAGACCATTATCTAGCAGGCTAACTAACCATATATGTATGAAGTCTTCCCACCTTACCATCATATGTTTATGCCTTTCCTTTCTTTTTAATGTTTTAAATATATATTTTAAATTTGGTTGCATCGGGTCTTAGTTGTGGCATGCGGGATCTTCATTGCAGCATGCAGGATCTTTAGTTGCGGCATGCGAACTTCTTAGTTGCGCATGGGGGATCTAGTTCCCTGACCAGGTATCAAACCCAGGTCCCCTGCATTGGGAGCGTGGAGTCTTAGTCACTGGACCACCAGGGAAGTTCCTCTGCCTTTCCTTTCTAATTTAATTCAACTATGAATAAAATCCAGATATTCTTTTAGCTACATTAAAATGAAAGATATTCCAAGTACTCTAGCTGGCAGAATCAAAGGCTTTATTCAGTCTTTTGGATGTTCTCTTTTAGCATGGTCATAGCGCTTGGTAAGCCAATGCTCTTTCTGGGGACCATAAATGCCGATGAAACTCAAACAGTCTTCGCATTTTCAGTCATCAGCGTCCCTGAACAGGGCCATTTATCTCACCTTCAGAAGAAGTCTTTTTGCCTCTTAGATGCCTTTGGTAGCATGTAATTAAGGAAGAATCAGATCTGACTTACACATACACATGCACAACAATACACACACACCTGAAATAATTCATTTAAGAATATATAAAGTACTCATATTTCTCATGACGGTCTTTAACAGCCAAAAAGTATCTGCCTTCATTTTTCAAAAAACATTTATAAATATTGGGACATCAGGACCAGTTTATATTCTGAAGTCAGAAGCATGAAACTAATGTGAGCTTTAACTTTTCTTTTATAGTAAAGTTTGTATAGCTGTGAGCCACTGTTTGTGTTCCCAGTAAGCTATATGTGTGATTGTGATTGCTTTATCAATGATCAAAATCCAAAATGTACACGCACACACATTTCACCTATTTATTAGTTGAATCTACCAGGGTCAAAATCACCCCCAAGATACCCATTTTGACTATTGCTTTCCCCAAGAATACTCATGGGAATTAAGAATATGGGTCTAAACACCCAGCTCTGCTCATTCGGTTTTCTTTGGGTCACATCAGTTCTTTTGACATTTTTAATGGGGTAGCATTAATGGATTTTTATATAGTTAGAACCGTTCAATACTTTTCTACAAAGACAAGGTGCTGCTGCCTGAAAAGGTGATTACTCTAGTTGTGCTATCTATTCTTTGAGAGGACAATGCCACTTTTTCCATTTAGATTGAGTTGACATGGGTCAAGAAGCATCAATCAACTTCCACATAAATGGCCCTAGAGAAGTAAAATTGGTATGACAAATGAAACGCTTTAGAGATATCCAAAAACATACGTATTGTGGAAACTGTTGTTTTCACAAGATCTTGACATCATATTATTTATGAGTGTAATGTATGTGTTTGTGTGAATGTGAAGATAAAAGGGATTAGAGGGCTAATCAAGTCCTTTATTCATTTTCACACTTATAAAGAAATGATAAAGAAAATTAATTACATGTTTCCTTGGACCATTCTATTCTTGGTCTCCCAGCGATGAAGTACACTGGGGAAATAGAGGCAGTTTAATAAATATGCTTTTGCCAAGACTTGCAGAAGAAACTAACAAAGAAAATATCTGGAGGAAAAGACCAAAGCCATGTGATTTCTGTAACCACAGGAGATCTTTTCATTAGCCTCCTCTTTGGCTCTTAATAGCTTTTCAGATGCATCTGGAGACTGGCATGATGATTCTCTCTGTACAACTGTTCTCTTTATTGATACACAGAACTTCAGTCTGAGTGAAGAGAAAAATTCTATCCAATATGCTTTATGTTATGATAAAGTTATTGCTGAGATAATGTTATGTTAAAGTAAAATTGGATCCAATTCCCTTTTAAGTATTTAAGTTGAGACATTTCAAACACCACCGAAACCCTAATAATTAGCTCCAAGCAACTCTTGCTTACCTGCAAGGATTGGTAAATGCCTAGGAAGACCCAGAATCTCCTTCTACTATCAGTGCTAAAAAGTATGAAATAAACTAACTTTATCTTATTTCTTTGCCAGTTTTTTTCCTGCCATAGAGTGCCAGACATACACAAATTGTGCCCCACCCCCGCAAAAAAATAATAAATTAGGCAATCTTCTCCCTATCATTTCTTCTTTCCAAATCTCTCATAAGGAAACACAACCACAAGCAGCAACACCAGCAGCAGCAGCAGCAGCAGAATCAGCACCAGCATCATTATATCTCCACACTTACTGAGACTGGATTAATCCAATTTTCTCTTTCTCCAATCTGCTCCCCACACTGAAGTCTGCCTGAGCTTTTTGCCTAAAGCTCGTAAGGAGTTTTTCTTAGTTCTAGAGATGAAAACCAAACCTCTCCACAGCATGCAAGTCCCCTGTATAGCCTGACTCAAATATTTTCAGCACCACGTGCAGCATAATCATCTTCAAACTCTGCTGCAACCACAATGCTTTTTTCCATTTCCACCCCTCCAGGCTCGCTTCTCTTTGGGGGCTTTGTCACATACTGTTTCCTCTGTCTAAAGCAATCTTACATACATTATTCACCTAAATAACATCTCCTATTTTTATTTACATCTATGTCCAATCTCACTTTCACAGGGATACTTACCCTTCTTATGAACATTAATATGAACTGGAGGTCGGCCAGTTGGACACTCTTGTATTATTACAGGTAAGCTATCATCAATTTTATATTTGCGTATGTTATTCCTACCACCAGACCAAGTTATCTTATTACACATTCTTAAGTCATCATAAACAACTCAATATCAATTATTTCATTCGAATTTTCATGTATTTATTTGATACTTGATTAATGTGTATCTTCATGATTAGACCCAGGAACAGGAGTAGTTCTGCTCTCACAGTGCAGTATTTGACATATAATACACATATAGCAAACTATTAAATGCTATAGAGTGTTAATATATGTCCAGCAATATCTAAGGTGGTGTATATATTATTTTCTTTAATCTCCACACAAAACTAGTGGCTTTTGGTATCATTACCATTTTACAGTTGATTAATAAAATAACTTGCCCAAAGACACAGCAAGTAATATAACCCATCATTTATCCATGTCTACTACTCTAAGATATATCCAAGTTGCCACAATCTCTTGCCTATGTTTCTGCAACTGACCCTCTCTATCTAATCTTACAAAACAAAACAACAAAACAAAAAAACTCTCCACACATTAACACACAGAGTACAGTATATAAAGGTTAAATTCAGTAACATCACACTCCTAGTTAAAACCCTCTAAAGGTTTCCTCTTCCTTACATTACAATCCCAAATCCTTGGAATTCTGCTTCAAGAAATGTTATCAGAGCTTGTAGCCAACTATTCATATTTCAAATGATTTTTATAAACTCTGAACCAAATTTGAACTTACATACTCACACATATATACATACAAACACAGATAGAATTATTTGAAGGCAATAGAGAATGTGAAAAACAAAGAAGAAAAAAATAGGAGGGTTGTCAAATTTTGAAAAAGAGCAAATGTATTAGCTGATAATTCCATTTACATGGTTTTTACCTAAGGGTTATCAATATTGTTCTGGATGCCTAAAACGGAATCGGAAAAATCACATTACTGGATTGGGGACTAAGAATAAAGTTTGGAGCTTCCTGAGCAACTGGAAAGTCAAGAGGGGGATAGCTTGGAAAGTAGAAGTCCACAGATGTGGGATTCCAAAATCTGAATATAAATACTGCTCAAACCCTTGCAACATACCTGAATTGCACTAGAGAGATGCCGAAGAACCAGTAGAAAACAACTGAAAAGACGAAAGACCTGAGCAGAGATCTCACCTACTGCTCAGTACAGGAAATATAGATTTTGGAGTTTTGAGTCCAGCCAAATTAACTGCCTAAAAGAAAAAAAAAAATCAATAGTGTCTGAAGGAAGGTGACAGAATCCAGATTCTCTAAAACATTCCATCTACAACTTCCACAATATAGCTAAAGTCACTATGCTTGTGAAAAAGTAGCAAAATATTTTCCCTAATCAAGAGAAAAAAAAAAAGTCAATAAAAATGACACCAAAATGATCTAGATGTTGGAATTTGCAGAAAAGATTTTTAAAACAGTTAACATAAATATGTTCAAAATACATAAAGAAAAGCATAGTTGTAATGAATGAGTTAGTGGGAAATACCATCAGAGAAAAATAAACCACAAAAAAGAACAAAATAGAATTTCTTGGACTAAAACTACAATACCTAAAAAATAAATAAATAAAAAAAGCACAGGCTTACAGGCAAAATAGACATGTCATAAGATAGTGTCAGTTAATTTGAAGATATAACAATAGAAATTATTCAATATAAAGAAATGAGACAATAATGAAGATAAATGAGCAGAACCTCCTAGATATGTGGGGCAATATTAAGTAATTTAAAATATTTTAAATTGAATTCACAGAAGGAGAGGAAAGAGTAAGTGGGGAGGTAAAAATATTAGAAGAAATAAAGGACCCCAATTTTTAAATTTAAGTAAAAAATAAAAATTTTAAATTAAAAAAAGCTTAGAAAACATTAAACAGGATAAATATGAGGAAAATAAATAAGATTTAGACACATCATAGTCAAAATGATGAACTCCAAGATAAACATAGATTTTAGGAAATAGTGTCTTTTCAACAAACTGTATAGGAAAAATCGAATATCAGTACCCACAAATTAACTTCAACCTAAACCTTATACCTTATATACACATTAACTCAAAATGGATTATAAATATCACTGTAAAATTTTTAACTATAAAACTTTTAGGACAGATTATAAGAGAAAATATTAAACCTTGGCCTAGGCTAAGACTTCTTAGATATAACAGTAAAACATGACCCATGAAAGAAAAAAAAAATTGATAAACTGAATTTTGTAACAATTAAAAGCCTTTGCTCTCTGACTCTGTTTAGAAGATGAAGAAGTAGACTACTGACTGGGAGGAAGTATTTGTAAATCATGTTTCCAATAAAAGACTTGTTTCCAGGCTACTTAAAGAACTCTTTAGACTCAATAGTGAGAAAACAAATAAAAAATAAGCAAGCAAAGAAAAACATTCAGAAAATGGACCAATGACTAGCTAGACACTTTACCAAAGAAAACATCAAAACGGCAAATAAACACATGAAAATATGCCCAACATTTTTGGCCAACAAGAATATTCAAATTAAAGCCACAGTAAGACGTCACTATAAACTTACTAAAATGTTAAAGTTAAAAAAAATATGGATAGGGCTTCCCTGGTGGCACAGTGGTTGAGAGTCTGCCTGCCAATGCAGGGGACACGGGTTCGTGCCCTGGTCCGGGAAGATCCCACATGCCGCGGAGCGGCTGGGCCCGTGAGCCATGGCCGCTGAGCCTGCGCGTCTGGAGCCTGTGCTCCGCAACGGGAGAGGCCACAGCAGTGAGAGGCCCGTGTATTGCAAAAAAAATATATATATATATATATATGGATAATACTGAATGATGGTGAGGATGCACAGATACCAGATCTCTCATTAATTGCCAGGGTGAATGTAAAATGGTACATCCACTCTGGAAACCTGATTGGAAGTTTCTTTAAAAGCTGAACAAACACATGTTTCAGCAATTTCACTCCTGAGTTACATCCTAGATAAATTAAGACTTAAATTTCACACAGAAACCTGGACATGACTGTTCACAGAAACTTTATTTGAAATAGCCCAAAGAGGAAACAACCTAAACGTCCTTCAAAAGGTAAGTGTGTAAACAAACTCTGATACATCCATACAGTGGACTACTAGTCAGCAATAAAAAAGCAGACTCTTGATATATGAAACAAATTAGATGGATCTCAAGGGCATTATTAGAAAAACCCAACCCCCCAAAGTTATATACTGTATATAGTCTTGTACCTAACATTTTCTCTCCAACAAAATTATAAAAATGGGAAGTTATACATAAAGATTTGTATTGGTTTCCTGAGGCTGCTTTAAAAAATTACCACAAATTTGTAGCTTAAAACAAAGAAAACTTATTCCCTTAGAGCAAGTTCTGGAGGCCAGAATTCTGAAATCAGTATGACTGAGCCAAAATCAAGATGTTGGTAGGGCATTTAGTGTCCATTGGGATAATCAAGGATAACCTCACCATCTTAAGATCTTTAAGTTAACCACAACTGCAAAGACCATATAAGATACTATTCACAAGTCACAGAGATTAGGATGTAGTTGTTTTATTTTTTTGGAGGGCCATTAGTCATTCTATCAAAACATCGCACAAAAATGAAAGTGCATGTAAAATCTCACGAAACCTGAGTAAGATCAGATTGTATTCCATGCCAATCGACCTCCTGGTTTTGAGGATGCATTATAATTATGTAAGATTCTACATGACAATTTAAGAAGCTGGGTAATAGGCTCTGTAAACTCTCTGTAAAATTTTTCACGGAAACTCTCTGTAAAATTTTTCAACTCTCTGTGAGTCTGTAATTATTGTAAAACAAAATGTTACCCCAAAAAGAGAGCTAAAATAAGCACACATTACATGCAAGGGACATGATACAAATGATGGCTGACGTGGGTCAGCAGATGCCAGAACACTGGAATCACATTTTCAAAAGAGGAAAAGAAAAAAAAGTATAAATTCAGTAGTCTATATGTAGCTACATATCCTTCAAGGGTAAAAGCAGAATAATGATGTTTTTAGAACAGATAAAAACTAAGGTAAATAAAACTCTTGCCAACAGACATGCACTAAATGGCAGCTGAAAGAGAAAGAACACAATATGGAAACTCAGATTTGCAGGAAGGAAAAAGAGCACCACAAACGTTACATATGTGGGCAAGTGTCAAATATTACATATTTCTATATACTTTATTATCTTAATCACTTGAATAATATAGAATTATTTTAAGCAAGATTATGCCTCTGCACTGTAAGATTTATAATATAGTTGGGTGTAATAGATATGATAACAAGAGCATAAATGATGGATAGAAGAGAATAAGTAGAATTATACAAAAGTATACAAGACTCTTTCATTTTATGTGAGGTAATACAATGTAAAATATATTTTCATGTGATACAGGATACCTATTGCAATTCCCAGGGCAACCACTATAAAAATAACAAATTAGAGCTAAATAGCTAACAGAGGAATTAAAAGGGAAAAATAGGAAACACACACACACACAAATTAATAAAACATGTTAAACAGTCCATCGAAAAGGCAGAGATCATCAGATTGGATTTTTAAATCAAGGCTCAACTATGTAACAGTATGCTATTTATGAGACACACACTTTATATATAAGGATAGAAAACCTGAAAGTAAATGAATGGGGAAATATATATATTTCAAATAGTAAGCATTAGGAACCAGGGAAACCTATATTAATTTCAGGGAAAATAGACTTCAAGACAAGTTGTGTACCCAGATATAATGGGGACTGTTTCTTTATGATAAATGGATCAATTCACCAGGAAAACTTAACAGGCAAAAATGTGTAGGTGCAGACTAACAGAGCTTAACAGTACATGAAGAAAAGCTGACAGAACTCAATGGTTCAACACATAAATCTATAATCAGATGTGGAGATGTTAACATCCCTTTCTCAATAATTGACTGGAAAACTAGACAAAAAAAATCTGTAAAAATGAACAATAACAACCATGTTTACCTAATCAAAATGTCACCCAAGTAACACAAAATGTATATTCTTTTTAAATGCAATGGAATGATAACTAAATAATCCTTATGTCAAGCCATATGGTAAGTCTCAGTAAATTTCAATATATTGTAATCTTACAGAGCATGCTTTCTGACAAAAAATGAATTAAATTAGAAATCTATAATAAAAAGGTAAACAGAAAATAGTTGGAAAGTGAAGAAAATCCTTCTAAATAAATCACTGTACAAAGAAGTAATAAGAAAAGTTAGCAACTATTTTGAACAGAATGATAATGAAAACAGAATGTATTTTCAGTTCGTAGAATGCAGCTAAGGAGTGAGTGCTTAGAGGGAAATTTAGAGCTTTAAATGCTCACAATAGAAAAGAAAAAATGCTTAAAATCAATGATCTAATTTTCTATTTTATGAAGATATAAAAATGAGCAAATTAAATTTACAGTGAGTAGAAGGAAGAAAATTAATTGCAAGAAGTGGAATTAATAGACAACGAAAGAGAAAATTAACAACACCATATGTTGGATATTTTAAATAATAAAGTTGATTAAGCTCACAGGAATAGCGATCAAGTAAAAATAAAAACTATGTAACCATCATGTAAGGAGCTTGAAAGTTGCCACTCCAGCCTAACAATAAGTAAAAAGATTAATTGGAAAAATCAAAAACTGTTCTTAGATCTGTCAGAGAAGTGAGTTACAGAGCACCTAGCTGTCCCCAGAATTGGAGAGGAAGACGGAGGGATACAGAAAATCACAAGTCACCAAGAGCAGAAACACACAAACAGAAGCTTCCACAGGAACCAACGCTGGGTAAATCATGTCTGGATTTCAACAAAAAAGTATAAGGCATACTAAAAGACAAAAAGCACAGTTTGCAAAGACTGAACAAACATCAAGACCAGAGTCAGATATGGCAGGAAGGTTGAAATTATCAAACTAGGAATGAAAACAAACTATGATTAATATGCTAATGACTCTAATGGTAAAAGTAGACAACAAGCAAGAAGAGAGGGATTATGTAAGCAGAGAGGTGGGAATTCCAAGAGAGAATCAAAATGAAATGGTAGAGTTCAAAAATACCGTAACAGAAGTGAAGAATGCCTTTGATAAGCTTATTCTTGGACTAGACACAGCAGAGGAAAGGATCTCTGAGCTTGAACATATGACAATTGAAACTTCTAAAACAAAAAAGCAAAGACAAAAAAGACTAAAATAACACAGCATAATATCCAAGAACTGTAGAACAACTACACAGGGTGTGACATATGCAAAAGGGTAATACCAGAAGAAAAGAAGAGAAGCAATATTTCAAGCAATGATGACAGAGAATTTTCCCAAATTAATATCAGATACCAAAACAAATATCCAGGAAGCTCAGAGTATGTTAGGCAAGATAAATGCCAAAAAAAAAAAAAAATTACATGTAGGTATATCATATTCAAACTTTAGAAAATCAAATATAAAGGAAAAATCTTGAAAGAAGCCAGAGCGGGGGAACACATAACCTATAGAGAAGCAAAGATAAGAAGTACATCTGACTACTCCTCAGAAACCATTCAAACAAGAAGAGTGAAGATTGAATATTTAAAGTGTTGAGAGAGAGAAAAAAAAAAAAAAAAACAACATCGGCCTAGAATTCTGTATCCTGAAAAATTATCCTTCAAAAGTGAAGGAAACAAAGTCTTTCTCAGGCAAATAAAAATTGGTGGAATGTGTTGCCGGTAGATCTGCCTTGAAAGAAATGCTAGAAGAAGTTATTTAGAGAGAAGGAAAATAATAAGCTCAGATCTACAGACAGAAAGAAAAAGCGTTCAAGAAGGAATAAGTAAAGGGAAATAAAAACTTTTTTTTATTCTTAATTAATTTGACAAATAACAGTTTCTTGAAAAATAAAAGCAAGTATTACATTACATATGCTTATATATATATCTTATGTATATGCTTATATATAAGTGAAATGAATGATAGCAATGATACAGGAGAAAGGAAGAAGGAATTAGAATTATTTTGTTAATATAAAGTACTTACACTACCCATGAAGTGGTATCATGTTATTTGAAAGTGGACTTGGACTAATTGTAATTAGCTATAAATGTATATATTGCAAACTCTAGGCCAACCAATTAAAAAAGTTTAAAAAAGGAAGTATAACTGACATATAAGGAAATAAGAGAAAATGGGATCATATTAAATGCTCAGTTAAAACAATAAAAGGCAGAAATAGGGTGGAAGACAAAAGTAAGAATAAAGAACAAGGGCAAGAAATAGAAACCAATAATAATTGTGGTAGATATTACTTCAACCGTATCAATAATCACTTTTGAATGTCAATATTCTAAATGCACAAATTAAAAGACAGAAACTGCAAAGTGTATGAAAAGACATGATCCCACTAGTATTTTCAAGAAACCCACTTTAAATACAAAGACACGTGTAGATTAAAAGTATGAGTGGAGAAAATTATACCATGCTGATAGTAATCAGAAAAAGGCAAAGGTAGCTATTGATATATCAATTTTAGACAGAACAGACTTCAAAGTAAGGAAAGAAATAATTTTCTTTCTTTTTTATTTTTTTTGGTGCTCTTCACTTGATTGTGATTGTCTGCATTCTCTTGGTCCTTGATTTGTTCTTTTTTCTAAGAAAATTAAAATTTATTTCTCTCTGATTTAGCAGTTTAGTATAGGCACATGGTTCAGGGCAGTAAGCAACACCATAGCAACCACAGAGGCCGCTGGAGATGCAAGGACAAATCAGAAGCATTAATAATAGGAAGGAGATTTACATATCTCTCAAGCCAAAATAAGTTCCCTCTTTTCCCCCAAAACAGTATGGTTATAGAAACAGTAAGACTGTGTGTGTGTTGTGTATGTGTGTGATTGAAGTAATATAAATACTATGATCTTATTACAATTAAAACCAAAAAAAAAAACAAATCCCCAAATTATAAAACAGAAAGCCTCGTCCACCTGGAATGAATTTTATATATATATACACACGTACATATGACTTATTATAAGGAATAGGTTGGATCGTGCAATTATGGAGGCTGACAAGTCCCAAGATCTGAAGGGTGAGTTGGCAAGCAGGACACCCAGGAGCTGATGTGTAGTTTCTGTCCCAAGTCCAAAGGCCTGAGAACCAGGAGGGCTAATGATGTAATTTCCAGTCTGAAAGCCAGGCAGTCTTGAGACCCAAGAAGAGCAGGTATCTCCGTCTGAATCCAGGGGCCAGTTTACCAGCTCAGTCAGCAGCAGGAGTTCCCTTTTATTTGCTGGAAGGTCAGCTTTTTTATTCATTTCACACTTTCTTTTCTTTTCTTTTTTTTTTTAAGATTTGAGATGCTCTTTTATTACAGATTAGAACTGTACATTTTGAAGATCTGTGTAACACTCTCTTCTCTTTTTTTTTAATTTTTAAATTTTATTTTTTTATACAGCAGGTTCTTATTAGTCATCAATTTTATACACATTAGTGTATACATGTCAATCCCAATCTCCCAATTCATCACACCACCACCACCACCACCCCCCCCACTGCTTTCCCCCCTTGGTTTTAATCCTCTGATTTATTGTCTGGAGCAGCCATACTACATTAGCAAATAATCATCTTTATCAATCTACATTGAAAATATGAAGTATGTATGTGCAAAAATACATACAAACACACACACACAACTGCACATATGCGCATTGGCAGTAACCAACAGCGGAAACTTGATCTCTCCAAGGTCCTACATAGCTCCATTTTGAATAGATGAAGCTAGTTGCTGCTTATTTGCTGAAAAATTATAAAAAAGCAATCATTAATTTTACGTCGAAAAAACTCTGTAACCTATTTTGTTCTGTCTTCTGCCTCAAAAGGACATCTCTGGGCTTCCCTGGTGGCGCAGTGGTTGAGAGTCCGCTTGCCGATGCAGGGGACACGGGTTTGTGCCCTGGTCCGGGAAGACCCCACATGCCGCGGAGTGGCTGGGCCCGTGAGCTATGGCCGCTGAGCCTGTGCGTCCGGAGCCTGTGCTCTGCAACGGGAGAGGCCACAACAGTGAAAGGCCTGCGTACCGAAAAAAAAAAAAAGAAAAAGGACATCTCTGCTCTGGGTATCATGTCAGTGGGTCTTGAAGCACTAGATTGTGGTGGTGAAATGATCTGGTAGTCTCTACTCCCCTTCGTTTCTCACTTCAACTCACAATCTGCCTTCTCAGTTCACAGGGGCCTGGGTCGCAGAAAATCTTGGTTGTTGACTTGCAGAGTCTTAACCTCAGCTGGTGCTATCTCTGGTGCCATTCTCTGGTATTGATTTCTTTCATGCCATGGTATCTTGATATCACTAGGTTTTTACCTTTGTAAATAATTCTGGATCTTGATACTTATTTCAGGGAAATTTCCATCTTGCTTCTGAACTGAGGTATTCTAAGTCAACTCTCAAGTTCCCTCCATTTTTCTTGTGGCCCAAATTTCTCTATGTTTCAAAGAATATTTTTCTTAATGGCTGATAGCCATGGATTTCTCCTTCCCTAATTCCATTAATAATAGAGCATTCACAGCAATCAGAGAAGAAAAGGAAATAAAAGGAATCCAAATCGGAAAAGAAGAAGTAAAGCTGTCACTGTTTGCTGATGACATGATACTATATATACAAAATCCTAAAGATACTACCACGAGAGCTAATCAATGAATTTGGTAAAGTAGCAGGATACAAAATTAATGCACAGAAATCTCTGGCATTCCTATACACTGATGATGAAAATCTGAAAGTGAAATCAAGAAAACACTCCCATTTACCACTGAAACAAAAAGAATAAAATATCTAGGAATAAACCTACCTAAGGAGACAAAAGACCTGTATGCAGAAAATTATAAGACACTGATGAAAGAAATTAAAGATGATACAAATAGATGGAGAGATATACCATGTTTTTGGATTGGAAGAATCAACATTGTGAAAATGACTATACTACCCAAAGCAATCTACAGATTCAATGCAATCCCTATCAAACTACCACTGGCATTTTTCACAGAACTAGAACAAAAAATTGTACAATTTGTATGGAAACACAAAAGACCCCGAATAGCCAAAGCAATCTTGAGAATGAAAAATGGAGCTGGAGGAATCAGGCTCCCTGACTTCAGACTATACTACAAAGCTACAGTAATCAAGACAGTATGGTACTGGCACAAAAACAGAAAGATAGATCAATGGAACAGGATAGAAAGCCCAGAGATAAACCCACGCACATATAGTCACCTTATCTTTGATAAAGGAGGCAGGAATGTACAGTGGAGAAAGGACAGCCTCTTCAATAAGTGGTGCTGAGAAAACTGGGCAGGTACATGTAAAAGTATGAGATTAGATCACTCCCTAACACCATACATAAAAATAGGCTCAAAATGGATTAAAGACCTAAATGTAAGGCCAGAAACTATCAAACTCTTAGAGGAAAACATAGACAGGACACTCTATGACATAAATCACAGCAAGATCCTTTTTGACCCACCTCCTAGAGAAATGGAAATAAAAACAAAAATAAACAAATGGGACCTAATGAAACTTAAGCTTTTGCACAGCAAAGGAAACCATAAACAAGACAAAAAGACAATCCTCAGAATGGGAGAAAATATTTGCAAATGAAGCAACTGACAAAGGATTAATCTCCAAAATTTACAAGCAGCTTATGCAGCTTAATAACAAAAAAACAAACAACCCAATCCAAAAATGGGCAGAAGACCTAAATAGATATTTCTCCAAAGAAGATATACAGACTGCCAACAAACACATGAAAGAATGCTCAACATCACTAATCATTAGAGAAATGCAAATCAAAACTACAATGAGATATCATCTCACACCAGTCAGAATGGCCATCATCAAAAAATCTAGAAACAATAAATGCTGGAGAGAGTGTGGAGAAAAGGGAACCCTCTTGCACTGTTGGTGGGAATGTAAATTGATACAGCCACTGTGGAGAACAGTATGGAGGTTCCTTAAAAAACTACAAATAGAACTACCATATGACCCAGCAATCCCACTACTGGGCATATACCCTGAGAAAACCATAATTCAAAAAGAGTCATGTACCAAAATGTTCATTGCAGCTCTATTTACAATAGCCCGGAGATGGAATCAACCTAAGTGTCCATCATCGGATGAATGGATAAAGAAGATGTGGCACATATATACAATGGAATATTACTCGGCCATAAAAAGAAACGAAATTGAGCTATTTGTAATGAGGTGGATAGACCTAGAGTCTGTCATACAGAGTGAAGTAAGTCAGAAAGAGAGAGACAAATACCATATGCTAACACATATATATGGAATTTAAGAAAAAAAAAACTGTCATGAAGAACCTAAGGGTAAGACAGGAATAAAGACTGTGTCCTACTAGAGCTACTAGGGAATGGACTTCAGGATATGGGGAGGGGGAAGGGTAAGGTGTGACAAAGCGAGAGAGAGGCATGGACATATATACACTACCAAACGTAAGGTAGATAGCTAGTGGGAAGCAGCCGCATAGCACAGGGAGATCAGCTCGGTGCTTTGTGACCGCCTGGAGGGGTGGGATAGGGAGGGTGGGAGACACAAGAGGGAAGAGATATGGGAACATATGTATATGTATAACTGATTCACTTTGTTATAAAGCAGAAACTAACACACCATTGTAAAGCAATTATACTTCAATAAAGATGTTAAAAAATAATAATAATAGAGCATTACTTTCCATTCTGTTTTGCTATTGATATTATATATTCTGATGGTAGTATTATTATTGTTCTTGACTTGGATGTATCATAAATGAGAGAGAAATAAAAAAGTCCTTATACTGTCATTTTTAACTAAAAAATCAGTGCTAAGTGTTTTATAAAATGTACTACTGTAGTCTATCCTCAAAGCAACCTTAAGCAATAGGTATACTTAATTTCATTTTGCATGCGAGAAAGCTGGGTTTCAGAGTCAAGATAACGTGCCAAAGGCACATAATTAGGAAATGGTAGAGTTGGGGTTTGGTGCTAGGAGCTATCTGATTGTGAAGCCATAAAAGCATATTATGCTAAATAATAATTAGAAAGGATAGATTACAATAATATACAAAAAGGGTTTTCTCTGTTTTTCTGGTAGTAATATAATTGCAATATATTACTTATCCTGATTATATGGATATTTGTAGTCAAGAAAAGGAAATAATTGATTTTTCACTCTTAAGGTGAAACATTGATTTAAGTCCTCCTCCCATTACAGCATAACTGTGAAATAACATTGATTTTCAGGATACTTAAAGATTTGTGCTGTGTTCTAATTATCATGAACACCAAAGTAGCATGTGTGCTTTAAGCTCTTTTGACGGCACTTAAACATTCTGTAATGAAATCTACCTTTTTTTTTTTTTTTTTCTTTGCGGTATATGGGCCTCTCACTGTTGTGGCCTCTCCCGCTGCGGAGCACAGGCTCCGGACGCGCAGGCTCAGCGGCCACGGCTCACGGGCCCAGCCGCTCCCCGGCATGTGGGATCTTCCCGGACCAGGGCACGAACCCGTGTCCCCTACATCGGCAGGTGGACTCTCAACCACTGCACCACCAGGGAAGCCCTGAAATCTACCTTTTAACAAAAAAGTTTTGGTGGAATGAATCTCATTTGTCCGTAGTTTAATTCTGCCTCTTGATAAATTAGAAACAATATGCCATTGTTTAGCAAGTATATTATTCATTGTAAGTTTAAGAAAATATAACTTTAAAGAAGTTTTTCTCCTCTTCAAATATGTAGATATTTTTATTTTAGTATGAAGAGAGTTAGTTCAAATCATATGTTAAGATGTTCAGGTTTGAAATTAGAACCTTATATGAAATTATTTCCGGTACAATGGTATACTTGAAAATCTTGGTGAATTAAATATGATTGACATATTTTAACACTCTGTTATGCTTATGGTGTTTGCAAAAGGATTTAAACATTAGCTGTTACAATTTTTTTTTAATCTTGGTCTCTTTTCTCTAGTTTCAAAGGAATTCTTCAAATGAGTAAACCTATTGGAAGTTGAATATGATATAGAAGCAAGTACATAGTTTTAAAACATAAGCTGTGAACTTTAAAATTATCCAAAGTGTTTAACTATATAGATATCATGTTTATGTTTTGCATCACCCTTATTTAACATTTTGTTGGAGTGAGTGTAATAAAAATCTCCTCTTCATAATCAAGAGTATAAACTTCATTAGACTCCAGTTCAGCATGGCAGTGTTTTTTCTTTGACATCCAGACAAATTTGGCCTGGGGTGAATTTTCCTGGAAAAACCATACTTCCTGTATTGTTGCATTATTACACAACTTTAGGGGTTACATTGTGCTCCAGGAACTTGAGTTTGCATGCTCTGTAGTATATGTATTGAAATAGTACCACCAGGAGGTGTGCACTGGGCAGACCTATGTCCAGGCATACAAGTTTATGACCATCTAATGCCATAGTTATACTAATGTGACACCAAGTATGTCACATATATAGACACCATGAGCTGAACTAATCAAAAAACCTGGGAATCCCATATTCAGCATATGGGCAATGAACATTTGTGACAGATTGCTGCATGGTATTCACACAACCTCCTCAGCCAGAATATAAAATTCTTAGAGTGAGAATACTTAATCTTGGACCCCTGGGTTCATAGTTCTTTGGGGGAACTGTTATTCCCATGAAATTGTGTAAGACATTCAATCATAGGTTTGAATGTGTAAAGCTTTTATTACCTGATTCTTCAATCTTATGACTCAAAAGCGATGAAAAAAATACCCACCATAGGAAAAAAACCCAACAAAGAAAACAAAGACATGGAGACAGGCAGCAAAATAAATCAAGCCGACCAGGAAATAGAATTTTGATCTCACTTTCTTTCCTTTTCCCTCTTTTCTTTGGCTTACTGATATGTGTGATGGAATAGCATGTCAAAGATAAAGGAGTGACCTCTTGGCTTTCTAGCCATAATATCCACAATGGAAAAGTTATATATATATGTGAACAATATTTTAATTATGTAGGTAAAGTGAGCCATGACCATAAATTGCGATTCTGACAGCATAATGGGGCCTTTTGTATTCAATGTCTCTTCTCATCATGAAAGAGTCTGGATCAGCATTGAACAAAGGAAAGATCAGATTTCACCCAACTAAATAACTGTGTAAAATGGGTCCTGTTTTATAAATTTGTTGAGTCTTAAGGTACCTATATGAAGTTAAGTGAGTTTGGTAACTACCCAATTTCTGGGACACATCCCAGGCAATGCTACATTACTGCACATGTTTAGAGGTGACATTGTTTTCCACAGACTTTCATTTGCATTAAATGTAGATGTAAATAGTGCCCCCAAGAGGTATTCACCAACAGACCTACATCCAGGCATAAAAGTTTATGATGGTTTAACACCATAATTATGCCAATATAATAACAAACAAGACTGGTTCTACAAAGAAACAGGATATTCTATAAAATTAAAAATATACATATTTTAATTTGCTCCTATGTATATATCCCCACTTGCCTAATCTGTGATTTACTAAGAAGTATCTAGTAATAATAATAATAACAATAGAAACAACAAGAGTAGAAAAAAACAACAGCTTGACAAATAGTACTTGAGTCTTTGAGCTGGATATGGGAAGGGTGAGGTCAAGAAAGGTTTTCCGTTGAGGAAGATATAGCAACAAAATGACAAAAGCAGATGATTACTGAACAACTACTATGCCTCGAGCTATGAAATAAACCCCCAAATACTCTGTAAGTAAATAATGCTAATATACTTAACCACTCACAGGAATCTTCACGGAAGAAAGAAAAATTAGCAAAGAAGAGTAAGACATCATAGGTGAAAGGAACATAATTAATAAAGGCAGGGAAACATGAAGTAACATGCTGCATTTGGGCCCTGCAACTTGTTTAGTATAATTGGGAAAAACTTTCTGATATATCAGCTAGGGGGTTCCAAATCTAGGTTAGTATAACTCAAACCATTTATAAAGTGAACGTCACAACATCTTAGGTTTGGGAAAAAGCTTTATAATCACTTATCCATACCATTCTCTGCTTCAGGCATCCTCTAGTATCCTGACCATGAACACTTTAATGGATCGGCAACATAGGGACTCTTTGGCATGGTTGTTATATTTTTAGAGATTTGTCTAAGTAAAAAACAGCAACAACAGTTCTCATAACATCACAAAATCAATCTCCCTGAATTCCACACATGCTCTAAGTTTTAGATTCTCAAAGATCCAATGACTTGTCCTTATGTAACACTTAAGGTATCTGAAGAAACCTCTTCTCAGGCCTCTACTCTGACATTTTTTCAACTGGGAACACAAAGATAGTACAGTGACATTTGGATAGTGAATATTAGACCTAGATATTTATTTTTCCTCCTCTTGGAAAGCTCTACTCCAGGGTTCATTAATTGTACTTTCTGCCCTTTATCAGTTTTTCTCCACGTGTTGTCAGCGTATTGTATACCGTCAAAATTCTTAAAAGCAAATAATCTTTAGAATACTAATTCCTTAAATAGGACAAAATATTAGAATCATTTACCATTTTAATAACTGGTTATCAACTTAGCTGTGTTAGGTTTGGAGGTCAGACCCCACGTTGAGCTACAAGAAAGTTGAAGGTGAAATTGATAAGAAAAGAACCTTTGTGTCTTCTTTTGGTTGAACCTCACTGTTAACATTTCACATAAATTATAAGTTGGGCCACATATAAACCACTTGTCAAAGGTTTCAACCATATGGGGAGTTTGAAGACAGCTCCTAGAACTAGTATTCCTAAACATGGTTTGTCTGAAAGAGTAGGACCCAAAACGATGATGAAGACTAGGTGCTTATAGTGGTGGTGAGACCTTGCTGAGAAGTTGTTGGCTCATTGCAGTCTGCAACAGCGAGGATATTTGGAAATTCTGAAAGCAAACCCTAAAAACCTGATACCTCAAGAGGGCAGAATTAGATGTAGGAACATCTAGAGACTAAAGGAGAATGGACAATGGGAAGGCAGATAGCTAAAGTTGAAATGAGGAGATGGCGCTTTTGAAGAGGTAATCTCAAAACTATTGAACACTTTCCTAGGCTTATCTCCAGGGAATTCTTAAAAGGCAGGACTGATCACATTATATAGGATAATCTTGGGTAATTTTGTATCCTATCTGGCTCATCCAGTATTACTTACTACTAATAAAAGCATAAAGAGTTATTGGTGAATGCTCAAGTTCAAGTCATAGAATAAGTAAAGAATAATAGTTTATTCTCAGTACAGCCTAAATGTTTTCTTTAAATTTTATTGGTAAAATACATCATACATGATGGGGTTTTCGAAAGCACGGTATCATTTAGATTCAGCTTTTAAACAGTGTATAGTTTGATGTATCATAGAGTCTAATAAAAATGCTAAACCAGGCCATTAAATATTTATGTGCCATTTGTATATTGTGCAGGAAAGGGACATTAATTAGTTCGCTTCACAAGAGAGAATCTGCATTTCCATAAGGAGAAGAGATGTTAAGATGAATGTTTTAGCCATAACTTCCTACATAGAATGCTTTTGGGTCCAATCTGGAAACTATTCAAACAATATTATAGAAATAAGAACAAGATGGACTAAGGGCAAAAAAATATAAAATGAAGATTACTCAACCAATGTCAACATGTTACACTGTAATTAAGGCTGATGTGATGAAATGTAAATTACAGAGCTTTCTGTTTATCTGAGGGTACTTCAAAAACCCCATTTTATAGCCTTACTCATGCCAGTTTGGGCACATTCTTAAGATTTTAATTAAGCTAATACCTTTCAATGCCTCAGGAGGGATGCCTGGAGAATTGGAAATAACTTTAGATTTTGAGGTGATTGGGCTCAAGAAAATCCAACTCTCCCATATCTGAGCTGTATAAACTTGTGCAGGGTATTCTCTGAGCCATATTAGTTTTGATTTATTCATTGGCAATACTCATTGTTTTCATGGAGACTTTGTGAGAAGCTTGGAGAAGTTACAACTTAATTAATAATTACAGTTGTTGGCTTATAATAGATGTTCAGCCAGTGTTTTTCTTCTCACCCTTGTCTGAGTCATTATCCTGTATACATTTTTATTCCTCTGTTTGCATTTTCAATGAGTGTGTTTCTTCCAAGTCTTCCTGACTGCCATGACTATGATTTCCTATCAGTCCTCAATGCCACAATTTAAAATTAGATACTTAACAGAATCAGCTTTCTAATGAATCAGTCACCGACCACTCAAACTCTGCCAACTCATGGTTGTACTAATTGTTCTAAAGTATTGATTCCAGATTAAATTTTAATCCCTTGCCTATCTATCAAAGTCCTCATCAGTGCATCTCTAAACTTAGATTCCATGACTCCCAACATCAAGTTTTTGCTCTAGATGGTGGAGAGTAACTATGAAAAAAATGATGCACACTAAGAACATCCCCTGCACACCACTTTCTTCATTGTTTTCCCCGAATAAAATAACTCTCATCTCACTCTCTCTGAGCCAGTTATTTTATCTATGACTCAATATCCTCATCAATAAAACTTATATAATAAATATTGTCTAGCACATAGAGGAATGCTCAATACATATCTGTTGTCACTGTTAGAGTTGTTATTAAACTCTGCACATCCTTAGAACACCAATCCCCCAGGGGAATTTTCCAATCCCCCCAGGAATTTTCATCCTTAGAACACCAATCCCCCAAGAATTTTCCTGTGACCATGTAACTTCACAATGATCTTGCTCCTTTGAACTCTATGACATTTGATGCTGATCACATTATCGTTAATTCACTTGGCTTTTGATTAAGCCTTGACCTCCAAGTAAAAAATAATTATTTGAGGGCATGACCTATGAGTTATAATTATTTTGCATCTCCAGTAGAATTGTGGGTAGAGTGAAGTGGAGAATGAAGAAAAACTAGCTATCATAGGGACCTCACAATAAATATGTGTATGTAACACAGACTTAGTTGTTTATTTTTATTGTTGTTATAATTAATTTTATAATAATGTGTTTTAGAGGTTTTTCTACATTAAAATTATATAATTTACTTCAGTATCCTGACCACTTCCCAAGGAAGTCTTCTGTTTTCCATCTCCTCTCCAAAACTTAAGTGCTTATAAGAAAGGGAACCATTAATTAGAAAAGTCATTTATTTGCTCACTTAGAATTTGAATTAAATTCTAACACTTTGATCAAGTTTTGCCATATCTATACAATAACTCAGAAATGGCAGTGGAGCAAGAAGTGTTTCTCAATTCATTTTTTTCTTTCTTGTTTTTGCTTCTTTCTAATCACACTTTTCTACAAAGCTTTCTATGATTTTATTCATCCATACTTCCATCTATATTATGCTGTTTCCTTGAGCTCAGAAGTCAATAACTCATCACTATTACTAAAACTTTACTTAATGGTAACAAATTAGAGAAGTATAACTGAAATCACCAAGGTGATAAATATTCTATGTGGAACTTGCTGTTGAAAACAGGTGGGATTAATTACCAACACTGTGGAGTGATTCAGGTCTTTTTATTCCCATTATCAGGGGATAAAATCAGAAGCAAAGAGTTCACATTCTAATAAAGAATAGAACACATTTAAAATAAGAATCTAACCGATGGAAAAAAAAAAAGCCAATCAGTAAAAGTGCTGCGCTTGACATTAAGTGGTAATATTTCTAAAAAAATTAGTAATATTTGGTGAAGAAATTCACACTGGATATTTAGGACATAGATAATAGAAGACAGAAAAAAAAGCAGTCAAAGTACTATGACCTTGGAGAATCTCAAATGTGAAAATATGAGCAATGCTAGAAAATATGATAAGAAATTCTACATTAAAAGGAGATGCACATTCCAAGAAAAAAAACTTCATATTCTCTTTGAAATCATCCGTCCTTTTCTGAGGACTTACCCATTTGGCATGGTGA
The DNA here is from genome assembly GCF_949774975.1 of Lagenorhynchus albirostris. Taxonomy (NCBI): domain Eukaryota; kingdom Metazoa; phylum Chordata; class Mammalia; order Artiodactyla; family Delphinidae; genus Lagenorhynchus; species Lagenorhynchus albirostris. Next base: position 37,962,935 of record NC_083113.1, read on the forward strand.
AAAAGGAACTGGATTAACCATTTAAGAAATGCAGACAAAAACAACAAATAATAGGAGCATTTTTAAAATTCTGAATCATTTCTAATCTATAATTTTATGACAACAGTATTGTCTGGCACATAGTAGGTACTAAATAAAATTTACTTTATTTCTTTGTTTCTTCAAATGTCTAATATTTTTCTACTGCATCTCTTTCTACTGCAGTTACTTATACAATGCTTTGTAATATTAAAATAAAAGTCAAGTAGCATTAAGGCAAATGTGTTATCAGTCTTTCTTAACTACATGATAGTTTCCTATAGTTATATTTTAAAAGGTTTCAAAGACTAAAATAGCATGAATATGATGTCATGATTGAATGGAGAGACAAACAAAAGATTGACAGTTTTCCAAGCTTTATTTACTCTATTTCATAATGTGGGTTTAATAGTTCCCATAATTCTTAACTATGGAATACTCATCATACTTGATGGCAGAAAATTATCCTTAAGAGTTAACATTCACTAGTCTTTTTAGGAGAAATGGAGAGTCCTACATGACAGATGAATGTGTAGTGAGCCGAAAGAGGGTTATGCACATTAGTGCTGTCATGGTGGATAATATATGATGTGCCAGGAACATAAATAACTTCTAATATGAGGACTGAGCATAGGCAGAAAGGCAGTGGGCTATGAAACCTTATGAGCAGGATGGAACACATGCACCTATATCTTTAGTGAAACCTGAATTAGATTGGACATAATACCTTGCTTATTTTTCAAAAAATATGAATAACTGACCAAAGGATCAGAACACAGTCAACTACATCATAAGGAAAATATTATGACCTGCTTAAAACCCATGACATTGTCTCTATCCACAACCATAGTTTACCCCCACTTTCTGAGTACCGCCAAATTATCTATCTTTGTTGCCTGACACAAAGGGAAGTATTTTTATAATAGGAATTTGAACATGGACTTTGGAACCAGATATGATTGTAGCATTTATTTGCTCTCAGATCTTAGATAAGTTACTTAACTGATCTCAGTTTCATTTAACTCATTTGTAAAATGTCAATAAAAATAGCACCTTTATAGATAGTGGTGAGGATTATGTGAAATGATAATTTGTAAAATATTAAGTCCTTCTCTTCTTCCCATAGCATCGTGTGTGTGTGTGTTTTACATACGCTTCTCATGAGGTACTGTAATCATTGATGTACTTGTCCTTTTTATCTGTACTCACAGCTCTCTGAAGAAATAAATAGCCTTTTGAGCAAGGCCAAACTCATAGTGGATATTCAATATATATCCATGAATAAATGGAAGTGTTGTGAATGCCACTGGTTATCTGACAAAATTTTCCCAATATTCCCCTACGTCAACTTTCTTTACTCATGTTTTATCATATTTGTCCCATATGACTTTCATGTATATAACTTTGAAAAAAAACATTTTGCTAAAGATATGAGTATGAAGGTGCTATGGAGGAATGTAAAAGTGATGAAAGAGAGTTCTTCACCAGCCCCATCTCTTTCAGCTTAGCCTCACCCTCAGTCAGTCGAACACCTTACCTTCCTCTGAATGTGTGCTCTTCTCCACTCTTTTGGTTATGTACCAATTACCCTGCCTCATATATACTCCCAGCCAATCTCTACCTTTCTTGGACTACATAATTATCCCTTGACCTCTGGCTTGCAGGTGGTTTTAGCCATGGAGGCACCAACAGTAGTTCTTAGCCAAGCAAGAGAGATGTTGGGATATTTATACCCCTGGCTCCTTTCCTCCTGGGTACTGTGGTACCCCCTACCAAATGCAACGGCTTTTATCATATAGATCTCTTTATCCAGTTACACCTCTCCAGGTTCCTTTAACTCCTTCCGCTCCTGACCCTATATACAGGTGGGTGGCAAAACTGCATACTCCCTACTCTAGGTAACCCAGTGGTATACTACTACCCCTTGTTCTCCTAAATTTACCCAAACTTTATAGATAACTCCTTTATTAAACTCCCATCAAATTACCGTGTTTCACTGTGTGATCTACCTTGTGACCTTAGACAACTAAATCCCTCTAAACCTTTCTGCCTTCATGTGTAAAATAAGATTAATTATTGTACAAGTGCAGTAAATATTTGTGGATTAAGGGGCTTTCCCTGGTGGTGCAGTGGTTAAGAATCAGCCTGCCAATGCAGGGGACACGGGTTCGAGCCCTGGTCCAAGAAGATCCCACATGCCGCAGAGCAACTGAACCCTTGCGCCACAACTACTAAGCCAGTGCTGTAGAACCCGCAAGCCACAACTACTGAAGCCCGCGTGCCTAGAGCCTGTGCTCCACAACAAGAGAAGCCACCGCAATGAGAAGCCTGTGCACCACATGAAGAGTAGCCCCTGCTCGACGCAACTAGAGAAAGCCCAAGTGCAGCAACGAAAACCCAATGCAGCCAAAAATAAAAATAAATAAATTTATTTTAAAAAATTGTGGATTAAAAAAGATTATTTAGGTAAAGTACCCATCACAGGATTTCAAATTGGAATAAATGAGATAAGTCAAAGAAAACATTTAAAACTCTGGCATATATTACTAGCTCAATAAATGTTAAAATACATTGCTGTGATCACTATTGCAAATATTGTTTCCTCCTTTGGTATTATATAGTTTCATTTATCTCTTATCTCAATGTGTTATAAATCATCTTTTCAAAGTGTGTCTACCTTAATAGTTTGCAAGTTCCTTGAAGGATGGGTTTTTGCTTCATTCATCCTTCTATCACTACTGCTTATCACAGGGTGAGGCCAGACACTCAAAATTTCTGGGAAGCCTGAATAAATTCATTACTCACAATTCCTTTGTCAAGAATGTTCAACATGTACAGTTACTACATTAAATATAGTATCAAAAATCACTTCCTTTAATTTATTGTCTATGTTTCTACAGAAATAAGACACATCTTTTGAGAACATGAGTACAGTTACAGTCAAGCATCTGGAGTCTTCCTGAAAAATGAAATGATTAGAGAGATTATGTCCCTAACAGGCTTATACAACATCTGCTAAAGTGAACTTGAGCTATGGAGTAGATAAAACCTCACATAATATTCCATTACCAGTCACAAGACATCTTTCAAGTTTAAATATTTATAGGTGTTTTTCCCTTAGCTAAATTTATTGTTTGTGAAATTGTATTTGAAACTGATTATTTTAATATTTCTTGCAGGTCACAATTTAACAATCTAAGAAATCTTCAAAACTTATTCTGAACTTTAAATAGAAACAAACCATAGAATTACAGTGCATTACTAAGGTGTCTCCAGGATAAATGCATAAAGGGAGATTTCCCAAACATTTTAAAAATGTAAGTAAAGACCCTTAACTCACTTTTCAATCGTCAGACCACATTTTTTTTTAGAATTCCAACTGCTCTGAATGTGGACTATGTAAGTCATAGCTTCAATAATTGTTCTTATTAATTGGGACTAATGCAACTAAATTCAATGTTACTATGAGGAATTGATAGAAAAGATATATGAAAATGGCCAGCATAATTCCCATCACATGGAAGGCACTTATTTAATTTATATTAAATTTTATTTAATATAAATTTTAAAAGCATAAGCCAACTTAATGGCAGGGATGAAAAACAAATCAAAATAAACACAAGCAAAGCAAAATAGAGACCAGATTACAGACAATTATGAATTTTGTGGATCAAAATCTGTTTACCTGAAAACATAGTATCATTTGATTTTTCTCTCAGAAGGGATGCCATCAAGCTTCCTATGAAGGAAAATAGGTCAGGAAGCAGAACTTGTTTCTGTCTCTACATCAGTCCTTATCTTCCTGAGTGACTATGGCCAAATTACTTCTATAGCCTTCAGTTTCCTCATTTACCCTATATAGACTTGGAATTTATACCCTCATAACATTGTATAAATCTCTCAGATTTGAGTGGCTCTCTTGGCTTAACAACTGATTCATTTTTGCCCCATTAAACAAACCAGTGTTTTGGAAAAAAATGACCAAATGCATCCAAGGCCATGATGGGTAAGTAACTGACCTGGACTCAGAAACCTTGGTTTTTGGTAATCATTCTGTAATCATCTTCCTTTATGGCCTTAGAAATTTTGCTTGGTCTCTGTGAACTTAGATTTTCTCATCTGTAATAGGGAAGTATATGAAAACCAAGACGCCTATCCAGTACTCTTATTTTTTTCCTACAACCAACTATACCATTTTATAATGTAGAATTTCCTCAGCTTAAAGTATATTATTTCTAGTGTAAAAAATAAACAATTTTCCTTAATTTTCCTCAGTCTGCAATGTTAAAGATACATATTTTAAATTCATACATGTTGTCAATAATATCAATGATATAAAGTCTCGGCGGGGGGGGGGGCTTCAAGATGGCGGAGGAGTAAGATGTGGAGATCACCTTCCTCCCCACAAATACATCAAAACTACATCTACATGTGGAACAACTCCTACAGAACACCTGCTGAACGCTGGCAGAAGACCTCAGACCTCCCAAAAGGCAAGAAACTCCCCACGTACCTGGGTAGGGAAAATGAAAAAAGAAAAAAACAGAAACAAAAAATAGGGATGGGACCTGCACCTCGGGGAGAGGGCTGTGAAGGAGGAAAGGTTTCCACACACTAGGAAGCCCCTTTGTGAGCGGAGACTGCGGGTGGCGGAGGGGGGAAGCTTCGGAGCCGCGGAGGAGAGTGCAGCCACAGGGGTGCGGAGGGCAAAGTGGAGAGATTCCCGCACAGACGAGCGATGCTGACCAGCACTCACCAGCCCGAGAGGCTTGTCTGCTCACATGCTGGGATGGGTGGCGGCTGGGAGCTGAGGCTTGGGCTTTGGTCAGATCCAGGGAGAGGACTGGGGTTGGCTGTGTGAACACAGCCTGAAGGGGGCTAGTGCGTCACAGTTAGTAGAGTGCGTCCGGGAAAAAGTCTGTAACTGCCAAAGAGGCAAGAGATTTTTCGTTGCCTCTTTGTTTCATGGTGCGCGAGGAGAGGGGATTCCGAGCACCGCCTAAACAAGCTCCAGAGATGGGTTCGAGCTGCGTCGAGCTGCAGCTATTAGAACGGACACCAGAGACGGGCATGAGATGCTAAGGCTGCTGCTGCCGCCAACAAGAAGCCTGTGTGCGAGCACAGGTCACTATCCACACCTCCCCTCCAGGAAGCCTGTGCAGCCCGCCACTGCCAGGGTCCCGTGATCCAGGGACAATTTCCGAGGGAGAACACATGGTGTGCCTCAGGCTATTGCAATGTCACACTGGCCTCTGCCGCTAAAGGCTAGCCCCGCATTCCCTACTCCTCCCCTCGCCCTGGCCTGAGTGAACCAGAGCCGCCTAATCAGCGGCTACTTTAACCCCATCCTGTCTGGGCAGGAAACAGATGCCCTCAGGCGACCTACACACATAGGCAGGGCCAAATCCAAAGCTGAAGCACAGAAGCAGGGCGAACAAAGAAGAGAAAGGGAAATTTCTCCATGAAGCCTCAGGAGCAGCGGATTAAATCTCCTCAGTCAGCTTGATGTACCCTGCATCTGTGGAATACCTGAATAGACAATGAATCATCCCAAATTGAGGCGGTGGACTTTGGGGGCAACTGTAGATGTGGGGTTTGCTTTCTGCATCTATTTGTTTCTGGTTTTATGTTTATCTTACTTTAGTATTTAGAGTTTATTATCATTGGTAGATTTGTTTATTGATTTGGTTGCTCTCTTCCTTTTTTGTTATATATATATATATTTTTTTTTCCTTTTTCTCTTTTTGTGAGTGTGTATGTGTATGCTTCTTTGTGTGATTTTGTTTGTATAGCTTTGCTTTTGCCATTTGTCCTAGGGTTCTGACTGTCCGTTTTTTGTTTGTTTCTTAGTATAGTTTTTTAGTGCTTGTTATCATTGGTGGATTTGTTCTTTGGTTTGGTTGCTCTGTTCTTTCTTTCTCTTTTTAAATTACTTTTTAATTTTTTTTATTTTTAAGAATTTTTCTCTATTTTAATAACTTTATTTTACTTTATTTATTTATTTTTTCCTTCTTTCTTTTTTTCTCCATTATCTTCTGAGCCATGTGGCTGACAGGGTCTTGGTGCTCTGGCCGGGTGGCAGGCCTGTGCCTCTGAGGTGGGAGAGCCAAGTTCAGGATATTGGTTCACCAGAGAATTTCCAACCCCACGTAATATCAAACGGCGAAAGCTCTCTCAGAGATCTCCATCTCAACGCTAAGACTCAGCTCCACTCAATGACCAGCAAGTTACAGTGCTGGACACCCTATGCCAAACAACTAGCAAGACAGGAACACAGCCCCACCTATTAGCAGAGAGGCTGCCTAAAATCATAATAAGTTCACAGACACCCCAAAACACACCACCGGATGTGGTCCTGCCCACCAGAAAGACAAGATCCAGTCTCATCCACCAGAACACAGGCACCAGTCCCCTCCACCAGGAAACCTACACAAGCCACTGAATCAACCTTACCCACTGGGGGCAGACACGAAAAACAACAGGAACTACGAACCTGCAGACTGCGATAAGTAGACCCCAAACATGGTAATTTAAGCAAAATAAGAAGACAGAGAAACACACAGCAGATGAAGGAGCAAGGTAAAAACTCACCAGACAAAACAAATGAAGAGGAAATAGGCAGCCTACCTGAAAAAGAATTCACAGTAATGGTAGTAAAGATGATCCAAAATCTTGGAAATAGAATAGGGAAAATACAAGAAATGTTTAACAAGGACCTAGAAGAACTAAAGAGCAAACAAACAATGATGAACAACACAATAAATGAAATTAAATTCTCTAGAAGGAATCAATAGCAGAATAACTGAGGAAGAAGAATGGATAAGTGACCTGGAAGATAAGAGAGTGGAAATAACTACTGCAGAGCAGAACAAAGAAAAGAGAATGAAAAGAATTGAGGACTATTACAGAGACCTCTGGGACAACACTGAACACAACAACATTCAAATTATAGGAGTCCCAGAAGAAAAAGAGGGAAAAAATCGGGACTGAGGAAATATTTGAAGAGATTATAGTTGAAAACTTCCCTAATATGGGTAAGGAAATAGTCAATCAAGTTCAGGAAGTGCAGAGAGTCCCATACAGGATAAATCCAAGGAGAAACACTCCAAGACATGTATTAATCAAACTATCAAAAATTAAATACAAAGAAAAAATATTAAAAGCAGCAAGGGAAAAGCAACAAATAACATACAAGGGAATCCCCATAAGGATAATAGCTGATGCTTCAGCAGAAACTCTGCAAGCCAGAAGGGAGTGGCAGGACATATTTAAAGTGATGAAAGGGAGAAACCTACAACCAAATTACACTACCGAGCAAGGATCTCATTCAGATTCCACAGAGAAATTAAAACTTTACAGACAAGCGAAAGCTAAGAGAATTCAGCACCACCAAACCAGCTCTACAACAAATGCTAAAGGAACTTCTCCAGGCAGGAAACACAGGAGAAGGAAAAGACTTACAATAAAAAACCCAAAACAATTAAGAAAATGGTAATAGGAACATACATACCAATAAGTACCTTAAATGTAAATGGATTAAATGCTCCAACCAAACGACATAGACTGGCTGAATGGATAAAAAAAACAAGACCAATATATATGCTGTCTACAAGAGATCCACTTCAGACCTAGGGACACATACAGCCTGAAAGTGAGGGGATGGAAACAGATATTCCATGCAAATGGAAATCAAAAGAAGCTGGAGTAGCAGTTCTCATATCAGATAAAATAGACTTTAAAATAAAGACTATTACAAGAGACAAAGAAGGACACTACATAATGACCAAGGGATCGAATGAAGAAGATATAACAACTGTAAATATTTATGCACCCAACATAGGAGCACCTCAATACATAAGGCAAATGCTAACAGGCATAAAAGGGGAAATAGACGGTAACACAATCACAGTAGGGGATTTAAGAGCTCACTTTCACCAATGGACAGACCATCCAACATGAAAATAAATAAGGAAACACAAGCTTTAAATGATATATTAAATAAGATGGACTTAATTGATATTTATAGGACATTCCATCCAAAAACAGCAGATTATACTTTCTTCTCAAGTGCTCATGGAACATTCTCCAGGATAGATCATATGTTGTGTCACAAATCAAACCTTGGTAAATTTAAGAAAATTGAAATCATATCAAGTATCTTTTCTGACCACACGCTATGAGACTAGATATGAAATACAGGAAAAAAATCTGTAAAAAATACAAACACATGGAGGCTAAAGAATATGCTACTAAATAACCAAGAGATCACTGAAGAAATCAAAGAGGAAATCAAAAAATACCTAGAAATAAATGGCAATGAAAACACAATGACCCAAAACTTATGGGATGCAGCAAAAGCAGTTCTAAGAGGGAAGTTTACAGCAATACAATCCTACCTTAGGAAACAAGATACATCTTAAATAAACAACCTAACCTTACACCTAAAGCAATTAGAGAAAGAAGAACAAAAAAAAAACCAAAGTTAACAGAAGGAAAGAAATCATAAAGATAAGATCAGAAGTAAAAATAAATTAAGGAAAGGAGAGCAAAGATCAATAAAACTAAAAGCTGGTTCTTTGAGAAGATAAACAGAATTGATACACCATTAGCCAGACTCATCAAGAAAAAAAGGGAGAAGACTCAAGTCAATAGATTTAGAAATGAAAAAGGAGAAGTAACAACTGACACTGCAGAAATAGAAAGGATCATGAGAGGTTACTACCAGCAAGCATATGCCAATAAAATGGACAATCTGGAAGAAATGGACAAATTCTTAGAAATGCACAACCTGCCAAGACTGAATCAGGAAGAAATACAAAATATGAACAGACCAATCACAAGCACTGAAATTGAAACTGTGATTAAAAATCTTCCAACAAACAAAAGCCCAGGACCAGATGGCTTCACAGGTGAATTCTATCAAACATTTAGAAAAGAGCTAACACCTGTCCTTCTCAAACTCTTCCAAAATATAGCAGAGGGAGGAACACTCCCAAACTCATTCTACAAGGCCACCATCACCGTGGTACCAAAACCAGACAAAGATGCCACAAAAAAAGAAAACTACAGGCCAATATCACTGATGAACATAGATGCAAAAATACTCAACAAAATGCTAGCAAACAGAATCCAACAGCACATTAAAAGGATCATACACCATGATCAAGTGGGGTTTATCCCAGGAATGCAAGGATTCTTCAGTATATGCAAATCAATCAATGTGTTAAACCATATTAACAAATTGAAGGAGAAAAACCATATGATCATCTCAATAGATGCAGAAAAAGCTTTCGACAAAATTCAACACCCATTTATGACAAAAACCCTCCACAAAGTAGGCATAGAGGGAACTTACCTCAACGTAATAAAGGCCATATATGACAAACCCACAGCCAACATCTTTCTCAGTGGTGAAAAACTGAAACCATTTCCACAAGATCAGGAACAAGACAAGGTTACCCACTCTCACCACTAGTATTCAACATAGTTTTGGAAGTTTTAGCCACAGCAATCAGAGACGAAAAAGAAATAAAAGGAATCCAAACTGGAAAAGAAGAAGTAAAACTCTGACTGCTTGCAGATGACATGATACTATACACAGAGAATCCTAAGGATGCTACCAGAAAACTACTAAAGCTAATCAATGAATATGGTAAAGTAGCAGGATACAAAATTAATGCTCAGAAATCTCTTGCATTCCTAGACACTAATGATGAAAACTGTGAAAGAGAAATTAAGGAAACACTCCTATTTACCACTGCAACAAAAAGAATAAAATACTTAGGAATAAACCTACGTAAGGAGACAAAAGACCTGTATGCAGATAACTATAAGACACTGATGAAAGAAATTAAAGCTGATACAGAGAGATGGAGAGATAAACCATGTTCTTGGATTGGAAGAAGCAACATTGTGAAAATGACTATACTACCCAAAGCAATCTAGAGATTCAATGCAATCCCTATCAAACTACCAATGGCATTTTTCACAGAACTAGAACAAAAAATTGCACAATTTGTATGGAAACACAAAAACCCCGAATAGTCAAATCAATCTTGAGAAAGAAAAACGGAGCTGGAGGAATCAGGCTCCCTGACTTAAAACTATACTACAAAGCTACAGTAATCAAGACAGTATGGTACTGGCACAAAAACAGAAATATAGATCAATGGAACACGATAGAAAGCCCAGAAATAAATCCACACACATATGGTCACCTTATCTTTGATAAAGGAGGCAAGAATATACAATGGAGAAAAGAAAGCCTCTTCAATAAGTGGTGCTGGAAAAACTGGACAGCTTCATGTAAAAGAATGAAATTAGAACACTCCCTAACACCATACACAAAAATAAACTCAATATGGATTAAAGACCTAAATGTAAGGCCAGATACTATAAAACTCTTAGAGGAAAACATAGGCAGAAAACTCTATGACATAAATCACAGCAAGATCCTTTTTGACCCACCTCCTAGAGAAATGGAAATAAAAACAAAAATAAACAAATGGACCTAATGAAACTTGAAAGCTTTTGCACAGCAAAGGAAACCATAAACAAGACCAAAAGACAACCCTCAGAATGGGAGAATATATTTGCAAATGAAACAACTGACAAAGGATTAATCTCCAGAATTTATAAGCAGCACATGCAGGTCAATATCAAAAAAGAAGCAACCCCATCCAAAAATGGGCAGAAGACCTAAATAGACGTTTCTCCAAGAAGGTATACAGATTGCATGAAAGGATGCTCAACATCTCTAATCATTAGAGAAATGCAAATCAAAACTACAATGAGTTATCTCCTCACACAGGTCAGAATGGCCATCACCAAAAAATCTACAAACAATAATTGCTGGAGAGGGTGTGGAGAAAAGGGAACCCTCTTGCACTGTTAGTGGGAATGTAAATTGATACAGCCACTATGGAGAGCAGTATGGAGTTTCCTTAAAAAAACGAAAAATAGAACTACTATATGACCCAACAATCCCACTACTGGGCATATACCCTGAGAAAACCATAATTCAAAAAGTGTTATGTACCACAATGTTCATTGCAGCAGTAGTTACAATAGGCAGGACATGGAAGCAACCTAAGTGTCCATCAACAGATGAATGGATAAAGAAGATGTGGCACATATATACAATAGAATATTACTCAGCCATAAAAAGAAATGAAATTGAGTTATTCGTAGTGAGGTGGATGGACCTAGAGTCTGTCATACAGAGTGAAGTAAGTCAGAAAGAGAAAGACAAATACTGTATGCTAACACATATATACGGAATCTTAAAAAAAAAAAACAAAAAAACAAAGACCAAGTGGTTCTGGAGAACCTAGGGGCTTTGTGTCCACCTAGAAGGGTAGGATAGGGAGGGTGGGAGGGAGATGTGAGAGGGAGGAGATATGGGGATATATGTATATGTATAGCTGATTCACTTTGTTATACAGCAGAAACACACCATTGTAAAGCAATTATACTCCAATAGAGATGTTAATAAATAAATAAATAAAGTCTGTGGGTTCTGACACTTGGTCACCTCAACTCTTTCTTTCAAAACTCAATTCAGTTTTGACTCCAAGACACAGGACAAGAGGAAGCCTGACTAACTAGGAAAGTTTCTAACAGATTCAGTAACTCGCAGAGGCCATTTCTGAGTAAATGGGACATTTCTTCTCCTCGGTTCTCAGCTACAACCCAACCCAATAATAATGAATATCCACAATGACAATGTGAATGCATTTTTAATATACTCATAGATTCAACTTTGAACATTTACTAAAAAGCTAAACATTGAGTTTGAGATAAATTATTTTTCCTTCTCAGATGACCAAAGTAAACCGAGACATCATTTGTTACATAGTAAAGATTAAAGACATTTCCCTCCTAGAAACTGAAACAGATAAAATATCTATTAAAATCTCTATGGAGTTATAAAAATGAAATATATTTGTTCCACTTAGGCAATAATAGAGCTACTGAACTAATGTGTTCTTAATTATCACATATGGTTGTGAAGAGAATTTTCTATTATTTCTGAATAACCTTTGCATTTTAATATCTTTTTTATAATCCTAAATGCATACAATTGTCTCCTTTACAGTATCTATGCAACATCTGGCTGAACACTAAACCAGTAGGAAGTGTTTGTAGAGGGGCCAATCAGAGACAAGTTATAGGCACCTATGGAAAGTAGACATGACTTTATGTCAATAATATGGTCTAAAGATAAATAAATGCTATTTATCTCTAGACCACAAAAAAAAGTGTCTAGAACCCAAAGTGTTAGGCAAATCTAGAATTCAGGTGTTGTGGCAGATAAAGAGATTTGGGGGAATGTGATGGTAAAGGGGGCTTTACTTTATCCCTAAACTGAAATAAGTTTCCTGAACCTCCCTCTTACTGTCAATCTCTAATGCCTGTTTGGTTTCATGAATATGGCAAGTGGTTTGGGCCTTCCAGCTCTTAGGAAAAACAAATGAATCTAAATGTTTCACACTTAATGGTATTTGTAAAGGAAAGAAACAATAAAAGGCATTAATAGGCTCTGGGATGAGTCAGCAATTCTAACATTTCTGTATTAAACATGGAAGTCAGCCAGAACAGAGCTTTAAATAACTTTTATTTTAAAGTATGACATAGAATAAAAATAATGAATTAAAATTGATTCTTTCCTAGCATGACTGTTTATGATGTTTGTAAAAGAAATTTATGAGACAGTCTCTCTTCCCAGTAAAATTTACTGATTGGTTTATTCTTTGACAAAAGATGGGAACAGAACAATTTTGCAATTGCCTAAAAATAATGCTGGATTTATGGCCTTGTCAGAATGTAAGAGAAATTTAATCATCCAGAACAGATGGAAGTGATGTAGTCAGCAAAATCTGCTTCCCGAGTACAAATGGACCAACAAAAGCTATCCTACTACAGAGGCATCCTGGTAAGAGATGGCAGAGACTTGGAAGTAAGGAAGGAGAGATAAAACAAAAGACAGCTGGAAGACACCTTCCCAGAACCTTCACTCTTGAATAATTGCAAAAGGAAGCTACCAATAAAAATCCCTAATATATCCAAAACCCCCACTCCATTTCAAGGTCAACAAGAAAAACCTCTTCAAGAAGTCTAACCTTACTAAGAACTCTTTATTCCACTGCATTCTGAGGGTACTGATACATATTCCACAGTGAATTCTATAGCTGCTGATTTCAAGCATCGTAATTGCATTGTAGTTAGTTGTCCAGTACGTGATCTCCCTATATACATATTAAGTTATTTGAAAACAGAAGGTTTTCTCCTTCTAGCAACTAGGCAAGAGCCAAAAATGGAAATGTGCCTAATCAAAAATAAATAAATAAATAAAATCAAAGTAGCCTAAAGTGGTAGGCTTTAGAGCTAAACACTTTGGAATCTAAAATCTGACTCTCACATTCAACACATACCTACTCAGCCTTAGGACAATTACAACAATTAGATATTACAGATACAGTATTTGCTACACTGCCAACATACAGAAGGCAATTAATAGCAGCTGGTAAATGGTAAATGGCAAAGTGTAGGAGAAGAGTTATATAAAGAATGTGTAGTTACAGAGGTATATCAAATCTTGAATTTTCTGACCATGGGAAGAGGCTTCAATATCTTGAGCCTTGGTTTATTTATCTGGATAAGTAAGATGATAATGGATAACTTGGTAATTAAATTAAAGAGACCTTGTCTGCTAAGTTATATGAACTCAACGAGTTCTATAAACTCATTGAGTATTAGTTATCTCTCCTTTAATATATGGAATAATTAGAGAATTGCAGATATGTATACAAGTTGCATACTATTTCCTTTTGATATGTCATTTTATAAGCATCCCTCTCTCACTGATTTGCTGAACTGTGCCCTCACTAGGCGTCTTATTTTCTTTGTTCTTAAGAGACAAAGACTTTTAGACACTTAAGCCTTTATATTAAGCCCCAGATCCAGAATTAGGTGGTCCATGAACAAAATTGTCTTGAATCAGTGTTCTTTATCACCAGACCAGATTTAGATCCTAGACGTACCCTCTCATTTCCTTGGTTAAATGGCAAGCCCAACATTAACTCCAGTCAACAAAATTGATGAATTGAGATCCATCCTAGTCCTCCCGGATCGATCTCTCTCTCACGTGTATAAGGTAAGACTCATTTTCTGCACCCAATAGATTTTTCTTAAGTTAACAAGTGGTGTAAGCTATATTATAAGAAACCATGATGTTCCACAGAATCCAGACTTTTGTGTCACAAAGTAAACCAGAATCAGAGGTTCTGATGCCATGAGGGACCCTTCTCCATTGTCCTTCCTTGCTTCCCGCATGACTGCTTTGTTCTTTTCTGGTCAGACTGACATTTTTTGTTTCTTTGTTTCATAATGCACAATTTAGGGCCATGCATAGTCTCTAGATTACATGGTAAATATCCAACCACTTAAAGAGAGAAAATAACTTCACCCAGGTTTTCCAAATTACTAATGAAAAAATTCTGACTATACCAGCTAGGATTATGTTCCTAACTTCAGTCCAATTCACTGAGCATATGGGGTTGAAATTCTGTTTTAATAAGAGGCTCTAGTGTCCCACTGAACTACATGAATGGAGGGTGGCAAGATCGAAGATTTCCTGAAATAAGGTCTGGGAAGGCAATCAAAAAGATATCAGATATTCCTAGTCCCTTTCTATGTCAGGGACCCTGTGTTTAATCACAAAAGATTTGGAGAAACAGTTTCCATGGCAACTCCTCCTCTTCATGAGTTTAATGATTGATTTGTCCCACTTTCTGGTCATTCTGTAACTTCCTTGTTTGTGTAGATCTCTGAGAGCCATGACTAATGTCTAGTTAGCTTCTGGGTGTCCAAAGGACACTTGAATTGACTGTTGGCATGCATTTTCCTCCTAAAATCACCTTCTGAGTTCTGATGCTTGGAAGCTCTTATTATGGCTTTTGGCATATCAAGATATACCTTGGACCACCAAGATCAACTTGTATTGTTGCATTCATTTTCCTTTCACTATTATCTTTCTCTAACATCTGTTATCTAATTTGTACTACAGTCTGACCTTATGGAGATACTAGAGAATCCTTCATATTTTGACAGCACTCTCCTCCAAGTAGCCTTTAGAAACACTTTTGTCTTCCTTGACACAATGTACTGATATAAAGAGGGGACATGATTCTACCATATCCTGGAACACCAATATGTTGGAATGGCCCTCCTGCTTGACAAACCTTATGACAGAGACCAAATTGCAGGCTGATTAGTTGGCATGGCTATTAATCTTCTTGCTCAGCTCCTATGCCAGAAGGAAAGACAAACAGGACTTTACTGGGGCAGTAAATATTCCATACAGCCTTGGATAAAAGTAGTTACATCTGTGAAAGATTTACATTTATAGTCAACATAACTGTCCAAAGAAAATGAAAAATATAGATGTCTACATAATTTACTAGTGGATTATCTTGCATAGCTTCAAAGTATATTTAAGTGATTACCAGTAGAGCCCTAGTGATGACAAGCAGTTTAGAATCACTGTGAGGATATTATTGTTTCCTACACAAATGAATGAAAGTATAAATAATGCAGCTTCAGGAGGACACTCTTCTTTTCTTTGTATCAAATACTTGGCCGTCATAAGACAGGATGGCAGAAGCTTTGGGAGGATGCTAATCTCACACACTGTACCAACTTGAAATTATGGAGGGAAGATGCATGTGCTCTGATTCCTTGTGATAAAAATGTATTTTATGAGTTAAATGAACATATGCTTCTGAAAGGATAATGACCTCTAGGAAACACTACCCTAAGTGAAATTTGCCTGATCTAAGAACAAATGTATGAATTAAAATATTAGCACAAGAAATATATAACAATCTAATTATTTAATACATGTTATTCTAACAGTAGAATGTTAGCATTCAAATGAATCTAATATATCCTTTTGGGTTACCCTTCTACTCCAGTAAGCACAGCAGATGAACAGAAAAGTGAAGGCTGCATTTTGAGATCACAAAGTGAAGACACAACCTACTCAAAACTAAAACCTTAGTATTATGACTCTTACTAGAATATTCATTAACTTTTACCATTCTCTTTAAGAAAAACCATTCAGAAACTCTAGCACATTTCCTAACACATAAGTGGTACTCAGTAAATATTTGTGGAATGGATTAATCAATGACTCAATATTTATTATCTTCAGTGGAAAAATCAAGGTTCAGAGAAGTAGAAGACAGAGTCCTCTTACCTAATTACTCTATAATTCAGTAAGGAAATACAACTCAATATATTTAAAGCTCTTAGTTTAAGCCAATTATTCCAGACACTATGTCTTTTTTTTTTTTTTTTTGGCGGTATGCGGTCCTCTCACTGTTGTGGCCTCTCCCGCTGCGAAGCACAGGCTCCGGATGCGCAGGCTCAGCGGCCAAGGCTCGCGGGCCCAGCCGCTCCGCGGCATGTGGGATCTTCCCGGACCGGGGCACGAACCCGTGTCCCCTGCATTGGCAGGCACACTCTCAACCACTGCGCCACCAGGGAAGCCCCACAATGTCATTTTTGACAAAAGTTTTCCTGGAGAATATTTTATTACTGCCACTTAAATGAACACCAACTATTATTTGGGAATGTGAAGTTATGAATACTTGGGTCTTTCTCAGTCTAAACGGTGCTTCCAAAACCTGAACAAATTTTGGAATTTGACCTTTTCAGCCTACTTTGTTGAGCTGCTTCACTGACTTTGCATGTTTTCATCTTCTGAACTGTGAAGTTAGGTTGAAAATAAATGTAGATGTTCCTCTTGATAAATATATGAAGTGAAAAGGACTGTCTCTAATCTATACTGAAATACAATATTCATTCTATTCTCAGAATCAGAAAAGATACCATTAGGATTCCACCACTTTTGTATCTCTGACAATGTTTTAGTACTATATCATATTATATCATTGGTACAAACTTCCATTAAAAGCTGCAAGAGGGATTCCCTGGTGGCGCAGTAGTTGAGAGTCCGCCTGCCGATTCAGGGGACACGGGTTCGTGCCCCGGTCTGGGAGGATCCCACATGCCGCGGAGCGGCTGGGCCCGTGAGCCATGGCCGCTGAACCTGCGCGTCCCGAGCCTGTTGCTCCGCAACGGGAGGGGCCACAACAGTGAGAGGCCCACGTAGCACAAAAAAAAAAAAAAAAAAAAAGACTGATATTTGAAAGGGAAACCATGGACAACAGTACTATATGACAAAATGTGAGAGAGAATCAATCATCCCAACATTTGGTCTGCACTGTTTCACTGCAGTATAGCCACTGTTTTCACATGGACCAGAGCTGCCAAAAATACAGACTCATTTTCAGCTAGATGACACTATATCAGTAATCTCCAATGAGGGAGATTCAAACAAAAATGTCCAGTAGCAGATTTTTGTAACTTTAGCTTAAAAGACAGTTACTACTCACCTTGGCCCTTTTCCTCCTTTTGGGTTGGACTGTGAACATGATGGCGAGATTTGGATCAGCCATACTGAATTATGAATTCATACTGGAAATAGCATCCAGGCAAGGAGGTAAAACAAAGTCAGAAGGATCTTGGTTCCATGAGGAAACTCATGCAGCATATTCCCCAAACTGTCTTTGGACTACCTGTCTCTGTACTCTACTTTGAGAATAGAACAAATTACTTACTGAATTTAAGATTTTGTTACACCATGGCTCTCTAACTAATTAACAAATTCAATTGTTAATTATAAAGGTAATTTGTATCCAGGAAAAGTTTTTGTTGGTTACTACACTCAAGTGGGGGGAAATATACATATTCATAAATAGAAAGAAAATGTGCTTAAATGGTACCTTCAGAAGACCTAAGAATTTTTTATTGTTATTTGGCACCTCAATTATTCTACCTTGCTACAGTAACACGTACATAGGGAATAATAACAGTATATCTTATTCATTTTAAAGGGCATTGACTACAGAAGTGAGTACTTCATTACAGTGAACAATTTTAGAAAAAGAATCATCCCCCCTGAGATCCAAACTTCAGTATCTAATGATACAGATTTTAGAAATGACTGACACAAATGAGAAGAAAAGTTTTTTGAAACACAGAGAAAAAATATTTGTCTCCAGAGCTTAGGGCTGTAGTGCCCTGTATTCAATATGCAGGTCTTCTCAAAGTCAGGAGGCCTCTGGACCCAATAACCAAGGGGAAAAAGAGACGAGTGAGAGACAGAGAGACAGAGAAAAAAGGAGGGAGAGAGAGAGAAGAGAGCAAGGAAAAAATCAATTGTCTGTTTTTTCTCCTTCAATTCACTGATAGAAAATAGTAGCCTCATATTTAAGCAAAACCCCTCTTCTTTTTTTTTTTTTAACATCTTTATTGGAGTATAGCTGCTTTACAATGGTGTGTTAGTTTCTGCTGTATAACAAAGTGAATTAGCTATACATCTACATATATCCCCATATCTCCTCCCTCTTGCATCTCCCTCCCACCCTCCCTATCCCACCCCTCTAGGTGGATGCAAAGCACCAAGCTAATCTCCCTGTGCTATATGGCTGCTTCCCACTATCTATTTTAAATTTGGTAGTGTATATATGTCCATGCCATTTCTCACTTCGTCCCAGCTTACCCTTCCACCTCCCTGTGTCCTCAAATCCATTCTCTAGCTCTGTGTCTTTATTCCTGTCCTGTCCCTAGGTTCTTCAGAACCACTTGTTTTTTGTTTGTTTTTTTTTTAGATTCCGTATATATGTGTCAGCATACAGTATTTGTTTTTCTCCTTCTGACTTACTTCACCCTGTATGACAGACCCTAGGTCCATCCACCTCACTACAAATAACTCAATTTCGTTTCTTTTTATGGCTGAGTAATATTCCATTGTATATATGTGCCACATCTTCTTTATCCATTCATCTGTTGATGGACACTTATAGGTGGAATTTCTGTCTTTCAAACAACTTATCCTTGAGGAAGAAAAGGGGAAAGGAGAAAGTAGGAGGTTTAAAGTCACTCTGTGATAAAGTTGGGACCCAAGAAATACTTGTTGAATGGAGGCATGGATGAATGAATCAATAAATAAATGAACAACTGGGTAAGTGATGTCAACAAGTTGCACTACTTTTTAAAAATTGTGTTCTGGGGCTTCCCTGGTGGGGCAGTGGTTGAGAGTCCGCCTGCCGGTGCAGGGGACGCAGGTTCGTGCCCCGGTCTGTGAGGATCCCACGTGCCGCGGAGCGGCTGGGCACGTGGGCCATGGCCGCTGGGCCTGCGCGTCCGGAGCCTGTGCTCCGCAACGGGAGAGGCCACAACAGTGAGAGGCCCAAGTAACGCAAAAAAAAAAAAAAAAAAAAAAGAAAGAAAAATTGTGTTCTGTGTGTATGTATAAACACATATACATATTTACATATGGTCTTTCCTCAAATATAATAATATAAATATAAATAAATATGTTTAAATTTACATTTAGTAAAAAAATCACTTTTTCGTATGTAACTGTATGATTTTTAACATACATGTAAATTTGTGTAGCCATCACTACAAACAAGATACAGAATAATTCCACAACCCCCAAAATTTCTCTTGTGCTGCCCCATGCTAGTCAAGCACTCCCAAAACTCCTAACCCCAGCCAATAAGAAACCTATTCTTCATCCCTGTAATTTTCTTTTCTAGAATGTAATATATTTAGAATCAGATAATATGTAATATTTGGTTTCTTTCACTTAGCATAATGCTTTTGAGATTCAATTGTGCTGTTGTGTTTATCAATAATTTGTTCCTTTTTAACTGCTGGATAGCAATCCATTATACCACAATTTGTTTATTCAAATGTTAAAGAAAATTTAGGTTGTTTCCACATTTGGGTGACTATGGATAATACTGCTAGAACTAACCATGTACAGATTTTTGGTTGAACATATAGGCATTTCTCTAGGGTACGTGCCTAGGAGTGGGATCGCTGGGTCTCATGGTAGGTGTATGCTTACTTCAACCACCAGGCTGTATTCCAATGTGGCTGTAACATTTTGCATTGTTACCATCAGTGGATGAGAATTCCAAATGTTCCATATCCTTGTCAGAATTTGGTATTGTCATATTGTTATCTTTATAAATTTTATTTTAGCCATCCTAATAGGTATGTATTAGTACATCATTCCAGCTTTAATTTGAAATTCCTTAATGACTAATTTATATTTTTCGTGTGTATAGTTGCTTTCAAGTATCTTCTTCAGTGAAGTATCTGTTCACATATATTGCCTGTTTAAATTGGTTTATTTGTTTTTTCACTGTCAAGATTGCAGAATTCTTTATGCATCCTGAATAAAGCGTTTTGTTAGGTATGTGATTTGAAACTGTTTTTATTTTTGGTGTGTGTGAAATCTCCAGATTGTCTTTTCATGTCCATAACAGGGTCTTTTATAGAGCAAAGGTTTTTAATTTTGATAAAGTTCAGTTATCATTTTTAATTTATAATCATTTTTTATTATTATTTTATTGTCATAAATAAGAACACTTAGCGTAACTCAAGGTCACAAAGAGTCTTCCTATGTTTTCTTTTTAAAATGTTTAATAGGCTTATGTTTTACATTTAAATAAATCTATGATTCACTTATTTTTTATATATAGTATAAAGTTTAAACTTCATTTTTTTGCATATGGATGTCTGATTATTCCAGCAATATTTGTTGAAAAGGCTATGCTTTCTCTATTGAATTGCATTTGCAACTTTTTCAAAAATTAATTGACCATATTTGTTTCCATTTCTGCACTCTTTATTCAATTCCATTGTTCCGTGTGTCTACACCACATAGCCTTGATTAATGAAGCTTTTTTTAGGTCTTAAAATCAAGAGTCTTCTAACTTTGTAGTTCTTTCTCAAAATTATTTTAGCTCTTCTATTTCACATCTCTTTCCAAATAAATTTTAGAATCAGCTTGTTTATATTTATAAAATACCTTCTGAGGTATTTAGAACTGAAAAACACAATAATGTAAATGTTTAAATCACCAAAAAGACTCAATAATAGAGATGACATATTAAAAGATCAGTGGGGGGCTTCCCTGGTGGTGCAGTGGTTGAGAGTCCGCCTGCCAATGCAGGGTACACGGGTTCGTGCCCCAGTCCGGGAAGATCCCACATGCCGCGGAGCGGCTGGGCCCGTGAGCCATGGCCGCTGAGCCTGCACGTCCGGAGCCTGTGCTCCATAGTGGGAGAGGCCACAGCAGTGAGAGGCCCGCGTACCACCCCCCCAAAAAAAAAAAAAATCAGTGGAATTGAAGGTAGATTAGTAGAAATCATAGTCTAAACAACAGAGAAAAAAGACTGAAACCTTCTGAGATTTTAATGGAGATTGCATTAACTCTAAAGATCAGTTTGTGAAGAATTGGCATCTAAATTATACTGAGTTTCCCTCTCCAAGAATACTGAGATAAAATAAAAAGCTGCAAAGCCACTCGAAGTAAAATATCTCATAGGGATCTCTAATTATTTATGTGGTAGTTGTCATATGTATTATATATACATAATTTGAAAAACAATAAATGTAATAATCTTTGCTTTCAATAGTCATACATATTTTAAAAATTGTAAAAGGCAAAATGTAATCTATTACACTTACACAGATAGTTGCCGTCTTTGTTGCTCTTAATTCATCCCTAAGGTTCCAGATTTCCCTCTTTTGTAGTATCTTTTCCATTGAATAAGCTCCTTTGCATCCTTTTAAAGCATGTTTATGGATAACAAATTGTCTTAATGTTCTTTCATCAGAGAACATATTTCACTTTCATTTCAGAGAGACAGTTTTGCTGAATAGAGAATTCTAAGTTGACATTTGTTTTTCCTCTAAGAACTTTAAGAAACGCTGTTCTACTCTCTTGTTGCCACCACTGATTTCGATTAGAAATCTGGAGCCATTTGAACCATTTTCTTCTATGTGCAATGTATTGTTTTTCTCTGTCTGCTTTTAATTGTTTTCTCTTTATCCTTGTTTTCAGAAGTTTGATTGTAATGTGTCTGGCATGATTTACTTTAAGTTAATTCTGCTTGGAGTTTGCTGAGTTTCTGGGATCTACAAGTTTATGGGCTTTACCAAATTTGGAAAGTTTTCAGCTATTGTCAATTCAAATATTTTGCCACGACCTATCTCTTGTGTCTTCCTGTTGAGTCTGCAATGACACAAAAGTTAGAACTTTTGATATTGTCACACAGGTCCCTGAAGTTCTGTTCATTTGGATTCAATCTTTTTTCTCTGTTGTTTAGAACTATGATTTCTACTAATCTACCTTCAATTCCACTGATCTTTTCATATGTCATCTCTTTTATTGAGTCTTTCTGGTGATTTAAACATTTACATTTTTATGTTTTTCAGTACTAAAATTTCCACTTTTAAAGATTCTTCTTCACTGACAAATCTTCTATATTTCCATTCATTTGAAGACTGTATTCATGGTACATGATTATAATGCATAATTTAAAGCTATTATGAGACTTTGGGTCCTGTAAAAATCTCTTAAATAACTTTTTTTAAAGCAACCAATCAAACTGGTTTGATTCAAATCACAAGTCCTGACTTACTTTTTTTTGAATTGTGATTCTAGTGACAGTTTAGTTTTCAAAGCCTTTGCTGGCCAATTTTGGTTGGTCCAGTATGTGAAAGAACCAAGTTTCACACTGGGGTTGGCAGTGATCCACACATTTGTTCAGTCTTCAAAAGTTTTGCGTTGTTGATTCTGATCAGTTCTACACATGGGTAGTTCAAGGAAGAGCCCAAGACTTACACATATGTATTCAAAGCATCTCTTTTGTCTCTCTGTCTGTGATCTTCTCCATACTCCTGAATTCCCAGTGTCCTCCTTCCTGCTGCTCTGGTTAAAAACCTGAGGATTTTGTATCCCCATTGTATTGCACATTTCCCATGACTGGGTCAGTGTTGAAGCAAAACAGCAAGAGCAAAGAGTGTGGAACTGTTGGGGCTGCCACCACCCACCGTCTCCCCTCCCTGCTGTCTCTGTTGCTCTCAGGTTTTCACCAGGGTTTGCCGAGCACAGTGCCGGAGGAGCCAGAAGAGTTTCATCCTGCTACCTCCTATGCCACCATCTCATTCCTTTGTTGAGAACCACTGCTTTTTCTTATAACATTTCTGTCTATACCCATGTACAAATCTTGGAGTTATGAGAGTCTAATCAAGAAGATACAGGAGAAAAATGAGCATAATATAACAACAAAAGCACAGAGCAAAACATAACAACAACAAAAAGAGCAAACACAAGCAGGTAATTTATCACCATATGGCCCTTTTTTGTTTTAATTTCCCTACTCTATCTGCCTGCTCTCATTTACTGCACACCATCCTCTAGCAGCTGCTTGATTTCCTTCCATGATTTTTACTAATAATCAGTGAGCAACAGTAGCTAAATGTGCATACTCCATCTTAACTGAAACTAAAAACTTCTTGCACCAACAATATATAAGAACCGCTGAGTCCAATAGACTATTATGAATGGCAGAAGAGAGATGCATGTCAAGAGAGGTGAGAGAAGAAAGCATTATTGTCAGCATCTGGGAAAGGATACTCTGTAGTCCTGATTAGAGTTCCAGATTTTGATTACTGAAATAAAGATGGAAAGTCATTTCCTTAGAGATGGCATTTGATACTTTCTTGACAGTCAAGGTTACAGAATGCACTAATTAAAAGGGAGAAAGAAAGCGATTGAAAAAGAGGGAGAGAAGGAATTCTTCTACATGAGAGGTTTGAAGAGGTAGAGAGGATTATTATATATGGGAGATTTGAAGAGGTTGTCAAAGATATTTCTCACATCAATATTTTTTCTTGTAAGTCTTATTTTCCTTGATGTATTATATCTTATGTTCTTTTTTCAAAGCAGGTTTAAATGTATGTATATATATATATTTATACATATGTATAAAACATATACACATATTTTGTTTAATTTGTGGAACTATATTAAAGCAAATATTGGAAAATTGATTTAGGACAGTAACTAGGGAAGACTAAGAAGAGACCACAATATAAAAAGTAAATAGTTAAAAGAAATTATGAGTGTATGATTAAATTTAAAGTCATAATCAACAGTTTCAGTTGCTTGTTTAAGCAAGTGTTGACTCAGAAGATGGTGGTAATATGAGATGAGGGTTAGATGCTGTAGTAGGTAAATCAAGGGAAAGCCATTTTGGTGTCAGTCTTGTCAGGGAGAAAGTTATTGTCATGTTCACTAAACATGCACAGCCCTAAGAGTCAAAATACCCCAATATCTCATACTCAGGAACCGTTAGAAGACAACTGATCTGAAATAATGTAGACATCTGAATTCTATTGGCAAGGGATGAGCCCAAGGACAAGAGGCCATTAAGTTGATTAAAGCAGGAGGATGTTTTTATCTTCATTTTAGGTTGACCATTTTGACAAGAGTGTTAGGAATGCCCCAATTGAAAGGGTCAATACTGAAAGGAGGATAGGCAGTCAGGATGCATGGCAACAGTCTTTGACAGAAGGGGAAGAACTGTTATCTAATGCAGTTTCTGTGACTATGAAAGTTGGGCAAAATGTTAATAGATGTTTAGGCATCCTTAGAGTGGATAGGACATGGTCCTTTATTGTATGCAGGTTATTGGTGGTTATGGAGACGGAGGAGTTAGGGTGAATTTCAGATTTCCAGTTTGTGAAATTAGCAGATAGCAACTGTTGAGACATAAGTGGGAGTCAACATCTACCAAAAAAAAGTAGGCAATGAGAGAACCAAAAGTAAGTGGTGGGATAAAAGAAGGAAAAAATTGTGATTTTATTTATGGATATTTCAAGATATTTTTCAGCCATAAATTTTTGATGTCCAGTAGGTAGATGGAATTGCAGGATGAGATTTTCTACCATGGAATCTGGGAGTTCAGTTCCAGAATCAGGAGTTTATAGTTATAGGAGAGTCACATTCTAGAAACATGAGGTGCAGAAATGGCTCTGAGAATAGGGCAATTGTTATCCCAAATAGTGGTGGCAGCATAATTCTCCATTAACCTGGCTTCTTTGAGGTACCGAGGTTAGAGGACACTGAAGGTGCTTTAAGTAGAAGTGCTAAGGAGAGGTAGACAGAATTGGGTGCTATGAGTCTCATTGTGGTGTTATGAATTATAATAAACAAAATTTGATTTTGTTCATACTGCACAGAACATAAATCTCTCCACAAATGTGGAAGTATTTTAAAGCATTTGGAATTATTTCTGGTGAACTATTGTCAATTCATTTTTTATCATCCACAACCAAGGGCACAAATAGAATGATTTTGACAATTTTTTTCCTTCTGAAAAAATAATGGTTCAAAAAATTTGAGGATTCATTTCAAAAAGAAAGAAAGAAAAATGGGGAAAAAATTTGTCTTTAACTTTGTACCTGACTTTTCTACTTTCAACAACTTTAATGACAGTTTCTATCATTTCCTCACAAAACGCTGATTTTGAGCTCTTATCTGGGCAAATTAGATATAACATTAAAATTTGAGCCATGAAAGCACTCGGAATTATTTCTCCCCAAAATGATGCAGCTGCTCAAATTTGAATTCAATATTACATGTAAACTAAGTCCCATTCAAATATAATAAGGATTTTAAGCAAAGAAAATTTTCATCACTGAATCAGGATTCTGCTTCTCCATTTTGGAAATAAACATTGGATGGAGAACAGAAAATTGTCTATGAATGAGCTCATTCTTGACAAACTTCTAATAAAAGGCCTTACAATAAGATTTTCTTTAATACCTGAAGTAAATCTCAAGTATAAATATCTAGCCAATTATTGCTGCTGGAGGATTTTGTCAACAAAATAGTTTAGGAGGAAGTAATATGACAATTTCCACTATACACTGGGGGAAATGAGGAGTAATTTAAGATACAATGTTGTTTTATTATCTCAGAAGCCTCATGACTTTGGACTCCTCAGATTGAAGCCCTGAAAGGAAATGTAGAAATGATTAATACCATCAGCTGGGCTTACGGAGCTTAATGATAAGAAGTCATTTTTTCAGGAATAAAGGCAATTGATTATCTTTTAGAAAAAAAGAAAGTGACTATGGTATTTCATATATTTACTTTTTATCTTCTTAGAGGAAATGCAAAGTTACTGTATACTAATGTTTATCAATAACGTGTAGATACATTTGATATTGGTATTATGCCTATCTATTTTCTAAGTTAAATAGCTCATTTCTTCTGAATAGTGGGATCATGGAATTAGTGTTGTCTTTTTCGTGCCATTCTGCATTTGCTTAATTTCTATCAATCAGAATGTACTCCTTTGTAATTAAAAATATATATATAAATTTAAAGATTACTGGCAGCATCATAAGAGATGCCAGCCACAGAGAAACTTTAAAATATGTGACATACTTTGAAGGGAAGCCTAACCCACAGAAAATAAACTGTTCAATTATAGAATTATATTCCCACAGTGAGCTTATTTAGGTAAGAATGGTCTCATTTATCTTTTCTGGCCCATCAAACAAACTTGACAAATGTACGATGACTAAACAAATACCTATGAACTTTTAAGAAAAAGTCCTATTTCAATAGTTTTTGTTTAGGTGAACAGAGGAATTTTAACACAGTTCATCAAAATTTAAATCAAAGTACCTTCTTTTATAGAAAAGATAACTGATATCTAGGTAGATTCACTTACCTTCACAGAAACATAGTGGGAAAGGTGGAGCAGATTATTCCAACTTCAAACCCAATGGTCTACCCACTTCCCCACAGCACATTACTTAATTAATAAGCATTTACTTTGCTTAATTAATAAGCATTTTACTTACTTAATACACATCTGAGAATCTGATGTGTACAAAGTCCTATATGGGACAGTATTTACAGGCAAGAAAGTGCTCTAGACTTTAGAACTCCCAATTACAAGAATTTACATTTAGGGGTTGACCACAGAATTGGTGCTTTATGAAAGGATAAAGAAGAAAATTGGCAAGTCAACCCACATACATCTCAAGCCCTTTCAGAGAGTCTCCCGTAGCTGAAACTGCTAAAGCTTCTGGAATAGCATCAGTGTCATCCCTGTTTCTTACAAGCATAAGGGTAGTTGCTGCATTTTGAGAAAAATATTTATTCTACCTAGTTTCTATACTGAATATAAGTCATTCTTAAAAACTGTGAAGTAAATTATGTACTTTCTTTCATATAGCTCCACTGATGAAACTGATCTAGAATAAAATGAACCTCCAATCCAAGGCGCACCCAGTATGAGAAGACAAGCAAATGGCTAACTGTGTCTCGTTTATCTGAACTCAGACTTTATGAAGGCAGATGCTAATTCATCTCTGCCAAAGAGAAACCTCTAACAAAAACACAAACTACGTCAATTGCTAAGTGTTTTTCTCAAAGGTCGGGTAAAAACGACAGGGCTCTCAGAAGTGTTTTAAAGTATTCTTTGCTGGAGAGAGTTGATTTAATTATCTGTAACCTGTCCTCTGGGGACAATTAAAATTTGACAGCACTCTGCAGAGACATATTTTCAGGAAAGGAAATGCTAAAGATATCTTCTTTAAAACTCCTAACGCAAACTTCCATAGTCCCTCAATTTAATTCACATAGTAAGAACAGAACTAGATTTCTTTGTTCTTGTTTGTTTGTTTGATAAATATCACTCTTCCCCCCCCCCCCCAGTAACGCTACCAGGAATCCAAAGGATTCAACAGAAAGAAACATTTCAAAGCTAAGAAAAAAGCAGCCATAAAGAATTGAGCTTAATTGTCTTCACAAATCTAATCTGACTGTTCTCATAATGCCTTCTTCCGTGGGTGCCTCTGCCTCAGACCTTTTGTGTCAAGAAAGAAATAATTGGGCTTCCGTGGTGGCGCAGTTGTTGAGAATCCGCCTGCCAATGCAAGGGACACGCAGGGGACACGGGTTCGAGCCCTGGTCCAGGAAGATCCCACATGCCGCGGAGCAACTAAGCCCTTGCGCCACAACTACTGAGCCTGCGCTCTAGAACCCACGAGCCACAACTACTGAAGCCCGCGCGCCTAAAGCCCGTGCTCCACAACAAGAGAAGCCACCACAATGAGAAGACCGTGCACCTCAACAAAGAGTGGCCCCCGCTCGCCGCAACTAGAGAAAGACCACGCGCAGTGTAAGGCCAACTGGCCCGAGGCAGGGGAACGCAATCAGACTCACAGGTTGCATCAGACCGAGACTTTCCGGACCACCCAGTTCCAGGAACTGACCTGAGGACTTTCCACCCGGCCCAGCCTTCCCGCCTTTCGAGGGGCGGGACTAACGGTCCCGAGACTGACGCAATCGGCACCGGATATTGCCACCATACCCGAAGAGACCACCAAATAAGGAATAACCTGCGCCCTCCCGGATTCACCACACCCCTTTCCCGTCTTCCCCTATAAATTCTGCCCAAACCCTCGCCCGGGCGCGACTTCTCTGGCCCCTTTTTCTCGGACCAGTTAACCTCGCCCGGGAGCGTTCCCAAATAAAGCTTGTTTAAGCTCTCCTCCGTCTTTGGTGCCGTTCCTTACACGCAGCAACGAAGACCCAAGGGCAGCCAAAAATAAAATTAAAAAAATAAAGTAGCCCTCTTTAAAAGTCATGAGGGACACAATTTTTTTTTTTTTTTTAAAGAGAAAGGAACAATTAACACAGACTTAAGAGTTCAGGTTAGGTTTTGGAAATGATACTTTAACATTCTTGGAGGAGTTCAGATAAAACAAAACTATATATCGGTAGTGATTTCAGCAATAACTAGGTGTCATCAGATATGATGAGCTCATTTGAAGGCAGATGTTTAGCTCTTGAGGTTTAATCACTAGAAATTGACGCCAAGATCATGACCCTGGGAGAAAAAAAAGGAAGTGATTTCTTTGCTATTTGGCTTTCAGAAATGGCTCAAATGACTTTTAATTAGCTTTTAAGGAAGGGCTGAGATTAACTGGGAGAAAGTAGATTGGGCAGATTTTCTCCGTGGACTTTGAAATTAGCATTTACTAAAGTGTATTCTATGCAATACTGTCTTTGAAATGTTTGTAATAAAAAAAATTCTATGATCCACTATATTGGGGGAAAGGTGCATTTAAATAAAATTAATATCTTACCTTGGTTTATATTTCTCATAACTTTTTTTCTAGCTAAGTAGGCATTATCACTTTACAAGAAAGATATAAAATGGGCAATTCTCCAAAATTTATTTGGTCCCATACCCTGTTTATTGCTAACCATTTATGGAGAAGTGTTCTTCAATGTCAACTCTCTGGAAGGACACCTTTCTAGTTCCAACATCTCCCATATCTTGCGATTGACTCCTGATTGATGTACAATTCGATGTTTTTTTGGTTGGAAAGGAGGTATGAGCCAAGATATTTAGAATGCAGACTTCTCAGGATTTTGGCAGCCTAGTATTAAGGCATCTGTCTAACAGAGTAAACTACTTTTTGCACATATCCATGGTATCAGATATTGGGGTAAGTACTCTTCAAACTGTGAGAGGAATTCAATATGGCCACACGGGTAAGGAAAATGAGGCTCAGGGAGTTAAAGTAATTTGTGCAGCTAACTGTGACAAATCTGGAAATTAAACCTAACTCTGATGTGCCCTCCACCCAGCACTAAAGATGAATATTTTTGGTGCGTGTTTGCATGGTACTTAAATATGTCTCAGACCAGAAGCCCATGTAGATTCCAAGAGAGCAAACCAAGTCAACCAGGCCACCATCATTTTGCTATCAACAATACAGGCTCATCTGTGGACTTCAGAACACAGCTAAAAAACCTATTTCCAATCCATTGCTAACCTCACATTACTTATGATTTTACAGGATATTGAGCTAGATGGTAGAACAGGCTTCTCGTGCTTGTCTACAAGAACCAGATACTGTCTCCCCAAGATTTGTATTTACAGTCTAGTAATCTGTATATTTAACTAACTTCCCAGGTAATGCTTTTGCAGGTGATCTTAGGACTGCATTTTAAGTAGTTCTGATATGGACAATATGAAGACTGCCAGGTACGGCTAATCTAGAAAACAAAACTGGTTTTCCAAGATAATCATTCTGCAGCTCAAAGATTCTGTTGGACACTCAAGAAAACGAGGTAAAAGTCAGAATTTACTAGATTTTCCCACTGTCCTTAAAAGGCTCATGTTGTATCCCTTTGTCTTTAAAAAGCTAGCTCAGATTAGGGGAGAAATAATCTGCTACTATTGTTTCTAATTTAATAATTCATTCTTTACAGACTTTGCCCATGTGCTTATTTTCAAATCCATGTTCAATTCAGACTACAAACATTTAGGGGAGTAGTAAGAAATGGGCTCCATGAGGAGAACAGAAGTAAATCAAACACTGATCTTGCATTCTGACATCTTAGGTTGTAATTGGAAGTAGGAGGGCAAGTCACATAAGAAAATAAAGTATGGCAATCTCATTTTTCTAGAACAAGAGTTGCATTTGATTAAGGGTTTTTTTATTGTTCTGCTTCATGCTTTAAGAAGCAGAAGTATGTACACAAAATGTTGGATTTTTGCACACTTAAATAGAAGGGAACATTCTAAATGAGCAGAGCTGTATACAACCCAGAACTTTTGGATATTAGGACTATCAAACAGAACTTAAAATAACACAATTAAAAATAAATAAATAAATAAAACCAGTTTCTGAATCTCAGAGGTCCCGGTCCATGTACTGAAACTTAGCAAATGTAGGCTTTCCAACAGTAAGAATACCACTTTCTTATTTATCCAGTGAACTTATACCCATGTTTTGATTGTAATCTTATTCTACTGTCCCCATTTTTTCCTAGTTCTTTTCTGTTTATTTGAAGAAACAAAGGAAATAGTAACAGAAAATCACTGGGGGAAAGTAAGATGTTTTTGAATAGACCAAGGAGAAGCCCTGGTTTAGGGTTAAACTAGTCCTTTTCAGCACATGTCATACTGACAGTTCTCTTATTCAGTGTCTTGCAGGGAGACAGATCATATCACAGCATGCCATGGAGGCAAAGAACTGAAGGGCCAAAACAGAGCCCTCAGAAAGGGGTTGAGTTATTGATTTTTTTTCTTAAGTCACATTTCTCTGAAAATGGAGATGTTAGGTTTCTAAGAGGAAAGATGCTTTCAGTTTTATTCCTCCCTGATTTCTCAACACTAGAAAAGAACTAGGGAATGTGATAAGTATTTCAAAGAAAATTTATGCAGATATGCAACCTAGTGGTAGCAATGGGACTAGAACCCACTTTTTCTGAATCAAGTCTGATGTTCTTTATGATTTTGCTTGTCTGTTTGTTTTTAAGAATGCATTCAGTGGGATTCCAATATGTGGTGGGTAAAATGGCTTCCATAGGAAAATAACTATTTTTACTCGTCACACCTTCATTTGGGGGTAATCTCTGAGAACTGCTGTGGAATAGAGCAGTACTTGACAAGACATTAGAGAGGAAGTAGAAAGCAGAAGTGGAGCATTTTCCAAGCTAGAACATCTTCCTTCCCTGCCAGCTAGAATGGAAGCAACTACAGCTACCTAGGAAGTGTCCTAGGTAATCAGAGAGGGTTGGTCTAGGATCCCTGCTTACCCTGAGATGTCCTTCCTGTCTCCATAGTGATCTCAGAATGAACAACCTTTACAAAAATAGAACAATTCCACTATCCAATTAATACTTGAAGAAAAGCTAAACACTGCATGTTTTCTGTTCATGTCCGTATATGGTAAGCAGTTCCAACCAGGTAACTAGTATGATTGGCAGAAAAAAAAAAATGCATTCCTAAGTTCTTATCTAGAGATAATCATGATTGTGAGCATTTTTCTATTTCCTCTAGGATTTAGAGCTAAATTATGAAATTGGTAGTATTATACTTCATATATATACACGTACACATATGCATACAAACACACACACACACACACACACACACACATACACATGTGTGTATACATACAGAGGCTCAGAGATTATCTTATACAGCTAATTAGGACAGAACCAGAATTCCAACTCAAGTTTTTCTGCCTCCAAATCTGTTTTTTCTTCTCTATACCATGATGTTTTCTCTTCAGAAACAGATTGTATTTTGCAGTTTCAAAATGGTGATACACCTATATGCTGTGCTATATGGCATTCTAATATATTCTAATAATTACCTTTTTATTTTGCTCATTGCTCATCTCTGACTCATGCTCAAAGATTAAGTTTTCACCTGAGAGTTTTGAGTGGGAAAATTATGGTGAAAAGAAAAAAAATGACCGCAATTTAACAACAGGCTTGAGGGACTTCCTTGGCTGTCCAGTGGTTAAGACGTCATCTTCCAACGCAGGGGGTATGGGTTTGACCCCTGGTCGGGGAGCTAAGATTCCCACATAACTTGCGGTCAAAAAACCAAAACAAAAAACAGAAGCAATATTGTAACAAATTCAATAAAGACTTTAAAAATGGTCCACATCAAAAAAAAAAACTTTAATAAATAAATGAATATAGGCTTAAACCCTGGCTACGCCAGAAACTCATAATATAAACATGGATTAATTACTCAAAATATCTTGGGGTCTCAATTTTCTTCTCTTGAAGATAAGAACAGAGTTTCTCTCTTACACAATTTTAATGATTAATATTAATGAGAACTGAAATCACCTAGTATATATCAGGAATTTGAATTCATATGCCTACTCATTTTATCCCTCATCTATTTTTTCATCTTCTGTATTTCCACTTCTACTCCTCATCCTGTTAGTTTTACATTGGTTTGTACAATTGCATTGTACAATTTCTCATATGCAGATAATCGTATCATGCATGAGATATGAGATATCATGCAAGTCCTCTTCTGACCCTTCCTCCTTCATGTTTGACTTGATGGAATTAGTTGTATTTTATTTGTAATTCTGTTGCAACTTTTGTCTTGTTTTAGGGGTGAGCATGTTTACTTGAACTTATTAGACTAAATGTAGAAAATATTGGCTCCAGTTTAGTCATTACTATCACAAGCATGTGAATGACAGATCTTAGACACCAGAATCAATAATTCCCTTCTCATGTAATTTTCCTTCCAGTACTTCCCTTAGTGGGTATCAAAGGCCTGATAATAATTGTTAAATCAAATCCTTTCATATAGGACAGAACAGGAGAAGAAACATTGATAAGGATGAAGAGAGAAGTCTCCCCATTAGAAGTGCACATATATTTTGATTGACAGAGAAGGAACCTGCTAATTGAATGAAAAGACGGGTGTTGTTCCAGGCAAGTGTAATTTTTAAGAAGTATTGTGGAGTCATAAGAGGAGATGATGTGTTTGAGAAATATTGTTCAATGACATTGGAACATATGTTAGGAGTTAGGGGGTGAAGCTTGTGGCAGCATTTTGGGTAGATACAACACAGACAGTAAGAAGCTCAGACAGTCTGGAAACCACAGCTCACCAGTGTTGGCTCATCATTGGAATAACCTGCAACATTTTGAAAAACACAGATTTCTAGTATTTACTCTTTGAATTTATGATTTTGCAGATGCAGATGAGGCCAAACATATATACATACATATATACATGTATGTATATATGTATGTGTATAACATATATATATCATGTAATATATACATATATATCAAGTATATACACATACTCTTTTTCAAGTAGCCAGGGATCACTATTATCAGCCAGGTTTCTGTACTGTTAATGTACATGCTAGAGAATCTCGAAGAATTTTGTGTCAGTGGGAGAACTGGTGATCTAGCAGCACTGTGCATGATACATTGGTATTTCAGGGATATCAGTTAGTTCAGAAAGGAGATTGTAAGAGAATAGTGATTTAAAAAGCAAGCTCTGGAGTCCAAAGGCTGAGGATTTAACAGTAAGTATCATGGGGCGAAGACTATATATGTATAACTTGTAAAGTATATGGCATAGAACTTAATATCCATTCAGCACCCAAAAGGGAGTGCATTACTGGGGTCTTCACAGTGGAGCTGGAGAAAGGAAATATGCTTACGAGATATTTTGGTGGTATATCAGTAGTAAATCAGTTGTCTCAAATTAAATGATACAGCCCCGTTTTATAGCTCTAGAAGTACTTTATTCTATGGAGCACTGAACTAATGACCAGATAAAGAATTTTCTGCTAGCTTTAACTTAGCTCTGAAAAGTCATATCAAATGCAATAAAATTATATTGCATCTTGTATTATTGATATTTGTGTTACTTCCTCTCTTTGAGTTATTTCTATTTTTATGTTCTCACTAAGGCGAGATATTAAAAAAATATATCAGGCAACCCTCTTTGGAAAGTGCATCTAATGAGAATGAATCAGTGAGAAAAGAAATATTTTCTTAAATAGCTTTGAACAAGATCTCAGGTGTGAGCAGGTACTTTAGTTAGTCCAACCACTTCATTTAATATGAATGTAAAGTTAAACCCAAGGAGTTGCAATTTCCTCTCCAAAGTTATATGTTAATCAAGGGTGATGCTAAATTAGAACTCAAGTCATCAGATGAAAGTACTCCACTATATTATGATAGTAGTGCCTTGGAAATGGCCATACTAGGAGAGATTAGTCTAATATTTTTCCTGTTTAATGGGCATTTCTTTAAGGAAGGGAGCAAGTTAAGCAGCAGTCTCTCATACTCATGCTTCAGTATTCATCTGCAGCCCAATAGGCCAATAAATTTAGTACTTCAGGGAAATAAAAAAGAGCTCCCTGTCAGGAGAGTGTTCTGATACATCCATATTGTAAGTAATATATCCAACTGATATCCCCATTCCTATGGAAGATGGTACAGTCATTCATCATTTATTCATCAATGATTCACTCAGTGTTTAGTGAAAATCTACTGTGTGTAAGACATTTTTTTAAAGCAATTTACAGATGAAAATTTAAATAAAGAACAAAGCAGCTTTGGGCAAAGTAAAATGCATTTGAAGCTAGAGAAATTAAGTAAATGGTCACATTTTCAACTACGTAATTTTTAACTATAAATTTTTTTCTTTACTAATATAGATTTAGATAGGAAGGATACATCTACTCATACCCAAACCCAAGAAAAAATGTCCTGCTATAGGCTTGCCCTACTGCCATAAGCAGCTAGATAATTAAAGAAAATATATTGCATACAAATGTTTAGATACTAGACAAAAATCACAGAAATGCTACAAGCCTTGGGACTTCCCTGCTGGCAAAGTGGATAACACTCTGCACTCCCAATGCAGGGGGCCCGGGTTCTATCCCTGATCAGGGAACTAGATGCCACATGCATGCTGCAACTAAGAGTTCCCATGCCATACTAAGGAGCCCACATGACACAACTAAGGAGCCCGCCTGCCACAACTAAGACCCAGTGCAACCAAATAAATAATTTCTTTTTTAAAGAAATGCTGCAAGCCTAAACACAAATAAAATTTAGGTAAGTCTTGTGATTTCTCAATTTATAGCTCAGAAACAATTTTCAGGCTACAGAGAGAGGGAGGATGCAGAGTCTGATAAGCTTACTGTGTAGAGAATACAGAGATTAGAGTTTGGGGGGACTGAAACAATTAGAATTTTCAGGTGACAATACCAGAAAAGAAGGAATTACATAGGCAAAGATCTCCTAAGATTTGAAATTTTGGCTGAATACTTATCTCCATACATGCATAAGATGAAACTAATCAAGGCCAAAGAAAGAATCACTGGAAAGCAAAAGACCATATATTATCAGAACTCACATAAGTTTGGCAAGAGCTGGTGATCCTAGCAGCCAGAGTGGAATGACCTCCTAGGAAAGGAGGCATCTGTTAGATTCTTCAGAATGATATTGCCATAGTAGTGGGGCTAAAAAAATCCCAAAATAAAGGCTCTCTGGAACTGCCATAACAAAGGCCAAAGCAAGACTTGAAAGCCTCAAATTGATCTAAAGTTAGCTGACTGTGTATCAGAACAAAAGCCAATACTCATTAAAGGAATATAACAAAATCCTGTAGGCAATAACATAAAATTCACAAAACTTGATATCAAACAAAAAATTATCAGGCATAGAAATTAGGAGGAAAATATGGCCAATTACCATGTATATTGGTCAATAAAAACACCAATTCACAATTTAACTCTGCAAATTAGGAATTACAACAGAACTTCTTCAACCTGATAAAAATCAATCGATGAAAAACCTACATAACTGATCAATATTCAATAAAATCCCAACAAAAATCACAGCAAGTTATTTTATGGATACTAATAAAGTTCTTCTAAAATTTATATATGGAAGCAAAAGGCCCAGAATAGTCAACACAGTGTTGAAGGAGAACAAAGTTGGAGGACTGACACTATCTGACCTCAAGATTTACTATAAAGCTACAGTAATCAAGGCAGTGCAGTATTGGCAAAAGAATACACAAATAGATCAATGAGACAAAATAGAGAGCACAGAAATAGACCCTCATAAATATAGTCAGTTGATCTTTGACAAAGAAGCAAAGGTTAATACAGTGGAGCAAAGACTGTCTCTTCAAAGACAGTACTGGAAAAACTGATATCCATGTGCAAAAAAAAAAAAAAAAAAAAGAAATCACAGACCTTACACCCTTCACAAAAAATAATTCAAAATGGATCTTAGATCTAAATGTAGAATGCAAAAATATAAAATTCTTAGAAGATAACATAGGAGAAAACCTAGATGACCTTGGGTGTAGTGATAACTTTTTAGATAAAACACCAAAGGTGTCATATATTAGAGCAATAATGTATAGGTTGGACTTCATTAGAATTAAAAATGAGTGTTTGCTCTTTGAAAGATAATGTCAAGAGAATTAGAAGACATGACACAAACTGGGAGAAAATACTTTCAAAAGACATATGATAAAGAACATTTGATAACAATCCAAAATATACAAAGAACTCTTTAAAACTCAACAATAGGAAAACAAACAACCTGATTTAAAAAAAAAAAAAAAGGGCCAAAGACCTTAACAGAAACTTCATCAAAGAAGATATACAGATGGCAAATAAACTTATGAAAAGAACTCCACATCACATGTCAGTAGGGAAATGCAATTTAAAACATTAAGACACCACTACACACCTGTTAGAATGGCCAAAATCCAAAATGCTACAACACCAAGTGCTGGAGATGATGTAGAGCAACAGAAACACTCATACATCGCTGGTGGGAATGTAAAATGGTACAGCCACTTCGGAAAACAGTTTGGTGATTTCTAACAACACTAAACTTACCCGTAACATACGATCCATCATTCATGTTCCTGGTATTTACCCAAAGGTTTTGAAAACTCTTGTCCACATAAAAACCTGCAAATAGATGTTTAGAGTAGCATTATTCACAAATGCCTTAACTTGGAGGCAACTGAGATGTCCTTCAGTAGTGAAAGGATAAATTAAAAAGTGGCCTATCCAGAAAATGGGATATTAGTCTATGCTGAAAAGAAATGAGCAGTAGAGTAATTAGTGGAGTCTGCCAGCTGGGTTGATCAGGAAAAGAGACAGTCAAAGAGAGGCTTGAACAAAACCACTGTCATCCCAGACTGATTATAAACATGCCCCAGGAAACACCCTCTAAAGAGCAACATCATAAGTTTTCCACCTCAGGGGAAACATGTTACTAAAATGGTCCAGTTAGTGACTAAACAAACAAAAAGCAAAACAACAACAAGCCTTGGAGTGGAAGGCACTGAAATCATATCCAGATTTGGTGAATAAATTATCTAAAATGTCCAGTTTTCAACACAAACTTTCTTTTTTAGAAGAGTTAATTTTATTCATTTTTGGCTGTGTTGGGTCTTCATTGCTGCGTGCGGGCTTTCTCTAGTTGCAGCGAGTGGGGGCTACTCTTCCTCATGGTGTGCAGCCTTCTCATTGCAGTGGCTTCTCTTGTTGCGGAGCATGGGCTCTTGGCGCGTGGGCTTCAGTAGCTGTGGCATGTGGGCTCAGTAGTTGTGGCTTGCAGGCTCTAGAGCACAGAATCAGTAGTTGTGGCCCACGGGCTTAGTTGCTCCGTGGCATGTGGGATCTTCCCAGACCAGGAATTGAACCCGTGTCCCCTGCATTGGCAGGCGGATTCTTATCCACTGTGCCACCATGGAAGTCCCTCAACACAAACTTTTAAAGCATGCAAAACAAGAAAAATGTGACGTATACTCAGGAAAAAATTCTATGGGAGAACCCAGATGTCAGATTTAACAAAAATGTCAAAGCAGCCATTATAAATATGTTCAAATTACTTAAGGAAACCATCTTTAAAGAAGTAAAGGAAGGGAAAATGAAATGTTTCTTCAATAGAGAATATGAAAGAAAAGATAGAAAAAATATTTTTTTAAAGCACTAAATGGAAAGTATGGAGGTGTAAAGTAAAATAACTAAAATAAAAATCCACTGTAGGGGATCAAGAGTAGACTTGAACCAGTGTAAGAACAGGAAAATGAATTTAGACTGGTAGAGATTATGGAATCGGAAAAACAGAGAAAAATAAATGTCAAGAAAATAGTTTGAGAAAAATGTGAGATACATTTAAGAATACCAACGTATGCATAATGGGAATACAAGAAAGGAGAATAGAGAGAAAGAAACAGAGGAACTATTTGAAAACTAATAGCTAAAAATTTGTCAAAATTGAAAACAATTTTTTATCTAAATACCCAGGAAAGTCAACAAACTCCAAGTCAGTTGTATACAAAGAGATTAACACACAAAGAGATCATTATAAAAATGCTGAAATATAAAGACAAAGAAAAATCTTGAAAGTAGAAAGAGAAAAATGATTTACCACATACAAAAGGACTCCAGTAAGATTAAGAGCTGACATCTCAATAGAAACAATGGAGGTCAGAAGGCAGTGTGTTGATGTTGAAAGAATAAATATTGTCAAGACTCATATCCAGCAAAACTATTTTTTAAAGATGAAGGCAAAATAAAGCTTCCCCAGATAAATATGAACAGATACTTTTTTTTTTTTTCCTAGCAAATCTGCCTTAAAAGAAATATTAAAAGGTATTTTTCAGGCTGAAAGCAAGTGCCCCCAAACAATAACACAAATCCTCACTAACAAAGGAAAGCATCAGTAAAGGTGACTCTGTAACTATACCAAACACTATAAATGTATATTTCATCTCTTTTCTTCACTGTTTAAAAAGCAATTATATGAAATAATATACCACACTTTCAATAATAGATAAAACAACTAGACAGAAGATCAACAAGTTATTAGAAGACTTGAACATAATGCAAACCAACTAGACCAAACAGACATCTATAGAACGCTCCACACAACAACAGATTTTACATTTTCTCAAGTTCACACAGGACATTCTCCATGATAGACTATATGCTAGGCCATAAAATCAACCTCAGTCCATTTAAATAATACAAACTATGTTCCTGGGCTATAATGGAATGCAATTAGAAATCAATATCAAGAAAAAATTTGGAGAAACTGACAAGTAAGTGGAAATTAAAGAAATACTCCAAATTAACCAATGGGTGAAGAAAAAGAATTTAAAAGATAAATCAAAAAAATACCTTGAAATGAATGAAAATAAAGAAACAGTATACCAAAACTTATGCAATGTAACTAACGCATTGCTTAGAGTGAAATGTATAAAGTGTGTATATTAAAAAAGAAGAAAGAGCTCAAATCAATACTTTAAACTTCTAAATTAAGACATGCAAAAAAGAGAAAACTAAATCTAAACAATAAATGAAATAATAAATATTAGAGGGGAAATTAATTGAAGAGAGAATAGAAATCTAATAAAGAAAATCAAGGAAACAAAAAGCTTTATCAGAAAAATAGTTGATGGTAAGTAAGGACATATGATGTTGAACATCATTGCCACCAGGGAATTATACATCGAAACTACAATGAGATGTAATTATATATACCCTCTATAAAGGGTAAAATTAAAATGTTTTATAGTTGCTGAAATTAAAAATATACATATCTGACAATATCAAATACTGGCAAAGATGGAGAACAACTGAAACACATTTCTTTCTGGTACAAATTCACAATAATATACCCATTCTGAAAAAAACATTTTGGTACCTTCTTATAAAATTAAAATATACTTCCCATATGACTCAGCAACCCCAATTTTAGGTCTTTACCCAAGAAATATAAATATATGTCGCACAAAGACATATGGTTTTGTTTGAGTGACATATATAAATGAATGCTCATAGAAGCTTAATTCATAATAGCTGTAAATCACACAGAATTCACATCCCATCAATTGGTGAATGTATAAAAGATTTATGTTATCGATTCATATAATAGAATATATTACTCAGCAATAAAATAAAGAATGGACCACTAATACATGAAACAACATGGATGGATTTTAAATTTGGTATGCTAAATGAAATTAGTCAAACACAAAAGACTACAAAGTGGCTCCATTCATATGAAATTCTAGACATGATAGAAAGAAGTTCAGTGTTTGCCAAGGGCAGAATGCTAGAGTAGGAAAATGACTGCAAATTGGTATGAGGGATCTTTTGAGGTGCTAGAAATGTTTAACATAATGATTGTGATGGTGATTACATGGGTAAAAACTCATTCAACTCTACACTTATATTTGGTGAACTTTATTTTATGTAAACTATATCTCATTAAAGCTAATTCAAATAGAGAGATAAATTATGTATACTTAACACAGCTGTACAATCTGAGTCTGTTTTCTTTTCCTTTTCCTTTATTTTCTGAATATATAGGAGAGTAAGTCTTCCTTCTTCCAAACCAACGCCTACTCACTATGGAATAGACTTACTTTTTTTTACATTTCAGAGCAGGCTTCTGCATTTCATATTCTGTAACAGTCTACTGGCTGGGATATTTCTTACAACTGTTTTCAAAAACAAGGTAAGCTTTATTTTTTTATTTTTTACTTTTTTTTGCAGTACGCAGGCCTCTCACTGTTGTGGCCTCTCCCACTGTGGAGCACAGGCTCCGGACGCACAGGCTCAGCGGCCATGGCTCACGGGCCCAGCCGCTCCGCGGCATGTGGGATCTTCCCGGACCAGGGCATGAACCTGTGTCCCCTACATCGGCAGGCAGACTCTCAACCACTGCGCCACCAGGGAAGCCCGGTAAGCTTTATTTTTCAAAGCATTCAAAGCATGTAAATGATCACATCACGTTAAAACATGACTATGCAGTGGTTTACACATGAGTAAAAACATAGCCCCATGGTATACTGCCATAATTTGACTGTGAAGTTGCTCATTATTTTGGTCAAGAGAAAACAGTGTGAAGAGTTTTAGCTCATATACTACACCAAGCATATATTTAGCTCATATCAATAACTCATATTAATTTATTCATACATTTATTTTAAAAATATAACATTCAAACGAGTAGAACACACACCTACTGAATATATTTTTTTCAGAAGAGTGTAAGGTTGAACATCACAGATAGAGAATACCATATTTGAGATGACAATTTAAAAAGAGATGGAGTTGTTATTTGAAAAAATTTGAGGATCACTCAAGTAAAAGTTAATCGTGCATATTAAGTTATTTTGTAAAGAAATCAAAGTCCCAATACGAATCCTAAATTTTATCCTAGCTTCTGGCCAGAAATATCTATTACTGAAAACCCAATATACTTTGTTGCTAAGAAAAAAATAAAAGATTTCTTTCGATTCTTAAAATCTGTGGACTCGTTTGACAATACTAAAGATGTCTAAACAAATCTGTTACAGCTTTATAAACAAGGTATTAAAAATTGCAGTGGGACATCTTAGATACAAGCTGCAATTGGTGCTAAGGTCTGCTTTCAGAATCTACTTCTGTAAAAAGTAAGGAGGTAATAATCTGACACTGTCTATGTGTTCTCCCACTGTATAAAGATGGGAGGTCTAAATTGGCCCTAAGATACCCCTTAAGAGTGCCAACTTATCCATAAAGCACAGCAGGCACAGGCCCATGTTACCTTTAGAGACCATGGATATATTTTAATTTATTTTATATTTATTTATTTATTTGGCTGTGCCGGGTCTTAGTCCCTGCACACGAGATTTTTGTTGCAGCATGTGGGATCTTTAGTTGCAGCATGTGGGCTCTTAGTTGCAGCATGTGGGATCTAGTTCCCCGACCAGGGATCAAACCCGGGCCCCCTGCATTGGGAGTGCGGAGTCTTAACCACTGGACCACCAGGGAAGTCCCTATTTTAATTTATTTTAAAATGAAAATTTTACAAAATGAATATATCTGGCTGCATTATAGTTGTCTTTATGCAACACACATATAATTTTATTTATTTATCATCTGATTCCATCTCGATGGTCAACATTTGAGCAAAGTTCACGGATCAGCAAATATTTGTACAAATAACGAATGGGTGCTCTGTAATAATACTGAATCTTCTTAAAGGGCAGGCTTAGAGAATGTCTGCATTCACATGCATACCAGCCACTGGATGGCAAGCAGACATGGGAGAGGGATAGTGGCAGGAACTGGCCTTGTGATACCTAAAACTGAGTTGCATGACCTCCTGGGTTTTACATGCCAGAAGATGACAATTACTGACTTTGTCCTTGAACTAGACTATATTTTTTTAAAACATAAATTGAAAATAAATGGCCGTTATTGGGCCACTCTTCTTGGTAGTGGAAAAGAATCTTACTCAGGTTGTTAATTATGATTATCTATTCCACCACTGTTTGTTTTGCTCTGAGTGATGCCTCATACAGTGTCCTTTTTGTTCAGACACTCTTACAGGGCTTCCCACTGTGCAGCTCTTAGCTCCTCACCCCACATTGAAACCCAGCCTGTGTGAAGCTGAGATATTATTTCTTCACTATTATGCATAATAAGAATTACAATTTGTTTGTCAATGATTAATTACTGCTTTTCCCAAGAGACAAAATGCTGAGTGTTTTCATATGCTAATATGTGCCAAGCTGCCAGTGCTAACTCATCTCTCTAATCCTAAAACTCACCTTAAGTAAAGGAGTACCAGTGTTTATTGCCAACGTTGTCATTTGCCTGGAAATGAAATAAATAACTAAGAAGGATTTCAATGATAGACCTGCTTTTCAGCTGACAGATCACTCCTTGTTATCAAAAGGGAAATATATGTCAATGTGTGCATTACTTAAGACTCATGAGATAATTGCTTCAATTTGCCTGACAATCTGATAATGTCATTTGCACAGTTGTGAATGGTGTCAACACTGAATGAATGTTCTCAAACGATATTAAAGGTGTGAAGCACGGTTGGAAAAAAAAAAAGACTCATTAAAGTGTCTTCTGTCAGATGAAATCCTAGATAGTTGCTTGCCTCTTTGAATGTCTATGTCCCTGACTTAAATTTGATACTGGATTTATCACCAAATGAGACAAGAGATCCAAGACTCCAGCTGGTCTAAGACCATGTG
Organism: Lagenorhynchus albirostris; assembly: GCF_949774975.1. Lineage (NCBI taxonomy): Eukaryota > Metazoa > Chordata > Mammalia > Artiodactyla > Delphinidae > Lagenorhynchus > Lagenorhynchus albirostris. The sequence goes on from NC_083113.1 coordinate 38,006,302, forward strand.
TAAGTTTTCAATCACTGCTTTAAATTCAAAGTCCTATTAATTGATATTTTTTTAAATGCCCATATAGTGAGTAGGCAAGTACATGTAACAAGCTAGGTGATGCTTGTAGGAAAAAACATGTTTTGAAATCAGACTCTTCTCATCTGGAACCCCAGTTCTACCACTAAGTTTCATGATATTAGGCATGTTTTATTTTGCTTTTTATAATGTTTATAATTATAGTTTTCTCATTTGCTTAAATGAATTTAATACTACCTATTGCTATGGAATTTTATCGAGATTACATGTGCTAAATAGGTGAAGAGCAATTGTTACTATGACTGGCCCAGGTTAAACATTTATTAACATTATTACATGTGCATTTAATCAAATTCTTAACTTTTCTAAGCCTCAATTAGTTCATCTATCAAATGGCTCCAATAATAAATCAGACATAATGCTAATTTCTTTAAAGTGGTATGATGGTCACATTAAAAACATATAAATATCTTAGCATATTATATAGCACAAACATGATTTTGGAAATTTAAAAAAAAATTCTGTAACCAGCAATTAATATAGAAAAATGTTATATTTTTCTCATATGAAGGCATTGACAGGCTTCAAAATTAACTGCAGTATATTTTGCTTTTATTATTCACCTGAGCCGGTGCTAGCAGCAGATTCTGCCTGGAGTAATTGTTCAGATCAGTGGTCTATGGCCAAGGACAGAAGATATGAGACTTTTAATTAATACAGAGCAGAAACCAGAGAGATATAATAGTTGAGGCATCTGCTAAACTATAAATCTCTGAACAGAAATGACTCCTTATTTGACTGCAATTCAATATTTGGAAATTATAGATGCAACATGAAGTTTATCTCAAATAATACATTCTTATTTAACTTGGAATGCAAGCCTACAGTGTATTAATGCATATACAAATGAATTATTATCATAGAATAAAAAAATAGAGGCTTAACATTTTATTGAATTCATGCATTCATCACTCAGACATCTACTAAAATGATAGTAGTTGACTCATTTCTTTTTCTTTTTAATTAAAACACCTAAGTACAAAAAGAGTGAGAAAGAAGACATTTGCACATGAGAACAGTAAACACGTATTTGGAAGGTTTATAGCAGCTATATCAATGTAATTTTCTTAACAGAAGTTAGAGAATCAGAAGTAAAAAGTGAAATGCTATAAGGAAAAAAAGGGAGATTCACTTATTATCCAGTGGAGTCTCAGGAATTACAGACAAGGATACGTGATCATTGAAGGCTAAATGAACCACAGCCAGACTCCTGCTTCTTCTATTCCTCCCCATGTTGGTTTTGATTCAAAGACAAGACACAAAGGAAGATTGGGAGAGGCATAATCAAAAATAAAGGAAGTGCTTAAGTCCATTTCTACTCACTGAAACATGAGATTCCTCTTACCCAGAATCTTCCCCTGCTATTTAGCTCCCAAGTTTCTGAATGCCAGATTTATTGAGCATGTTTTAGAGATTTTGAGGGGTTTTTTGTTTTGTTTCATTTTTGTTTTTTTTTTAGAAATTGAATACTTCCATGGGAAAACATTTTAGTATTCTTCCTTCACCCTTCAGTGAATTGTACCAGTTGACAAACAACAACCACCACTGAACCAGAGCTAATTAGAAAGCATTCAGTGATTTTTCAATATAAATCATAATTTAAATATCACCACATAATTAGACATTTGAGGAGTGTCTCCACTATAAAGCTGGAGCTCAAGACAAAGAAGACATAGGCAAGAAATTAGAGGAAATGAACACAGTCTTTGAGAAGAAAATCAAAACCTCACATCTATACTGATACATAATATTTTTAGAGAAAGTAAAAGATATATTTCAACAAAGAAACATGAAGATGATACTATATTAAAGAAATAGAAAATAAGAAAGAGCTCTGGGAAATTAAAAATTTTAAAAAAACCCTATGATTTGTTGGATGATAATGTCAGGAAAATCACTCAGAAAGTGGCAGAAAAATGATCAGGAAAGAATATCAATAATCTTACATAGAGACCTTCACCGTAGTGCATTTTACAACAGAAGATATTAGAAACAATTCAAATGGTTAAATATAGGTTAGAGTCACACACACATTATGTATGGATAACAAATATTTCTAATGGCATGTGACAACTCACATACAGAAGAATGAAAAATCTAAAAAGTATATCTAACTGTGTTTTCACTGGGTTTTTAGGTTATAAGGTAAAAATGTTGTTTTTTTAATCTAAATTGGAGTTAATATATTGAATTTACTTTGACAATCTTATCTATAAAATAACAATAAAAACTATTTTTTCAGTTCCAGGTCCTTCATGCCCTTTACTCATTCTGATAAATTAACTCCTTCTTTGTCTAAGAAGGCAATGCAAAGATGCCATCTCTTCATTTGTAACGTAACATTTATTGAGCACTTACTGTATGTCAGATATTGTGCTAAGCATTGAGAGTAACAGTGTTCACTAAATAAGCCAGCTTCTGGTATCACGAAACTTATATTCTAAAAGGGAAAATAGCTAAGAAACAAACACAAAAAGCATAAGCACAAAAAGAAAATTATGGCTTGTAAAATGTGCCTTGAGAGAAAATATAGGTTAATAAAAAAGAATATCAATTTGATGGTCAGGAAAGTCCTCTAAAGAAAAGTTGAGTTTTGACCTGAGAAACTAGATTGTGGAGCCATATTTTTTAAAATGCTGAACAAAAAAAGGAACTATAGACATTAACCTCAGGAAAGTCCCCATATATTCTAGAAACAAAATAAGTTCAAAACATAGTTAATTAGCAAACAAGAAAGAGGTATGTGATAATTTTCGAAGAATCGAGAGAAGAGGCAGGAAAGATGTGAACTGTGATCCTAATCAATGAGGCTCTGTTGGTTTAACCAGAGATTGATATGATAAATTTTATGTATTTTGAAGGCCATTATGGTTGTCTGGTGATAAATGAAGAAGATGTGAGAGTGAAAGTAGGAAATGTTGAGAAACTATGGCATGACCCATGGAAATAGGATGGCACAATAAACTCCAGCTAATCCCTCACAGGTTAATGGCTTCTTTCTGTTCCTGGGAAAAGTGCTTCATTACAAGAGTCAGAATGCAATACCCCAACATGTCAGAATGAGTCAGAATGCAATACCCCAAATCTCCTGCTTCAGGTTCCGTTCTGCCAAGAGCAGAGAACACAGACCACTTTGAAAGAGATTCCAGGTGACAGGGCTCACTACCTGAAAACACATCACTTCCTCTACTTAGGCACTGATTTTGGTAATGGTGTTAATCAGCAAAGCTATAGGGGACTGAGAGAAAACAATGAACACAGAGAACTTTGTTTTTTCTTCCCCATCCAAGCCAATCTTCTAATTGTGTTATTATTGTTGTTATTATTATTGACTATAGAAAACAGTGCTATCTATGAGAATCATCTAGGCTGCTGTGTTGTAACAGAGGTTCGAAGGTCCCATGCTTAGACCTATTGAACCAGATTCGCAAGGGCTAAAGTTCTGAAAGCTGCATTCTAACACACTCAACACACTACTCCCAAGGTAGTTCATTTCACTGGAATATATGGGAACAATTCTTCCAAGCTACATAAGTAGCAAGCTGTCCTGACACAAAGCACTCACGCACCTTTGATTTTTTTGAAAAGTTCCAACATAGAGAGCTACTACCAAACAATGCCACATAACAAGTAAAAAAGAATTTTAGACACTGAAAGTACTGTTCTTTCCTCATGCTTCTGAATTCCATTTTATTCAGAATTAATTTAGATAACAATCGACAGTATAAGAGAGGTAAGACTTTCCTCATCCAAATGGTAATGCAAGCCCTTAAGAACAAATGTAGTTTCTTTTGAAGTTTGCCTATCTGATCCTTAAGTAAAACTCAGAAACTTGAAGTAAGTGTTTTATTAAAGAGGACACTTTGTAAAGAGAAACAAATGTAGCACTCTTGAAGTCAGCGTAAGCTAGGTCATGACACTCTAGAAATCAAATTATTTATTTTGTGTTTGATATACTGTGCCTTTTGCTTTTAGTCTAAGTAGTAAGGATTTGAATAGATATTCAGACGTTCAAGTAGATAAACTATCACTTTAACGCAAGCATTAAAGATGACAAAGAGATTAATAATTTCTGGTCCCAGTTATCAAGGGGAAGACAGTGTAGCATAATCAAAAGACTGTTCCTACCTTTACTTTCTCTGATTCTAAAATTTGAATACTGTTGCATGTCCTGGGAAAAATCACACTCTCTCTTTCAGTCATTTCAACATATAAAATGAAAGTGAAAGAGAACAAATGTTCATTTAGTGCATTCTATACACAAGCACTGAGCTTGGCGCTTTATATGTGATATATCACTTAACCTCTGCAAAAATGCAATATGATAGTATTATTCTAACAATATTTCATATGTGGAAATTGTCTTAGTATCGTTAACTTATTTGGCCAAGGTTATGCAAAACAGAAAAAAAAATCCACTTTGATCTAATCGCATGGCTTATGCTTTTCTCTGCTGTCAAATTATCTTCCAAAATGAGTTCTTTCTAATTTTCTTTTCTGTAGAATTAACTAGAAGTCTTCTTATTAAATTCTAATGTTCCTCAGGGTACAGAAAAGACAAAGTCCCATGTGTTGTTTATGATTTCTGTTTTGGTGCAGACCCACAATGGAACTACACACTGGCCAGAGGAAAGAAGGGATTTCCTTTACAGAAGTTGTCGTGATTCACTTTACGTAATGAAGAATCACGGAATGTCGACTATTAGGGTTAATCTATTCATGAGAGAGTAAATAATTTTTATCCCTTGTGGCAACTCAAATCCATCAGTAGAGATTCCCAGGAGCACTGTGTTGAGAAGGAATCTAGGTTGTTGATGAGATTTAGCAGAAAGGATCCCAGGATCAATTAGCAAATTCTAATATAGTTGGAGTAGGTGGGAGGACTGACACGTATTATGATAATTTCTAGTTCTTTCCTTTAACAGTTCCAAAATGGAGTTGCTTTATGCTAAGCCCCACATCACCAAACCGAGACTTAATTACAGTTTCAGCTCCCCCAGAAATGGAATCTTAAACCAGTCAGTCAGGAATCGCCTGATTAGCACTAGCTAGGCAATCTGCCTGATAGACCCCCGCCGTGCCCTAAACGAAAGTGACCTTGCAATAACCAACTGGCTTTTTTGCCTAGAATAAGTTTCTTGTTCCCACTCCCTTCTTCCTACAAAAGTCTTTCATTTTGTATAGCTCCTCAGAGCTCCTTTCTTCTAGATTGGATGCTGCCCGATTCAAGAATCATTGAATAAACCCAAGGAGATTTACTCCATTGAATTTTTTTTTTAATGCCAGTGATATAACTTTGACCAAGTATAATTCTTTCATTCCTCATTCTAGCATCATTAAAATGGTGTTAATATCTACTTCTCAGGGTTTTGAGAAGCATTAAAGCAGTTATAGCTGATATAAACTGCCTACCCCAGTGCCCAATTTCTTTGCCACTGTATTATGTAGGTGCAGGGTTCAGCACAGCTTGGATGAGCTGCAGATGCTATGTCTGTCATCTGGTCTACTATCTGCCTTCACTAATGCAGGCATCCCTTTTGGATTGTCCCTCTCTCCACCTCTTCTGGGAAGCACTGGTTATATACATGCCTTGAAGCACAACAATGCTGGATTTACTTCTGTCTCTGTCATGCAGTGCTCTGTGTGTTTGGGCATTTTATTTTTACCTCTGTGAGCCTCAATTTCCTTATATATCAAAGGTGGTTTCTAGTAAAATGGCACACACTTTTCAGGGTAGTTGTGAAGATCAGATCACTTGAGGAATTTTCTATCTAGAATGTGCCAAATGCCTAATTTAAAACTGGTTATATAATAATTTTATCATAATGACTGATTATAATACGTTTTATGTTTGTTATTATCTCTAGGCACTGCAATCTTCAAAGCACAACCAACAAAATCATTTCTCTTCCAGCCCACACACTTTTTCTTCCCCAAAATAAAATAAAGCCAGTTTTAGTTTTAGATTTAGAAAGGTATTTCTTAGTGGGTCTTAGCTTACTAATTACATCCAAAATGCCAGCCTATTTTTTTTACTGTATTCTCAGACCTGGCTTATAAGAATGCTAAATTAGTTTTATGTCAATAAATGAGTTAACTGGAAACATTATTTTCTCCTTCCAAAAATCCAAATATTTTGTCTCAAATGTCACCTTTGAAGAGTTGCGCTTCCTGAGCCCATCCATTAAACTCTACCTCCTTATATTGTTTTTGCTTCATACAATCATTGCTCAACATAGTATTACACATTTTTTTTCTTGTTTACTGTTTAATTCTGCTAGAACGCAAGCTCCATAAGGGCAAGGAATCCATCTAGTATATTCTACCTCTTGAATCTTCAGCAATTATGATAGTGCCTGAATCTTATGTTCAATTTTTTTAACTTTAAATTTTGAAATTACTACAGACTCACAAGAAGCTGGAAAGAACACTATAAAGATGTTCTGGGTACCTGTAACTCAGCTTTCCCTAACGCTAACATCTTAAGAGAACTATAGTACATTATCAAAATGGGAAACTGACAGTGGTAACACTAAACTATTCAGCGTTAACTAATTGCAGATCTTAAGGTTCACCAGTTTATGGTGAACTAAATTTTTGAATCCTTTCTGTATAGTTCTATGATGTTTAATCACATTTATAGATTTTTTTTTTTTATCACCACCACCACAATCAAGATACAGGACTATTCTCTTACCTCTCTCTCTCCCCTTGCCTTAGCCCTGACACCCTCTGATTAGTTTCCAGTTGTACTGGGGTCCTCCAGAGAAACAGATACAACAGGAGATAGATAGATAGATAGATAGATAGATAGATAGATAGATAGATAGATAGATAGATAAAGGAATGAGGAATCGGTTCAAGTGATCATTATGGCTAAGTTCTATGATCTGCTATTTGCAAACTGGAGACCCAGAAAAGCTAGTGATGTAATTCCAGTCTGAGTCCAAAGACCTGAGAAGCAGGGTAGCTGATGGTGTGAATCCCAGTCCACGGCCAGGAGAAGATCAATATCTCAGCTCTCACATACAGGCAGGAAACAAAAGAGGCAAATTCCTCCTTCCTTCTCCTTTTTGTTCTATTCAGGCCATCAACAGATTGGATGATTCTGAACCACATAGGGCAGGGTGATCCACTTTACTGAGTCCACTGATTCAAATGTTAATTTCACCTGGAAACATCCTCACAGAGACACGCAGAAACAATGTTTAATCTGGGCACCCCTTGGCTCTATCAAATTGACACACATAAAATTAACCATCATACCAGCTCTATAATTTTGAGAATGTTAGGTAGGTTTAATCTCTTGATAGATACATACATAGATAGGTAGGTAGGTAGACAGATAGACATACACATGTGCACGCACGAGACACATACACTCTTTTGAGAATGGTTGTATTTACTTAGCATAATATCCTTGAAGTTCATCCAAGTAATGTGTGCTAATAGACTATTGCTTTTAATTGCTAAGTACTTTTCCATGTTTGTATAAATTGTGTCATTAAATAAATCCCACTTTCTATAATTTGTGGCACGCGTTTTAAAAACATGTAAAAATATTTACATTGTAATCACTTTATTTTAAAATATTAACCTGCCACTTTTCTTGATAAGGGTACTGTGTATCCTTTAGCAAGCGGTGGAAATTCCAAAAAAAAAAATTTGATTGACTTTGATCTCCACAACCAGCCAAAGGAGGGTCTCCATCTTTATGGCTGTGACATTTCAGTTTATGTGGTTTTTTCAATGCTTCCCAGAGTTGACATAAATCAGTGTCAAACACATTGGAACGCCTTCTCTATTTATATCTTCCTGTTTTCTTTTCCCTTCCTGTTTCCAGAATAGGCTACCTTCTAAGTGGAATCAAGAGGAAAGAAAAGTCTCACTAAGCTGGTAATGAATTATTTTATTCTCTCTCTTTAAAACGCTCCTCTAAAAATATTTAATAAAGGAGACTATCCCTATAAGTTCAGATTGAGCAGATATAAAGTGAGACCCTGGAATATGAAATTCAATTGTGCTCTCCCCAAAACCCTGATTTACTTTGAGAAATTATAGAATTATTTAAGGAAAGCAAGCAAACAAATAAATAAACGACAATTAAAAACTCAAAACTGTATGATATCGACAAAACTATGCAGGTTAAATAGTTGTGTGTGTGTGTGGGAGGGGGGTACACGGGCCTCTCACCGCCGTGGCCTCTCCCGCTGCGGAGCACAGGCTCCGGGCGCGCAGGCTCAGTGGCCATGGCTCACGGGCCCAGCCGCTCCGCTGCATGCGGGATCTTCCCAGACCGGGGCACGAACCCGTGTACCCTGCATCGGCAGGTGGACCCTCAACCACTGCACTACCAGGGAAGCCCCCAAAAATTTTTTAAAAGGCGAAAAAGAAAGAAAACAACCATATCTGATCATCAAAAACAAACCAAAAAACTACATAAAATTGTCAAAAGACAGATAGAATTTTTGTTTTAAGGTCTAAATTGGGACACAAGAGATTTAACTTTCGAAAAACATCATTCTCCGATAAAAGGAATTAAGACTCCTGGATTGGATGTTAGAACAGAAAAAGGATATTAATGGAAACACGGATAAAATCTGAACAAAGTTTATAGTTACTTAACAGTATCATTCCAGTATTATTATTTTTGATAGTTCTCATATGGTTATTTGAGATTTTTCACACTAGCAGAAACTGTGTGAAAGGTATAAAGGAACTCTCTGTAGTATTTTGCAACTTTTCTGTAAGTTTTAAAATATTCCAAAATAAGACATTTTAAAATTTACAGAGAGAAGTTTTTTAATAGAGGTATGTAAGGGAAGAGTGGTTGGATTTGAAGGCAAAAAATAAATGAGAAGATGTGCCTTGATAATGGTGTGATGATAATAGTATACTGTAGACTGAGGATATGATGAATCCAGTCTCGTGAAGCTCAAATCTAAGAAAATGAAATAAAACAAAATACCCAAGCCAAGTTCAAGGCTTATGAATTTAAATGCCTACTGGATCTAAGCAAGTGTGGAAAACATATACAATGGATTAGTTGTGGCCAAAAAAAAACCCTTGAGAGTGTTGGTTATTTCTAACAGAGGGTAATAGACAGCGAACGCTTATTGAGCACTTACTCTGAACAAGGCACCCTCTAAAGTACTTTGCATGTAGTGGCAAATTTACTCTTTGGGTTGGATGATACAACCGAATCCATTTTACAGAGAAGGAAGCTGAGATAGAAAGTGTATAAATAACTTGCCCAAGGTTACAATATACAATGGCAAACTTGAACTCAGGCAAAGCAATTCCAAGACACATCCTCTTAGCCACAACATTCTGCCAGCGCTGAGCCCTTACTAGCCCTAATAATATTTCCTAAGAAAGAAAATCAAACTTGTGTGCCCAACTTTTAAGTTTTCTTAAAAAAAAAAACTTGATGTGCATATTTTATGTTTAAAAGCTTGATTAAAAGACATTGGAAAATAACACAAATTTAATTTCAAAATATTCTAACAGCAAACAAACAAATGACAGTTCTCCAGACAGTAGGTTGTCAGAAGAATCACAAACTACTGGCAAACTAAACCATAAATTGAACTCAGGGTGTATCTTAATGACTTTAAAACTCCTAGAACATTTCATAAAAATTCAGCAACACTTTTAATCATCATAGAGCAATACATATAATAAAAGAAACACCAAATGCTATGTATGAAATAGAGCTCTCGCTTGAACTGGTAGAGCTCTCACTTGAATTTGAGCTTTCACAGATGTTGACCATAGACTCTAGGACTTTCACCTGAAACAGCAATATAGAAGCAGAAGTGGGGAAAAAGAAATGGAACCTCACTGCTCACTCTTCACGAAGCAGGTTCATGAGTTTCCGTAGTAAATTAAACTTTCTGCATCACTGAATTATACACCACCCCTCCAAAGGCTATTACATGCTTATTCACTCATTTAATTAATGTTGAGTGTCTGCAGTATGCCAGGCATTGCATTTATTGATACAATTAAGAGAGGAAAAAGAAAAAACCTAAATATTCTGTAATAACCTATATGGGAAAAGAATCTGAAAAAGAATGGATATATGTATATGTATAACTGAATCACCTTGCTGCACAGCAGAAAGTAACACAATATTGTAAATCAACAATACTCCAATAAAAAATAAAAAAAAAATAACTAACTTTTTTTTTCCTATTTGAAAATACAGATCTGGAACAGAAGAAAGTAGCATAAACACTTTTTACCAAATACTTAGCAGGCACCAATCACTTTCTTGTTTACTGTGAAAGGGTGAAAAGAGCATAGGCTTTGAAATAATTTTTTAAAAAATAGTTTTTGTGGGGCTTCCCTGGTGGCGCAGTGGTTGAGAGTCCGCCTACCTATGCTGGGGACACGGGTTCATGCCCCGGTCCGGGAGGATCCCACATGCCGCGGAGCGGCCGGGCCCGTGGGCCATGGCCGCTGAGCCTGCGCATCCGGAGCCTGTGCTCCGCAACGGGAGAGGCCACAGCAGTGAGAGGCCCGCGTACTGCAAAAAAAAAAGAAAAAAAATAGTTTTTGCCACTTACTGCCTATGTGATATCAAAATTTTTAAACATTCCTCATGAACATAACTTTGTTACCCTGTAAACAGGGGACTGTAATTCAAAGAAAAAAAAGTACAAGAATTAGTAAAGTACTAGAGACATCCTAAGTGGAAGACATATTATATAGAAGGCCATCAATGGATGTTAGTTACCTTTTTAAAAAAATTACTGACTGCGGGACTGCCCTTATGGTCCAGTGGTAGAGAATCCACCTTACAATGCAGGGGACACGGGTTCGACCCCTGGTCAGGGAACTAAGATCCCACATGCCATGGGGCAACTAAGCCCGTGTGCCACAACTACTGAGCTTGTGCGCCTCAACTAGAGGCCACATACCGCAAAGTACAGAGCCTACGTGCCCTGGAGCCTGTGTGCCACAACTAGAGAGAGAAAACCTGCAGGCCACAGCTAGAGAGAAGCCCGCACACCTCAACGAAGGTCCCACATGCCGCAACTAAGACCTAATGCAGCCAAAAATAAATTAAATAAATAATAAATCTTAAAAAAAAAATTATTGACTGGAATGAGACTCATTGAGCTCTGATCTGGCTATATATTACCTAGCGGCCATTCATTCTTTATCAGTTGAATAGGAATGGCAAATGTACCTATTGATAATTTATAGACTTGTGATTTTTTATTAAGATAACTCATATATAGCACTTAGCACAATACCTGGAGCATCACATGTCCTGATCAAAGTTTAGCTAATACTTATATTTTGGGGTCAGTATTTCTTATGCCAGACCTAATTGAATTCATCCTAAAAAATGAGATATGTCAAGCTCTGTTATCCACACTTTAGTGATGAAAATAAATAAGTTATCTGAAATACGAATCAATTTGGATTATGAAAATTATTAGATTTATGGTCTATGCTAGACACATGAAATTTTGGAGTACTGCTCTTGAATCCCGATGCTTAAGTTCATAATGTAGTGTTCTGCTTTATTTCATTGGCCTAGAGACCTGAGCTGAGGTGTTTCATGCCCCCTGAGTATCTGCATATTCTTCCTAATATTACTTGGACCTCTCACTTCTATCTGCTTTGTGGCATTCTCTTGTCACCTTCATATCAGAGCAAAGAGAAGTTAGCTGTATCTGAAGAGATAGATTTCTACCACAGAGGACTCCAATTTGTCCTGTGTCACCGCACACATCTCGTCATCTTATATTGGAATCAGGCCTTGACTTTTAGAAGCTCCTGTCTATGTTGATGCATTTGTGGGTTTACCTTTAGCAAAAGCTCCTTGCAGCCAGGGATCCATGACCAGATAATGGGATCATTCATGCTTGCTGATTTATGCAGTAACTCTTGAACTGTGTCATCCTGAAGCTCTTTCATTTCTTCTGCCAAGAACTACTCAGACAGAAGTGACTCAAGCTATTTGAAGGAAGCCTTGGGAAATGATCATTTAAGACAAGGGGAAAAGACCTTATTCACTAGCCCTTATTCAAGCCTCCTCATAAATATATCTAATTGAAATTTTCAAAGGTGTTTTTTTTTTTTACAAGGGTCAACTCCTTTCTCTTGAATTTACTTTTCTTAAAATAACAGTGAGGGCTTTTATAATTGGGAAGCAATGTGATGTTTTGTTACAGAATAAGGTTCAGAGTTAGGCAAACCTAGTCTTAAAATTCTATCCCAATTAATAATTGCAGATTCTTAGAAATTCATCTATCCTATCATACAGTTGTTTTCTTTACCTAAATGTAGGAATTTTAATAAATCTTTTTTGAGGTTACTGGGAATATTAAATGTGAGCATGCTTTAAAATGTCTTGTTTGGTGGCTCAGTGGTTAAGAATCCGCCTGCCAACGCAGGGGACATGGGTTTGAGCCCTGGTCTGGGAAGATCTCACACGCCGCAGAGCAACTAAGCCCGTGCACCACAACTACTGAGCCTGTGCTCTACAGCCCATGATCCACAACTACTGAGCCGACATGCCACAACAACTGAAGCCTGCGTGCCTAGAGCCTGTGCTCCGCAACAAGAGAAGCCACCACAATGAGAAGCCCGTGCAACGCAACGAAGAGTAGCCCTCACTCTCCACAACTAGAGAAAGCCCGTGGGCAACAACGAAGACCCAACACAGCCAAAAATAAATATAAAAATATATATATATAAATTTATAAAAAAAAAAATGTCTTGCCTGGAACTTAGAACACATTCCACAAATGGTGATTGAATTCCTTTTGGGTAAATTTTGTTTACTTCAAGGGAAAGGACATTCTAATTATTAGCTTGTTATATCTTTTGTATGAGTCACATACTCTTGCACTTTTTGTATGGGTAGCATACCTTTATTCTTTTTGTCCCGGGATGGCATTACTGATACTGAGTACGTACCTCCTTTTGTGTCCAAATAAACACAACTCAGTATAAGGGAGCTGGTACCACAGGGACTTAACTTTTGACAAATGAGAGGTGAAGCCAGCTCAAATATTCTTTCTCTTTCCTTAACTTAAATGCAGCCTCTCAGAAGGCCTTCCCTTGATCTCGGCTCTCCCTTCTTTGCTGCTTTATTACTTTTTATTAGTCTTTTCCTTTATTTTTGCTTCTTGAATTGTAGTCCCTATTCCTCCAGCTCCAGTTTCTGGTTAATTAAGCTAAAATAGGAGTTATTATAATTACAATTACACAACAAATGATTATACAGTAGTTACCAGGTATCAGGAATTGTTCTAACTGCTTTATATATACATATCTACATACATACCTATTTAATCCCCCCCACAAATCCAGTGAGATTTTATTTCTTATCCCAATTTTACATATTGAAACATTGAATCCCAGGGAGACTATGGAACATGTTTGAGTTCATGTATCTAGCAACTAATAGGTCTAGGATTCAGATTTAGGCCTCAAGGCCAGAACCCATGCTCTCAACTACAACATCATTCTGGCTTAGGCTGGGGAGAACTATTAAGGAATGATAAGGGAGACAAAACAAAAAAGGAAACAAAAAGGAAAAACTAGGTTTACTGCTAAGATGGATGGATGAAAGGAAATATCTTGGTGTAACTAGCAGAATGTACGCACCACGCTGGTTTCAGGCATCATTAAGGTCATAGATGCGAGAACCTTAAATTGCATTTAGTACATCCTTATTAAATATGCTGGAAAACTGAGATATAGATAAAGACTTGGCCCAATTTGATCTACATATTATAAAATGATGACAGTTATAAATTTGTTACAATTAATGCTGCTTCTTTCTTCTGGATTCATCACCATATATGCGTCTACATATGTCATGAGTCTACATGAGTCATACATAATATATGATTTGCTATATTGTCCATGAGTTCAAATAATTTAAGGACACAAAGATCATTTGATACCTAATTAAATATTTCTGAATGCTAGTTGTCCACACTAATAGAAAGATACAAGGTTTTAAAGTTTTCTCGAGACTTTAATTCTTAACAAATTCAAGAAAATAAGAAATTGAGAAAAGCAAAAAGACTATGTCCATTATGAATTACATAGATATTTATCATCAGCTAAATTTTCTTTTGTCCATAATCCTGAAAGAAAGGAGTAATTGAAGGAGTGGGGCTCAATGTCTGGCTTTTGAACTAACATATTTTATTTATTCAAATATATAATTAGAATTTATTGACCACCTGATATAAATTGAATACTGGACAAATCTTTGAGAAATACAAGATGTAAAATAAATCCCTTCTCTCCTAGAGGATGTCATAGTGGGATACACACAAAAACATATAAACAAGAATTATCCTGGTAAATTACAATAAGTTCTGAAACAGTTTACTGAAGTGATTTAGAAATACTGATGAAATATCACACAATAACATGTGGAGAGAGATATTTTGAGAGAATATTGCACAGAGTAGAGATATATCTGCAAAGTCAGTGATTTTTTGTTATGTTGATTAATCTTTAGATAGTTTAATTTATTCAGGAAAGAAACAAATATAATAGCATTCCTTCACTGAATTCATTGCCAATAAGTGGCTTCATCTGAATTGTCAAAAAAATGAAGAGGAATAGTCTTATGGAAAATATTTTTATCACAAAGGTTTTGTCAAACCTGTCAAGGCTCTTGAGTATATCACTTCTATTTTTTGATAGGGTCTGCTAATGATATGTATTTTGTGATAGTGACATTTACTTTTCCTAAATTTTTTTAATTTTTATATTTTAGTGATAATGATATTTATCTTTTCTTTATATAGCCTCCCATTAAAATAATGTCCACACTATTATATTACCTGCACTCTGTTTAATAAAATATTAAAACGATGAATCAATATGTCAACATTAATTTAATGAAACTGGAGTTCTATTTTATTCAGAATTCTTCTTATTATAAGTGACAAAATTAAAAAAACTAGCTCAGGGTAAGGGAAAACTTACCACATATTGAATTACATTATTGGGAAGTCTGATGGCAGATTTGAGTATACATAAATAGAACATTTCAGAATCCCCTCTCCGCTTCTCTCCTCTCCTCCTTCTCCCTCTCTCTCTCAGCTCTTGTTTTTTTTTGGTTTTTTTTTTGCGGTACGCGGGCCTCTCGCTGTTGTGACCTCTCCCGTTGCGGAGCACAGGCTCCGGACGCGCAGGCTCAGCGGCCATGGCTCACGGGCCCAGCTGCTCCGCGGCATGTGGGATCTTCCCGGACCGGGGCATGAACCCGTGTCCCCTGCATCGGCAGGTGGACTCTCAACGACTGCGCCACCGGGGAAGCCTTCTCGTTTCTTTTTATTGGCTTTATTTCCTATTAGGCAAGCACCCATGACAGGGAAAAGAGCCCTCAGAAACTTGATGCCAAACTGGTCTTCAGAGCTGGAAAATTCCTCATTAAGAACGTAGTATAATCTATCTTGTTAAATCTATGTTCTAACTCCTTGGAAAGAGAGTTTGGCCCAGAATCACCAGGTGGTAGGTGGGCACAGGACAGCGATACATAGTCTTATCAGAACACAGGATGGGGAGCAGTTCCTTAATGGAAGGATGATTGCCTTTAATCATTCTTTTAAACAAGATTAATTACTTGAGAGATACAGTGGGGTCTGATTATATGATCTCTGTTGTCATAGGAAAATTTATTACCCATCTTACTAACGTGTCAAGAAAAAGAAACTACTGATTCCTGGGAAACAGCTAACTAATAATCATTTGCACCCTCATCAACTAAGGATGACCTCCTCCAGATTGTAGCAAAGACAATAGGGATTATTTTTATTTTTGCCTTAGCACATCTAACTATCTGTAGACAGAGCCCCTAATTCTTCCCTAATGGTCTCTGGTTGTGGAATATTAAACATCAGAAGTTGGAGTTGCTCAGGTGTAATAAGTCTTCTGAAATGGAACTGTGAATTTTATGCAATTCCAAACATCACAAACATGGTCAGTATTTCTGCATAACCTTGGATTCCAAGGGAGTATGAGTATGCAGCTGAAAACATCTCCAGAAAATGTGCATTCCTGCCATCATCAAAAAATCTAGAAACAATAAATGCTGGAGAGGATGTGGAGAAAAGGGAACCCTCTTGCACTGTTGGTGGGAATGAACATTGATACAGCCACTGTGGAGGACAGTATGGAGGTTCCTTAAAAATCTACAAATAGAAATACCATATGACCCAGCAATCCCACTACTGGGCATATACCCTGAGAAAACCATAATTCAAAAAGAGTCATGTACCAAAATGTCCATTGCAGCTCTATTTACAATAGCCAGGACATGGAAACAACCTAAGTGTCCATCATCGGATGAATGGATAAAGAAGATGTGGCACATATATACAATGGAATATTACTCAGCCATAAAAAGAAACAAAATTGATCTATTTGTAATGAGGTGGATGGACCTAGAGTCTGTCATACAGAGTGAAGTAAGTCAGAAAGAGAGAGACAAATACCATATACTAACACATATATATGGAATTTAAGAAAAAGAAATGTCACGAAGAACCTAGGGGTAAGACAGGAATAAAGACAGACCTACTAGAGAATGGACTTGAGGATATGGGGAGGTGAAGGGTAAGCTGTGACAAAGCAAGAGAGAGGCATGGACATATATACACTATCAAAGGTAAGGTAGATAGCTAGTGGGAAGCAGCCGCATAGCACAGGGATATCAGCTCTGTGCTTTGTGATCGCCTGGAGGGGTGGGATAGGGAGGGTGGGAGGGAGGGAGATGCAAGAGGGAAGAGATATGGGATCATATGTATATATATAACTGATTCATTTTGTTGTAAAGCAGAAACTAACACACATTGTAAAGCAATTATACTCCAATAAAGATGTTAAAAAAAAAGAAAATGTGCATTCCTGTGCATTGGCTATTAGTCGTGCAAACCGTCAGTCAGACCATCACCTAACCAGCCTCTGAGCCAGTGCATCAGGCAGCTGTGTAATTGGTCATCCCTTTAATCAGATACTTAGCTAGTCAGCTGACCATCCGTGAAGGTAGTCAACCAGTCAGCTAGCAAGTTAACTAGTCTGTCTGCCGGTCAACCAGCCAGTAAACCTTTGAGCCAGGCAGTGAGTGAGCAAGTCAACGAGTGTCTCACTTCAGCTTGGCAGCCAAGCATCCAAGCCTTGTGCTGATCAAACAGCCATTCTGTCAGCCAGTCAGTCCTCAAATCTAGAAATAAAGGGGGATTGCCCAACTTTTTTTGGTTTTTCGTTTGTTTTAAGATTGCTATGGTTTACTGACTATATCAATATTTTGCTCAGTCGTGAGTGAACTGAATCATTCCATTAAAGATTTTCCAACTAGACAGGATATTTAAGACAGCACAGTGTTGTGATTTCTGATAATCAGTACAGACACTGTACCGAAAATTGTAGAGTCAGTATGTTTGCAGAGGCCATCTCAGTATACTTAGAAGAATACTCACCTTAGGAAGATATATTTACTAAGAAAATAAAGGAGTAATAGCTACAGGATTATCAGGTTTTAAATGCTACAATTAATAACATGTCTCCGATATTCCATTTATATAGTATTTCTTAAATAACTTCTTTAAAAAATAAAACAGAGAGTTACCTTTGAGAGATTATAAAGTTAAGAATTTCAGGTAATCCAGACGTATCTTCCTCAGTTATTTCAAATGAATCTACTTGTCTCTATTGAAAAAGAAAAGTCGATTCAGTGTTTGTTTCTTCTTAAATTCATTCATTCTACAATCATTTATGCACTATATAATAGATAATGTGTAAAAGCTCAAAGTTTAAAAGCAAAAAAAAAATATCTGCTCTGAAGGAATTAATGGACTTTGACGCTGGTGAAAACAAACATTTAACTCAATAAGGGTTCTAATCCTGACAAAAGTATAAATCTTTATGTGATTGCCCAGGGCTGTTTCCAGAGGAGGAAATGATGCTGAGGCCTGAGTTCTGAGGAGTAGGAGTTGTTTGCCTGTCCATTAAGAGTGGAGACAGAAATAACAAGCCCTCTGGGAAATGTGCAGGGTCCTTTCAGAGAAGTACCAAACATCCTATTTTCATGGATCAATCTACATGACTGGAAAACATCACTCAGGAAATGAGGCTGCTGAAGCCAGTGAGGCCATATGCCTATTATGTTCTTATGTGAATTTCATCCTCAAAGGGGCAGAGCAACCCTGGAAGGACAGTGTCTGAGAGCAGGGACTCTGTGCTGTCCAAAGTCTACATACTGACAATTTCTACATGCTGCTCTTATGTTCTTGGACACTGCTCTTCAGACTTTTTTTGTTCATGCATTCCCAAATGAATTTTGAAAACCTCAACCTCTCGCAAATATTTAAACTGACACAAAACATTTAACTTTAAGTGTAGGCAATTATAAATGTTGGAATTCCTGGCATATTTTAATGCTGAAATTTAGGAAAGACATGTAGATTAATCTTAAAAATATATTCAATGAAATGAAAACCTTACAGCAAGTTGATAACCACTTTTTTTGGGTTCCTGGACCCAATTCCAGCATGTGGAAAGGGGGGTTTCCACATCACCAATAAGCAATTCTCGGACACCAGCTGGGGGTCCTACAATTCAACCCAACTATGACACTATCTGCCCAGAGACAGTGTCAGATCTCATAGGTAAAAGGCTCAGTCCCACTAGATTGCCCTTCCTCACCATACTCCCCCGCACAACACACGCACACTTCAGATACCAGTCAAAAGCCCAGGTAGTCACCTGTATTTTTGACTCACCAGCTATAAATCACAGGTTCCCATGACCCCCTCCTTGGGTTCCATTAATTTGCTTGAGCGGCTCACAGAACTCAGAGAAACATTTTACTTACTAGATTACCAGTTTATTATAAAAGGATATATTTCAGGAACAGCCAGATGGAAGAGATGCACAGGACCAAGTATAGGGAAAGGGTGAGGAGAGTCCTTGCTCTCTCGGAAGGCACCACTCTCCCTGAATGTCTACAAAAAGCTCTCCGAACCCTGTCTCTCGGGCTTTTTATGGAAGCGTTATTACATACGCATGATTGATTAAATGATTGGCGCTGGCAGCTGATTCAACTTCCAGCCCCTTTCCGCTCCTTCGAGGTCAGGGGGTGAACTAAAAGTTTCAACCTCAAACCACAGAGTTGGTTCCCCTGGCAACCGCCACCCATCCTTAAGTGAGTTCCAAAAGTCACCTCACGAATATAACGAAAGCCACTTTTATTAAATTCCAAGTGCTTAGGAGATCTGTGCCAGAAATGGGGATGAAAACCAAGTATATATTTCTTATTACAAATCACAATATCACACCACCATCAATCATTTTATAAATTAACAAGAAAACTTTTCTTTAACAGAGTTTTATTTTTTTCTACTTGAACTTATTTTTTTCACTGTTTTAAAAAAGTTTATCCTAATGTAATTGTTTATCCTGTAAAGTATTTTATTTTTCATCATACCATACTTTATAATAAAATGCATTTGTAAAATATTTATAAATTATGCACATGAAATATTTTTATATTATAGCATCCTACAGCTAAAAGGTTCTAAGTCTTTGAACTAAATTAGATTAATATTATATTGCAATTAATATAAAAATATTAGTATAAATTTTTTCCAACCTTAATCACATAAAAATATTTTTGCTAAGTTGGATTCTTACTGTGAAAGGAACTTTTTATCAAGTAAATCATTTATTCACAGAAGAATATTTTTTCTCAGTAGAATGGGACAAAGACCAACACCAGTTAAACTTCTTTTTATTAAACAGAGATAAATGCTGAGTACGCATGTACACAGATAAATAGAAGGGAATAAAAGGAGTTTTGCCATATAAAATCACTCAATTTGGCAAGCCCCTTTCAAGTTGCAATTAAAAAATTTCATAATCCTCTATCACCAAAAAATGTTCAACGGTCTGTCAGTAGATACCTCCATTACGTACACCTATACTATTTTTCGAGAAAAGTACTGAAAATCATCTAATTTGCAAGAAAATTAATTTTCTAGTCAATGGAGTCATTACTTTCCTCAATGTCTGGAACGTGCATCAAGTTTTACTAAACTTAACAAATTGTTATTAACTTAACCTGTTTTTCATCCATATAGAAGCACCTTGTTTAACCTTACCTAACCTGAAAGAGTTGAAAGACATGATATCATTAATTTAAAACATCTTTGCCAATATTACATGAATATCAATGTACATAACAATAATTTCTGTATTGAAGTATAACTTACAAGTAGTAAGTTGCACTAACATTTGGTTCATGGCTCAATGGAGTTTTACTTTATCTAGATGAAGTCATATATCTATGTATACACTATCTATATAAAGTTAACATCCTTCTGGCCTCTTTTAGCATTCTCTAAAAACAATACTGAAGTGCAAGGGAGGAAAACCTTTTCAATAAACGGTGCTGAGTCACTTGGACAATCAAAAGAGAAAGAAAAAGTATATTGTACCCCAGCCACTGTTGGAGGAGGTTACTGACAGGGCATGACCTCCGGTGAACCTGCCCCCGGGCTCAGGCAATCAGGAATGTAGTTCCGCCCACTGTTTCCACAGCTGTAGCCAGTTTAAGAATATAGCTTTTAGAGAGTAATGTGTCATTGAGATCATCTGCACTGAATACCTGACTGAACCCGGTTAAAGCCTCCATGCAAACTTTTAAGATTCTTGTAGGTGGGTGCGGAGATCTCCTCTCAAAAGGTGGCCCAGGACAAGTCTCGCATGTAAGTTCCTTTGCTTATTATAAACAAATATTTAATTCTAGATATATTGTAGAACTAAATATGAAGGGAAAATAATAAAGCTTTCAGAGGAAACATAAGACAACATCATGATTTCTTTGGAGAGGATTAAAGAATTTCTGAATGGGACAGTAAAATTGTTGAACGTTAAAGAAAAAAGTGAATATATCAGATTATACGAAAATTGAGAACTTCAGTGTATTCAAAGGATCCATTAACAGAGTTGTCAACTGAAAGAAAAGCCCTGACGGGCAACTTTACTGTTAGGCAAAGTAACACCAGGGTCTTAACGGATGAGCAACCCAGGGAGACCCAGTCAGGCCAGATACCGCAAAGTGAGTCCCACCATTGGGGCTGAGACTATAAGGGGAAAAACCACAAACAAGGTGAAAAAGCCATTCAGTTCTAATTGGTTGGTGGGTAGCTGTAACGGTTATTTTGGTTCAGTACTTTCCAAATGTCAAACTGTTACCGAATTGTCATAAGCACCTTGCTCTTGCCCTAGCCTGGCCAAGGCTCTCTTGCCTTGGTGGGTACGGGTTCTTTTTCCCATCAGGTTCAAGCAGTCGAATAACAAAACCTAAGCTGAGAGCAACACAGCACAAGCTTTATTCAGCGGCCAAAGAACAGAGAAGCAGGAACTAAGTTCATAGATCAACATCTCGCCCACGTGGCAAGACGGATTCAATTTTAAAAAGTAAAGATAGGGCTTCCCTGGTGGCGCAGTGTTTGAGAGTCCGCCTGCCGATGCAGGGGACACGGGTTTGTGCCCCGGTCCGGGAAGATCCCACATGCCGCGGAGCGGCTGGGCCCGTGAGCCATGGCCGCTGGGCCTGCGCGTCCGGAGCCTGTGCTCCGCAGTGGGAGAGGCCACAGCAGTGAGAGGTCCGCGTACCGCAAAAAAATAAAAAAAAGTAAAGACAAAGGGGAGAGGCATGAGGCTAATGATGGGGAAGCATATGCATTAGTGTACAGGGAAGAGACAAAGTTTTTCCAGGGAGGGCGGTGCCACCCCCTTTCTATCCTTTTTGGGTCCTTTTTTTTTTTTTTTTTGCGGTACGCGGGCCTCTCACTGTTGTGGCCCCTCCCATTGCGGAGCACAGGCTCCGGACGCGCAGGCCCAGCAGCCACGGTTCACGGACCCAGCCGCTCCGCGGCACGTGAGATCTTCCCCGACCGGAGCACGAACCCGCGACCCCCGCATCGGCAGGCGGACCCCCAACCACTGCGCGACCAGGGAAGCCCCTTTGCGTCTTTTTTGGGGTCTGGTCATGGCTGCTGGTAGGTGTGCCTTTTAGTATGCTAGTGGAGTAAAATCAACATATAATGAGACTCAGGGTCTGTTGGAGGTCAGATTCATTGCTATCTTCATCCCAGCTGGTTTTATTGTTATTGTTTGTAGCTTCCCTTATCTCTGGACCCTTTGGCTTAAAGATTTACGTTAACTCTAGCTAAAGGTGGGGTTGGAGGGTTCTGAGCAAAGACCTGGAGCAGCTCTGACAACAAAACTGCAAGCAGGTCCTTCTGCAAAGGGAGACAATCAGGCAGCCATTTGTTCTTCTTAATTCTGGTTTTGCTTTTCCATTGCTCTGAGGACTATTATCAGTCATCGTGGCATTTCTTGTGCTAGCCTTGGCCTCTTTTTTTTTTTCTATTGCCAGAGTGACCAAACAATCCAATAGAATGAGGGAAGATGGTCACAGCACATATTTTATTTTCAGAATATATAAAATAACTCTGATGAATCCTTAAGGAAAAGATGAACGACCCAATAGAAGAGGGGGTATACTACTTGAAGGCATTTCACACAAGTGGAGATTCAAAGGGCTAATGAGCCCAGGGAAGGTGATCAGCCTCATGAGAAAAAGCTTGTGAAAATCACAACGTGGTAGCACTTGCCAACTACCCCAAAGGCCCAAAAGGCCGGAAGAGATAGGCAGACAATACCAAACGTTGGCAATAATGAGGGAGACATTAGGAATTCTCCTGATATTATCAGCTGGTCAGACTCTTCGGCAGTTTCTTATAAAGTTAAGCATATTTTATGACCCAGAAGTTTCGCGCTTAGTTATCTACTCAACAGCAGTTTAGTATCATTTATTGAAAAGACTTTGCTTTCCACTTGGAAACTTTGCTACAAATCAGGTGACCCTTGTTGTATAGTCCTAAGCGAGTACCGTACTTTTTTGCAGTTGGGCGGGGCGCCCAGCGTGCTCACTGAGCGCTGTGGAGAGGGGTCAGGCTCAGAGGACCCGGACCGGGGCAGGCGGTGCTCCCGGCGGGAGTGGAGAGAAACCACGGAGGGAAGAGCTGGCTGGCGCGCAGCGCCTCTGCCGCCACCGCCCATGCTCTCTGAATTACCGTGCGGTTAGGGAAGGTCTTAAAATCAGGTACTGGGCTCTTGAATTTGTTCTTCAAGATTGTCTTGGCTGTTCTTAGAGTGTTTGCATTCCCAGATGAGTTGAGAATCATCTTGTCAGCATCTACAAATAAAAAGCCTGCATGTTTTTTTCTTTTTTTTTTTGATTGGAGCAGTCGTGAATCTGTGGGAGAATTGAGATATTAACAATTTGAGTCTTCCAAAAGAATTAGGTACGTTTTAAGGTTTCTTGTATCTTTAAAATGTTACAGTTCTGGATGCTGTTTTCTACAACTTTGTTAATAACTCTGAATTATAGATTATTTTACACCCTCCTCCTAGCTCCCTGGGAAGCCTATGAATACAAAACTAACTAATGACCATAGAGAACTGGAACTTAATCTTTCCATTTTTCATTCCGGGTGTTTATGTTTGCTTGTTTTTGTTCTTGCATCTGCATTCAGTTTGCCCATCTAAATTCCTTAAGTGTTTTGGTACTAATTTCATCCCAAGTAATAGTGACCCAAGGCTAGCCATTCGCATTCTTTCCAGTTCTAAGATACAACCCATATATGTGTTTACAGTAGAGAGTTATAAATTACATTGAAATGCCATTCAGTTAGAGTCGTTCTCCAAGATTGTAAAGAGATGGATGGTCTCCAGGGGAGGGTTGTCATAAAAAGGAAAATCAAACCAGCTGAATAATACAATAAGTCCCTGTAAAAAGCTAGCTCAGCCAAGCAGGGATATGAAAGGTGGCAGCCTTTGAGGAGATGGCTGACAGATTTCATTTGTTGAGGATCAGATCTTGCCCTGGTGTCACATGTCATATTTTCCCACCACCCTTTTGGTGTTCTACAGGCACCCTCTCCAGGTGCTGTCAGGGGAATATGCAGAGACTGCCAGTGAAATGGCAGGCGTGGTTAAGTCAAGTGTATAAAAAACAGCCATTTTCTCCCCTCCTCTCCTGCTGAAAGGTTCAAACAGAATCTCTAGTTGATTTACTAATCATATAGGAAGAAAGTGAAGCTAGACTAAATAAGTTTGACTCCCCCCCTTCTTTCCTTCTCTTTCTCCCTCCCTCCCTCTCTCCCTTCCTTCCTTTCTCTCCCACCTCCTTTCCTTCCTTCCTTCCTTCTTTTCTCTTTTTCTCTTCCTTCCTTTCTCTTTCTTCCCCTCTCCCCTTCCCAGCCTCCCTCTCTGCCTTTCTTCATTATTCTTTTTCCTATTTTCTTTCTCTTAATTCTTCTTTAGTCCCTTTTTAAATTTTCAATGTAATTTGCCTTCCCTACCCCAGCCAACTTACCTGATTTCTACTTCTCCCTTGCACCTTGTGATTACAGAGTTTTATAATAATTCTTTTATGATTATTTTCTGACTGTGTTGTCTTTTGATAGTCTGAGAGTAATCCATCCAAAGGTTGTCTAAGGCTCATGCTTGCTTCATCGGTTATCTTAAAGAAGAGTCTTCTTGACCTCTTCATTCAATTTTACTACTCTCACTCTTTCCTTTCTCTTTTTATATCGTGTGTGTGTGTGTCTGTGTGTTTGTGTGTGTACGTGTACCTTCTCTTTGTCAAGGCACTGTGCTAGGCACCAAGACCTGAAAGATTAGCAAATGTTCACCTCTGACCGAGACACCAACTTATTCCTTCAATTGTCTCTTAGTTTGACAATTGAGGATTCCAATCTGTGTATCAAGAAGGAAGTCAAGGCCTTCACAATAAAGATCATACAGAATTTACACATAAACTTGAAACATGGTATTCAGAGCTTTATGATTTATTTAGGGGTATTATTTATATATGCACTTTAAATAAATGTTGTGATTTTCTCTCACAAGGTAGCAGAGGAATCTGAGGTTTGATTTAGTCTGAGATTCTGATACCGGGGTCTCTATAAGAGTTCATGATTTTCAGCTAACTCCATTCCTGACCCTACCTTGTTCTCTTTTCTATCCCCAACTAAGACACTGACAATGTAGTTAAAGTTCCCAAAATTATTTCAATAAATATGTTTGAGTCTAATAACCAAAAATTAATATGGTAATACTATAAAAGGGAACCAGACATTTTAACCAATTGTCCTCATCCTACCTGTGTATTGTACTGTGCGCAATTGCTTATTCTCTCTCTCTCTCTTATAGACACGCATACACACAATATATACTGTATAAGTCATACAGTGTTTGAAGAAATATTTTGAATGAATGACTAAATAAATCATGTTGAAATAATTATTTTTCAGTGTACTATATTTTGAATGATATTTTGAACAATATAGAATGGACAATTTCAAATTATAAGTATAGGTTTTAAACATTAGTTATTTGAAAAAATTATAGAAACCTTTTCATTTATATTTGGAGTAATAATATACTCCATACAGGCCTCAAAGTTTGAGAATCAAAAGCAAGCTTTAAAAAAGTGTTGTGTAAACCATAAAGCTATTATCATCATTTCTGTCATTAACAATGATGTTATTTCATAAATATTTGGGGAAATGTCATTAGCATAAAATAGTATATTTTCACGATGATGAATTTTAATAAGGGAATAAAGCTAAACAGACATATGTATTTGTGTGTGCTTGTGTGTATATATACATATATATAAAATTATAAATAGTTTCCCTCTTTTTGTGTATATAATTAGAAGTATTCAATATGGAATATCTATGCACAATATAAAACTTAAAGCATTTTTCCGAGGACTGAGATTTGATTATACCCTATTTAAAATCTAGTAAGTTGAGCCTGATACTTTTTTTTAGTAGATGCTGGCAGAAGACATGAAACTGCTTGGTCAGAGACAAAGGACTTCATCACTCATGGCACGGTAAGTCGCATGAATATCTACATGTTTGTATCAGTTCTGCTTGCCCCACAAATGCCACGCAGACGGTCTAGACAGATGCCTGCTACACAGAGGGTTCTAAATGCAAAAGGGAAACACTGAGCTTACAAAGCCTACCATTTTACAGCAAGCAGGAGACAAGTAAACCTTTGTCCCCAGGGGAGATGTTGCCTCATCCCTTGCTGCAAACAACTCTGAGTAATGACCCAGGTAATGTGTTCAAGCATGAACTGTGGCACCAGCATCACATGTGGCAACATGAGAGATGCAGGGAGAAATGTCTCATATAGTTTTGAATTTCCCTGTGAAGAAAAATAATGTTGAATCTATATAACTTGGTATTTACTGTAATTCTGGACTTTGCTCTAGTATTTTAAACCCAGACTTAATATAAAAATGACTTTGTTTCAACCAAGTGAGATTGAGTCCGCTAACGTTTTCTTAAGGCCTGCTGTGTGTATGTCACTGAGCTGGGTGCTTTGTTACATAAGAGACCATTTAGTGCATAAGAAAGCATTCCAGTAAAAAAGGCTTTCAAAAATAGTATTTCAAACAGCAGACCCTCTGAGAAGAAGCAAGGCAAAAAGGAAGCTATTGTCTAGCAGTAATCAATTTCAGACAGTTTCAAAATGCCTCTGGTGATATCATTCTCACCATCTCATAACGTTTTGCAAGTTGTTCGGAAGAAAACATTAAATCACCCGGTCAGTAGAGCTATTCTGTTCCCTATAACTCATATAAATCCACTGTGTACAGGAAATCATTTAATCACTCCAATGCCATTCTCATAGATAAAGCTCTTCCTCATTCTTTTGAATTATGTTACAGATGTTGCAGAATCTGTTTATTCATAGAAAGGAAAATGTCAAAAAGTGTACAGTTTCTCTCCTGATGGAGGATTTAATGCATTTGTGTGCACACACACACACACACACACACAGACTGACCTCTTTCCGTCTCTGTCACCCTTCTAACCATCATCCTTCTAGCAAAATCTCTCAACTGCAATAACCAACAAATTATTCTATAGTTTGCACTCTGATTTACCCCATTTTCTTATACATTATTACAATCTTAGGTAGAGTGATCTTCAAAATGTAAACCTAACAATTTATCTCCATGCTAAAGCCATCCAATGGTATCCTATTTTTGTTGGGTTAAAGCAAAAACTGCTTAGTATCTACAACCCCCTAGATTTTCTACATTAGGAGTCTGAAAACAGTGGCCCATGAGCTAAATAAACTTTCAACATTATTTGTAAATAAAAATTTATTGGTATATAGCCATACATACTTACTTATGTATTGTCTGTGGCTGATTTTGCACTACTACCAAAGGGCTGAATACTTGCAATAGGACTGTAAGGCTTGAAAAATTAAAAAATAGCTATCTTGCTTGAATTTGTATTCTTTTCTTAATGGAAGTATAGTTGATTTGCAATGTTGTGTTAGTTTCAGGAGTATAGCAAAGTTACAAGATTCGGTTATACATATATATATATATTTATATTCTTTTTTATATTCTTCTCTATTATATTTTATTACAAGATATTGAATATAGTTCCCTGTGCTATGCAGTAAATCTCTGTTATTTTCTATGTGTTTGTGTGCATGTGTTAATCTCATACTCCCAGTTTAGCCCTCCTCCCCTTCCCCTTGGTAACCATAAGTTTGTTTTCTATGTCTGTGAGTCTGTTTCTATTTTGTAAATAAGTTCATTTGTACTATTTCTTAGATTTTACATGTAAGTGATATCATATATTCATCTTTTTCTGTCTGACTGACTTCACTTAGTATGATAATCTCTAGGTCCATCCAGATTGCTGCAAATAGCATTATTTCATTCTTTTTTATGGCTGTGTAATATTCCATTGTATGTATATACTGCATCTTCTTTATCCATTCATCTTTTTTAAAATTAATTAATTTTTGGCTGTGTTGGGTCTACATTGCTGTATGCAGGCTTTCTCTGTTTGCAGCGAGCGGGCGCTACTCTTCGTTGTGGTGCGTGGGCTTCTCATTGCAGTGGCTTCTCTTGTTGTGGAGCATGGGCTCTAGGTGTGCGAACTTCAGTAGTTGTGGCACACAGGCTCAGTAGTTGTGGCTCACAGGTTTAGTTGTTCCTCGGTGTGTGGGATCTTCCTGGACCAGGACTCAAACCTGTGTCCCCTGCATTGGCAGGCGAATTCTTAACCACCACACCACTGGGGAGGTCCCATATCCGTTCATCTGTTGATGGACACTTAGGTTGCTTACATATCTTGGCTATTGTTAATAGTGCCACTGTGAACATTGGGGTGTGTGTATCTTTTTGAATTAGAGCTCTTGTATTTTCTGGGTATATGCCCAGGAGTGGAATTACTGGATCATATGGTAACTCTGTTTTTAGTTTTTTAGGGAACCTTCATACTGTTCTCCACAGTGGCTGCACGAATTTACATTCCCACTAACAGTGTAGGAGAGTTCCCTTTTCTCCACACCCTCTCTAGCATTTATTATTTGCAGACTTTTTGATGGTGGCCATTCTAACTGGTGTGAGGTGATATCTCATTATAGTTTTGATTTGCATTTCTCTAATAATTAACGATTTTGAGCACCTTTTCTTGTGCTTGCTGGCCATCTCTGTCTTCTTTGGAAAAATGTCTGTTTAGATCTTCTGCCTATTTTTTGATTGGGTTGTTTGTTTCTTTTTATTGAGTTATATAAGCTGTTTGTGTATTTTGAAAATTAAGCACTTCTTGGTTGCGTCATTTGCAAATACTTTCTCCCAGTCTGTAGGTTGTCTTTTCACTTTGTTCATGGTTTTGCTGTGCAAAAGCTTGTAAGTTTGATTAGGTGCCATTTGTTTATTTTTGCTTTTATTTCTACCAAGTTTGTGTTTTATTGCTGCATAACTAACTACAACAAAATTATCAGTTTAAAACAGCAAAAATGTATTACCTGCCACTCCCAAACCCCACACCAAGGTACCCCATGAACATCTGGAACAGTGTTCAATGAAACATGAAATTTAAACTCTAAAAGAAAGTCTACTTAAATATTTGAAGTGAAGCGTTTGACAGTCAACGAAGGCAATATTGCCAATGTGTCTTTTTTGATTTTATTCAAGTAGTTTTTTCCATTACTGCAGTCAAATAGGTGCGATTTAAAATGTTGATTCCTAGAAGGAAAACAACCTGTTAATAATGGGTAGAAGACTTGAATGCATATCTAGCCAAAGAATGTATTACAAAAGCAAATAAGCACATAAAAAGATGCTCAAAATCAATAGTAATAAGGGAATGGCAAATTAAAACCACAGTGAGCTACGAGTGTCTACCTAGTAGTATTACTAGACCTAAAGACCAGAATTTTCAAGTATTACAGAGCAGGGGTTGCCTGGAGTGAGGAGTGCTTGTGAGGACTGAGTGCAAAGGGATAATAAGGAACATTTTGGAATAATGAAAGTGTTCTAAGTCTAGATTGTGGTGCTTGTTTCACGATTACACGCATTTGTCAAAATCCATCCAACTATACATTTATGTTGTACATTTTAATTATAGAATTTGCATGGAAATTATAATTAAAGAAAGATGTTTAAAATGTTTATGGCTCATAATCTCCCAAATTTTCCTATAGAATTTTTATTTGAAAAATATATTTTAGGGCTTCCCTGGTGGCGCAGTGGTTGGGGGGTCCGCCTGCCGATGCAGGGGACACGGGTTCGTGCCCTGGTCCGGGAGGATCCCACATGCCGCGGAGCTGCTGGGCCCATGAGCCATGGCCGCTGAGCCTGCGCATCCAGAGCCTGTGCTCCGCAACGGGAGAGGCCACAATAGGGAGAGGCCCGCGTACCGCAAAAAAAAAAAAAAAAAAATATATATATATATATATATATATATATATTTTTTAGTTTCCAGGGAATCCTTTAAATACATACTACGTGCACATACATATACACACGCACACATATATACACACACGCATCCCCCTCCACAGGTAGTTGTGAAAAGGTAGGCTGACAAGACTGGTAGAATCTACATGCAAGGTAAAGTATGAGGGTAAACAAACTAAAATAAGCAAAAAAAGTTATCTATAGAGAGGAGAATTGAGGAGACACCTGGCCAGTAAGAAGAGAACTCTGCATGTGTGTGTGTGTGTGCGCGCGTGCATGTGTGCGTGTGTGTGTGCGTGCGCACATGTTTGTGTGTGAGAGAGAAAGAAGGATGCAACCGTGTATGATTTTATACTTTTCGACCCTTCAGTCAGACATTTACTATTTGAACGAATTTGTATGGATTTTTTCCTTACAAATAAATAGACTTGATTAAAATGGAATGGAATAGAGAAGGAGGTTTTGAATACTGAATTTTAAATTGTGACAAAAATCGTATGTATGAATATGCATATGTGTATGAGAGTGTGATGTTTTAGGATCTGGATATAATGTGGTGAAGCTTAAGTGTTCATTAAGCCATAATTTTTGTGGTCCTAGTGTGAATCAGGGCTGTTCTGAGAGCATTTTTATATTCTCCTACAATTAATTCTCATAATTCTTACATGAGAATGTGGTGTTTACAGCGGGTTGTGTGAAACTCTCCTCTATCTTATACTTAGAACCAGTATTGGAATAAGACACAGGAGAGCTGGAGATGGACATAAAAATGTCAGCTTAGCAAACAAGTTAATTGAAGAATGTGCAAAAGATTTTTACTAATCCTTTATAAAACATGTCACCGTCTCAAGTATATACTTTGAAACAGCTCACTGGAGAGAAATTTGGGATCTCAAGCAAATCAGTGTCCCAAGACATCTGTCTTGCACTGCAGAAAACAAGAGAAAGAAAGTGTTCTTAATCCCAACAGTCTTTAGGTTAGCACAACAAAACCAAGGTACATGAACTAAGTAAAGGAAGTCACTCACAGTGAGATTCAATCTGCCTCTTTTCTCCCCTTCTACACAATTAAAGACTTAATTTTCCCATTTTACAGATGGGGAATCTGCATCGATATAGGTAAGATACAGAGAGTTACACAGCATATCCAAAGTCACACAGTTTTGAGGGGTATATTTGAATACCAGCCGATTTGCATAAGGATTATACACATAACAGTTAAACTGTTTTTTCCTTCTCACTGTATTTTATCTGGAGACTTCAGTTTCAAAAGATAGGGTCTGATTATATAGACCTGCAGTGCTAAGGAATTAAGTTTGCATACTGAAATTATGGAAAACAATATATATATTTCTGGTATAGCAAATGACATATTTGTTTTTTAGAAGGAAAAAAAAGTCACACTTAATAATGTCATACCTTAAATCCAAACTGCTTTCAATTCTTTATATTTTCAGTGTCTAACTTCTCCTGTGGTTATGCATTGTACATTCTTTCTCCCTTCTGTGGGCATATTTAAGTTTTCTTGTGTTTTCACCTTCTCTTGGCTCTCAGGCATACTGGGAAAACAAGGTGATAAATTGTGTGACTGGGAAAAGGGAATCTGTGAAGAGAAACAGACATTCTTTTACCAATTCTTTTCAATGTTTTGTGAGATTCTTAGTCAACACCATGTGGATTTTATGTGTAAATAGGACAGAGACAAAGAAGTTGACCTCTGAAATGAATAAGGCATGTGGTATGCTAGGAACTTGGGTGGTAGCAATAGGAAGTATGTATGTATGCATTATATATATATACATATATATATACACACACATATATATGTATGTATGTATATTTTTAAGCAGCTCCTGTTTTACCCTTGGTACCACAATCCTTTTCCAATTCTGAATCCCCGCCAGATTCCTCAACTTCACCAATGTGTCTCTCACTGAAAAATAAATGTCATGTTGAATCCATCTCCAACATCTTGTTTCTCTAAGGGGATTAATTGAATATTAACTACATCTTGATTGAGATACCCAATACCAAAAAAAAAAAAAAAAAAGAATATCATCTAGAAAAGCTTAGCAATTAGCTAGACCAACTTCTTCATTATTCAGATGATGAAACTGAGTCCTCTTTCTGACCAGACCCTAAACTTGGGGCTCTGTCTGTGACTCAATTATTCAATTATTACAGTTTAGCAAGGATCCTGCAGAGTCAGTTTATCAGAAATCCCCTACTCTTTGTCTGACCACCTGATCACCCTGGTCTGCTCTCAGGAAAAACCCTTTTGGAGCAAAGAATCACCCTACCTCTTAGTAGTTTTCCATCTGCCACCCCCCTCCTTACCTGGACCCTGCAACCCCTGCCATTGACTATAAATCCCCAGTTTTCCTTATTGTGTCCAGAATTGCACTCATCTCTCTTGCCTACTAAAAAGGGAGGGAGTACTACTTCATTATAGTACTCCCTCCCTTGAATATATTCTTTGATATTGTCTTT
The DNA here is from genome assembly GCF_949774975.1 of Lagenorhynchus albirostris. NCBI lineage: Eukaryota > Metazoa > Chordata > Mammalia > Artiodactyla > Delphinidae > Lagenorhynchus > Lagenorhynchus albirostris. The sequence goes on from NC_083113.1 coordinate 38,038,730, forward strand.
CACAAATGTCATGAATAATTTTTGTTTTTTTCCCTAAGCACAAGGTGTGCTTACTGCTACTGGCATATCATTGATCCTAGACCTTCTCAGCCAACTGAGATGGATCATATATATGCATGTATAAAGACACATATATTTACATTCTGTGTACTCTATTTAGATATGTTGGAAACTAGTAAAATAGAGGAGGTTTCGTATATTCATGATATATATGTGTGTATGTGTGTGCCTATATGTATATATACACATACATATAAATATATACATTCATATGTTGCATTTATTCTAGAAATCATTATTTCTTACAGGATTTTTTCCATTTAAAATTGGATTTTCAACCTAAACATGTGGCTCTATGCAAAGAAAATGGATCAATTCTGTATTCAAATCCAATATATGTAAATACAACATAAAGCTTCAAAATATTACTGTTCACTATTTAGTCAAATGCACAAGCCACAGTTATATATGGATTCTGCTAGTGATAGAAATCAACTCCTATCACACACATGCCTAAGACGAGAATGTGGGTGATGAAAGAGAAGGCATCACAGCCATCTTCAGTTGTTTATAGATAGTATGAGAGAACTGTCTCCTGGTACTGAGAAATATCTAGGTTGAAATCCTACCTTGTATCATTTGTAGAAACAGCTCCCTTGGAATATCCTCCCAGAGCAATCCTTAGGATCATTTCTGACAATATCTTGCAGGGATGACACATCTAGGGTTGTGATTTTAGTCTAGGGAATATACAAACTAATGACCATTGCTCTTTGAAATGGCTAGGTTGGTTTACAATCCAGGCAGCACCCAGAGGTGCTTTCTGTTCCCTCACTTTCTCAAGCATTATCCAGCTTTCTAGTCTATGGGAAATGACAATGCAAAGTGATCTCCTTTTGTTCTGTAAATTTTTATTTTGTTGATTGTACTTTTTGGTCATATACTTGTCGTACATTTGCATCCCCTATGTGACTTTCCTATTCATTTAATTTACCTATTGTTCTTGATTTCCTCTCATTTTCTTGTTTTGCAGCCAGACCTTGTCAATTCAAATTATTATTTATCCTCAGTTTTAAATTTTGCAAATAACTTGCCTCAACTTGACTTATGTCTGTTGTATTTGTCTGTGTTTTCATTTCTTGAATGGAAGTCCTTAAATTTGATGGATTTTAACCCAGCAATTTTTTCTTATATAGTTTATTTTTTCCATGACAGGCATAAATCCTCTCTCTCCCATTGAGCAATGGTAGTCTATCATTTCCTCTTTTCCCGTTATAATTCTAAATTTCATATTTAAATACATAAACCCTTAAAGGTTTATCTTTGTATGTTGTGAAGTATTTACATTATTATTTTCATGTAATGAGAACTTGCTCAGTGTATCCATAAACTAATCAGTTGTTTCCTAAGTAAGTTTTGATCTCCTGTATCTGTCATAAACTGAGTTCTCATACATAGAATGTTCTGTTTCTGGTTTCTGTGTTCCATTTCATTTTTGTTTATTTCAGCCCAAGTAACTATTTTTAATAATATTTTGGAGAATATTTTAAATCTGCTGGTGCAAATTTTCTATTTGCTCAAAATTTTCATGATTGTCTTGAGCTTCCATGATTTTTTCCTACATAAATTTTCCAAAAAGTGCAGCTGAAATTTCATTAGACTTCCAAATATGTTTAAATTCATTTGAGGGTGAATTGGCACATTTATAATATATTAAGTAATCCTGTTCATCAACATGTTATCTCTTTTTTCATTAAGATAGTTTTTCACTTGTTATTCAATCCTTCCCATTATCTCAATCTTAAAAGCTTCTCAACAATACTTATCATAACCTCTCCTAATTGTATTCCCTAGATAGTACAGATCCCTCTCCTAAATTCATGAATGATGTAACATAATCATATTCAGTTCAAAGAATAATGTTATGTTCATTCATTAATTTCATTATGTTCATTAAGACTAGAGTTTAAGTTATACCTTTTTCATCAACTAATTGTGACTTTAGAGCTAAAGTCATTGTACATCTATATTTCCATTTTCTTCTTTGTATAATAAATTAATAGATTAAATATCTGATTTAAAATGTCTAGAATGTAGTAGACTCATCAATGCCTAGTAATAAATAATCATATTAATAATACGTATTATTCTTAGTATTCTCAGTATTCTTACTTAGTTACTATTTAGTAAACAAACTAAATTCTTCATGTGCATGAACACTGATATGGATGATACCGTACATATCAATTTTTATGTTTACTGTGATGCCATTGTTAACTCTGACTGTTTGAAATGAGTATCCACCACTTTTAGAGGATGATATATTTATAATATTGTTTTTAAAGAGTTTTTATAGGCCAGATCTTTGGTAAGTGTATTACACAAAAAATTTTGATCAAAATGAACAAATACCCTATGTGTTAGATGTAAATATTGCCCCTGTTTTATAGATGATTAAACCTTGCTCCAGTAATTTTTCTGAAAGTGCTCAGTTTTACATAGCTTGATCTGAGAGGTAAACTCAGGTCTGCCTAAATCCAGAACTTCTGTGCTTAAATACTAGGCAGACCTATTACACAAGATTAGACAAGAGCATTTCCCTTTTGCTGTCATTATTGTAGAATGAAAGGACATTTACACAAACTTTTCAACAATTAGTAGAGATGAAAGGGACATTTGTAGTTTACTCTCAGGGAGCAGAACATTATAAAGAACAATGTTGTCTGAAGGTTCTATTTAAATGAAGATTTTTCTCTCCTTTGTTCTGTGTAAGAGTCTTAGCTTGCCATTACAATTCTCTTCAGAAACTAAAGGGGAAAACAGGTTATTGAATGGAATTTGTTTATGGAAAAGCATTCTATAGTGCTGTCAGCTCAGCCGCATGAATTGAAGAACTTACTATGTGAGTGGGAATTTAACGTTAACACCTTGGGACCCATTGCCCAACCATGGGTTTTGTCAGGCAAACATATGCAGCCACTGGGAAAATGCATGTACTTTAGCAAGAACTTTTTAGTCATAGTTTGAAACTTTCATAGGTCTGAAAGTATTGTATTGCCTTCTCCTGTATTATGTGGATAGCAGACATAATCCGTCCTTATTCACTGTGGCCCTCATTCATGATTTGTGTTACATTTGGTCATAAACTTTCTGACATACTTTTATTAGATTTAATATAAATTACTCACTAAAGATTACACTCAGATTGCAAAATGGTAAGCATATTTTGATCAAGATGCCCATTTATCCTTTTTGCTTTCAGTGCCTGTGTTTAGTATATTATTTTCTCCTGCCTGCTCAGAATAATTTTGCTAAGGAATTTTATGTTATGCCACATGACTACGTATACTTGGAAGACAGAGACCAGGTCGGGATCTTGTATGCACAATGACCAGGGAGAGTTCAATAAAAGCTCAGTGGAAAGCAAATCAGTCTTGGGTCCAGGTGACATAAGTTTTTGTTTTAGCTCAGCCACTAAGTAGATGGGTTATGCTATGGAAGTCACTTTCTCTTTGTACCTTAGTCAACAGAGACACTAATGGAGGTCAGACTTCCCTAAAAAATATTGACAAAAAGTGCTTCCAGATCCTGTACATCTGATACCCTCCCCAAGATGTCTGTGTGTCCCTGGCAATCTTATGTTCTCCTGGTTAAGAGGGTCTCTTATTTCCTAACTTGACTGAATTCTTAGGGTTGGCTTTGTGTCTTGAGGCTCTCCTTTATTGCCATCTTGGTATTGATCCAAAGGTAGAACTCATGCCCTTTCCATGATTTTCACGGTAAAAGAACAAAAGAAGCAGTAACAACAAAGAAATCGTCAGCAACAAAGCAAATACTTTTGCAGTGCTCAAGTATGGATTATATTATAAAGATTTTTCTGGAGAAGACAGCAAAATCACATCCTTAAAACCCAAAAACAAAATAAATTAAGGTAAAATATTATCCTAATAATATGTTAGTATTAGGATACTAAATCGTATTTGTGATTTTAGAAATCTGTAGGAAACACATGGCACCAATCATCAGGTAATCTGTCTACCTGTCTTTTCTCCTCTACTTTGCCCACCCACCTCAATTACTTTCCCTACCTTTCCTTGCCCCATCCCTCACGTGCACACCTCTTGTTGCTCTATTCCTCTTTCCTTTTTTTTTTTTCCCATAGCATGACTTATGTCTAAGGAACACACAATTTATTCATTTTTTTATTATGTGTATTGTTTTTCTGTCTTCACCCACATTCCTAGTAGAATTTAAGCCAAAAGAGGACAGTAATTTCTGTCTTTATTTTTCACTGATGGATCCAAGCACCTATGACAGTTCTTTGCTCACTGTGGTTACTCAATAAAGGTTTGCTCAATGAATGGAGAAACATCACTACTGGAAAAGTCTAAATTCTTCTCCTTCTATGGAGAGCAACTCAGGACACATCACTGTATACCATTAAAATTGAAAGTCCTTGTTTTCTTTTTTATTTCCTCTTTTAAAATTTTTATTGTTTTGTTTTTTTCTTTCTCTTAAATATAAACACCATTCTTCAAATGCAGTTTTGTCTTGGATAATTTTATTTATCTGTTTAAAAAAAATTTTTTTTTTGGTTAGTACTTGTATATTATCTACCTTAGTTTATGATTTTCTTTTCTGGATGCAGCCACTAATCTTATGTGTGACTGGTTTTTATTTACACATGAGCAGTTTCTGCCAGAGGCTTTTCCATAGATGAGTGACCACCTCCTAAACAACACACTAGTAAGAGTTGGTTTTGCTTTTCTTGCTTTATTTTGTTTCTTCAGCCTCACATGAGATATTGAAACTCTTAAAGGTGAAGAGCAAATGTTTCAGAGCCACAATATGTAGGAAACTCCATATTTATTGATCAGCTGTGCTGGAAAATTGACTTTCAACAAGAACTTCTTCCCTCCATACCCAGTGTCCATCATGCCTCTTCTGTACCACCAGAACATTTCAAAAACCACCCTCTACTACCTTCATATACCTGTGACATTAATAGAATTGCTTGTCTTACATTTTTATATTCTCTAGTTTCAGGGAATCTCTAGTGTAGTGCTTAAGGTATTATTGTCAGTGAAATGTCAGAGAAAGACAAAAAATGTATGTTTTTACTTATATGTGATATCTAAAAAAAAAAATGAACAAATGTAACAAAATGGAAACAGGCTGACAGATTCAGAGAACAAATTAGTGGTTACTATAGGGGAGAGGGGTCACAGGAGGGGCAGGATAGGTAATGGGAATTAAGAGGTTCAAACTACTGGTATAAAATAAGTTACAATGATGTAATGTGTAGCACAAGGAATATAGCCAATATTTTATAATCACTTTATAGGGAGTATAATCTATAAAAATATCAAATCACTGTGTTCTATAACTGAAACTAATATAATATTGAAAGTCAACTATACTGACCTCTGCCTACCAGAGCAACAGCCAGCTCTACCCACCACCAGTCCCTCCCATCAGGAAACTTGCACAAGCCTCATAAATAGCCTCATCCAACAGAGGGCAGAGAGCAGAAGCACAAAGAACTACAGTCCTGCAGCCTCTGGAACAAAAACCACATTCACAGAAAGATAGACAAGAGGAAAAGGCAGAGGGCTATGTACCAGATGAAGGAACAAGATACAACCCCAGAAAAAACAACTAAATGAAGTGGAGATAGGCAACCTTCCAGAAAAAGAATTCAGAATGATAGTAAAGATGACCCAGGACCTCGGAAAAAGAATGGAGGCAGAGATCAAGAAGATGCTTGAAGAAGAAATGTTTAACAAAGAAAAAACAAACAGATGAAAAATATAATAACTAAAGTGAAAAATACACTAGAAGGAATCAATAGCAGAATAACTGAGGCAGAAGAATGGATAAGTGACCTGGAAGACAAAATGGTGGAATTCACTGCTGCAGAACAGAATAAAGAAAAAAGAATGAAAAGAAATGAAAACAAGCCTAAGAGGCCTCTGGGACAACATTAAATGCAACAACATTCGCATTATGGGGGTCCCAGAAGGAGAAGAGAGAGAGAAAGGACCCAAGAAAATATTTGAAGAGACTACAGTCAAAAACTTCCCTAACATGGGAAAGGAAATAGCCACCCAAGTCCAGGAAGCTCAGAGAGTCCCATACAGGATAAACTCAAAGAAAAACAGACCGAAACACATAACAATCAAATTGGCAAAAATTAAAGACAAAAAAAAAATTATTGAAAGCAACAAGGGAAAAATGACAAATAACATACAAGGGAACTCCCATAAGGTTAACAGCTGATTTCTCAGCAGAAACTCTACAAGCCAGAAGGGAGTGGCATGATATACTTACAGTGATGAAAGGGAAGAATCTACAACCAAGATTACTCTACCCAACAAGGATCACATTCAGGTTCAATGGAGAAATCAAAAACTTTACAGACAAGCAAAAGCTAAGAGAATTCAGCACGACCAAACCAGCTCTACAACAAATGCTAAAGGAACTTCTCTAAGTGGGAAACACAAGAGAAGAAAAGGACCTACAAAACAAACCCAAGACAATTAAGAAAATGGTTATAGGAACATACATATCGGTAATTACCTTAAACGTGAATGGATTAAATGCTCCAACAAAAAGACACAGGCTTGCAGAATGGATACAAAAACAAGACCCATATATATGCTGTCTACAAGAGACCCACTTCAGACCTAGGGACACATACAGACTGAAAGTGAGGGGATGGAAAAAGATATTCCATGCAAATGGAAATCAAAAGAAAGCTGGAGTAACAATACTCATATCAGATAAAATAAACATTATTAATAATAATTGTGGGGGACTTTAACACCTCACACCAATTGACAGATCATGAAAACAGAAAATTATTAAGGAAACACAAGCTTTAAATGACACAATAGACCAGATAGATTTGATTGATATTTATAGGACATTTCATCCAAAAACAGCAGATTACACTTTTTTCTCAAGTGTGCACGGAACATTCTCCAGGATAGATCACATCTTGGGTCACAAATCAAGCCTCAGTAAATATAAGAAAATTGAAAAAAAAAAAAAAAGAAAATTGAAATCATATCAAGCATCTTTTCTGGCCACAATGCTATGAGATTAGAAATGAATTACAGGGAAAAATACGTAAAAAAAGACAAACACAAGGAGGCTAAATAATATGTTACTAAATAATCAAGAGATCACTGAAGAAATCAAGGAGGAAATCAAAAAATACCTAGAGACAAATGAAAATGAAAACACGACAATCCAAAACCTAATGAGATGCAGCAAAAGCTGTTCTAAGAGGGAAGTTTATAGCTATACAAGCCTACCTCAAGAAACAAGAAAAATCTCAAATAAACAATCTAACCTTACAACTGTTGGAACTAGAGAAAGAAGAACAAACAAAATCCAAAATTAGCAAAAGGAAAGAAATGATAAAGATCAGAGCAGAAATAAATGAAATAGAAAAGAATAGCAAAGATTAGTAAAACTAAAAGCTGGTTCTTTGAGAATATAAACTAAATTGATAAACCATTAGCCAGACTCATCAGGAAAAAGAGCGAGAGGACTCAAATCAATAAAATTAGAAAAGAAAAAGCAGAAGTTACAACAGACACCACAGAAATACAAAGCATCATAAGAGACTACTACAAAAAACTCCATGCCAATAAACTGGACAACCTGGAAGAAATAGACAAATTCTTAGAAAGATATAACCATCCAAGACTGAACCAGGAAGAAATAGAAAGTATGAACAGACCAATCACGAGTAATAAAATTGAACTGTGATTAAAAATCTTCCAGTAAACAAAAGTCCAGGACCAGATGGCTTCACAGGTGAATTCTATCAAACATTTAGAGAAGAGGTAACACCCATCCTTCTCAAACTCTTCCAAAAAATTGCAGAGGGAGGAACACTCCCAAACATGAAAGTGATTTTGCTAATTCTAAGATGAAATCAATGATGCTTAATGTGATAATGCACTGAAAATAAATGCCAGGATGTAGAGAATTACGATGAGTTGTTTTGGTCCCTTAGCAATTTAGAGACCTGAAGTTCCGTTTTAGTGATATCACTCACTGATGCATATGTGATTTTTAAGGTATTGTGTTCTGTCTGATTTAACTCCTTTCCTTTTTTCACTGTATCTGTTAATTGGTCTACCTCACTACCTCAGTCTGTTTCTAGCTCTCAGTATACCACAGACATCAGTGGCACAAATTCTGATGTCATTTGATCTAGGTTCTAATCATCTGTAAGCAACCTACTTGTTGGGTATATTATGGCACATTACGTATTTCTCCTTTGCATTAGTTTCTTCATTTACAAACTGAACATACCTTTCAGGGTTTGTGCTAAAGAAAAAATGGATTAGCATACATAGAGCTCTTTGAAGAGGACCAGCCTTACAGAGAACAATGAATAATATAACCTATTAATGTGGTATATTTTAATACCTGGCATGGCAAGCTTTACTTTACCAATATCACACTATTTTAAAAAAGTCAAGTGTTCTGTTTTGTTTCTTATTCTACATGAAATGTAGACTATTAAAGTTGCTTCTAGGGCTTCCCTGGTGGTGCAGTGGTTGAGGGTCCGCCTGCCAATGCAGGGGATACGGGTTCGTGCCCGGTCTGGGAAGATCCCACATGCCGCGGAGCGGCTGGGCCCGTGAGCCATGGCCGCTGGGCCTGCGCGTCTGGAGCCTGTGCTCCACAACGGGAGAGGCCACAACAGTGAGAGGCCCGCATACAGCAAAAAAAAAAAAAAAAGTTGCTTCTAAATCCCATTAACCCCACTGTGATTATAATTGGAATTATATTAAATCCATTTATCAATTTGTGAAGAATCAAAATTTTATTGGTATTAATTACCCCTGAATCTAGCAAGGAATATAGTGTGTCTTTCAATTTATTAAAATCTTTTTAAGGCCCCTAAACACATTTAATATGTACTTTATATGTGCTCAACATATTGTTATTTTTAATCTGCATTTTACTTTTGTAGATGAAATGTTTGTTATGATTTCTAACTGGCTCTTGTGAATATATAAGGAAGCATACTTTATCATTATGCATATTCCCTAAACTCTCTGAATTTCATTTTTTAATATAATTGGTTTCCAGTTGTTTAAGTTGAATCTTCTGAAAAGATTATCATACCAAGTACAAATATTGATATTTGTCTTCTTCCTCCATGTTTATACTTCACATCCTTTTCACATAATTTACAGTGTTAGAATAATGTAAGTTAAATTATGTTAGCCATCTTTCATTTTATCCTGATTCTAATATGATTATCCTAAGTTTTCTTTTCTCCTCCATTAGCTGAAATATGGAATTTCACCACTCAGTGTAGCTTAGAAATAATCTGTTCTTAGTTTTTATTTTATAGGGGAGAAAATAAAAGATCACAAAGTGTAGCAAATAGTTCAAAGGTTGCCAGCAAGCTAGAGGTGTAAGTTTACTATAGCCCAGTTTTCCTTAGTGGAGGCAGTCCTGTTTGGGATATTTTATTCTGAATCAATCAAATAAATAATTAAGTGATTTTTTTCTCACCTTTCTCATTCTGCTTAATTTAGTGTTTCATTAAACCAAGGTTAGTTCTATTAACCATTGCTGAAGCAGCAGCAGGAGAGCTTGTATCACTTTCTGACCTGGGAGGAGACATTATTGGGTTTTCCCAAGTTATAAAGAGAATGAATTTTATACATTTATTGTCACAAAGCATCTAATAATTAATGAGATCTTAGGAATTCTCAAAGTCTCAGTTTTCAAGTTACCGGAGTTCAAAATCTAAGCATCTGAAATTTCCTTTCTCCCTGAGACATGGACCAAGTTACCATGTGATGTGGTTTCCTACAAAATCCAGGTGGATGGATCCTGTGCGCAGGTAGAGACAAACTTTTATATTTCAAAGAATAATTTGGTATCCCCTTGACTTCAGTAAGGTGCATTGTTATGGAACACAAGACAGGCACACTCTTTTCATAAGGATTGTATATTATGGGCATTGGGCCGTCTCTGCAGGCCAGCCTTACTGTCTGTTATGTTCCTAGTTGGGTAGTTTGTTTCCAATTCCGGTGCAGAACCTGGAGGATCTGTGCTGAAATTTCACTCCTGGGTGCATGGTCCTCCTAACGCCTCTCCTAAAGGACCTAGGAAATTACCAACCTTTGATTCCAGAGCCCCAGAGAGTGAATGGAAATAGGCATTTGAGGGTGATTACTACAGGTATGAGAATGGGTAGGGCTAATGGAGAACAACTTACAGTGCTGTGAAGTTTTGATTTCAGGGGTATCTATGTAGTTAATAGCTTTTCTGAGTGAAGAGTGTAGTTCCTACTTATTCTCTATGGATCAGGAATTTAGTGAACTGATGGAGGGCCAAGAGCTGATTCTATCTTCATGTGCTTAATTGAAGGCAGACTCAGGAACAGTGGCTTGAAATGTATATCTCCCACTGGAAAAGGAAACATGGAGTTTGCAGATCGTCTGTTCCCAGAGGACAGTGTGGTTTACTTTGAGCATTATGGGGCCTTTTCTCCAGTGGAGGGACTGTGATGATTGCAGACACTATTTAAAAGGCAATGGGTAGACAGAAAGCTTGTCCATTCCTGAGATGGGATGTTTGTTGTGTGGAGGACGCCTCTTGCAAATGGAATCTCTGCAAAGCAAGTGGCTGTTCTTAAGTGTCATGAATCCTGGGCAGGCAAGTGTGGCATACTTCAATACTTGGTATAGCTTCTACAAGAATCATTCTTAAACTCAAGTTATTCACTCTTTGAAAGGTAGGAAGATTCAGATTGTCAGTGTTGTTGTTTTTTTTTATTATTGGAGTGTAGTTGATTTACAATGTTGTGTTAGTTTCAGGTGTACAGCAAAGTGATTCAGTTATGCATATACATATATTCATTCTTTTTTAGATTCTTTTCTAATATAGGTTATCCCAGAATATTGATTAGAGTTCCCTATGCTATACAGTAGGTCCTTGTTGGTTATATATCTTGTATAAAGTAATGTGTTTGTTCATTCCAAGCTCCTGATTTATCCCTCCACCTTGAGATTGTCAATGTTAATGTACATATTCTGTGAAAGAATGCTTTCATAATAAGGTCCTTAAGAATCTGAAAAAGTGTATATATACATATCTCTCTCTATATATATATCTATATATATATCTATCTGAGTCACTCTGCTGTACACCAGAAACTAACACAACACTGTAAATCAACTATATTTCAATAAAAAAAAGTGTATTAGGAGAAGCCAGAGTTGTAGATGAGGCATCAGGAGGTGGAGTTAATGTGTCATCTTTTAAGTGTGTGGGGATCCAGAGATTCATGAATAAAGAAGAGTCTTCCAAAAATGTGGATATTCCATGCATGAGGCAATATATCTCATTAGATGTATCCAATTATCCTAGCTCTTTGATACTAGCCATTATAATTAACAATTCCAACCTTGATCTACAGAGAAGGGGATAATATAGGATCAAACAATTAAACAGTCTCTTTTTTTCTTTAATTAAGAATAGCTTTTGTTAAATAAAAACATTCTCTCTTCCACTCACTGCTTTTTCACATAATTTCCAACTTTGTGATGCGGTATACACGTTTCTGAACTCTGAGAGAGAACAGTGCTCTGTGAGAGAGAGATACTCACTCCAGCAATGAACTTGAAAGTATTCCAAGTATATGTGAGATAGAAGGGTTCCAGACAGAATGATGTTCAAGTCTTTCTTTTGCATGTGCTTTCTGTCTTTATCTAGTTAAAAATGCTTGCACTTAGCAGTCATTTGCATGTTATATAGACATTTCCCCTGATATTTTTAATCTTTGACATCTTGTATCATTATTAAACCAATCACCAGTAACACCTACTTCAAAAGTGATACATTTTATCCCTTGAGTTTATCCATCATAGAACAATCTCAGTCCATCATCACATGAATTATTACAAAACTCTTTTGATATGTGTACCAAAAAGGGAAAAGTAGTCTCTTGTCTTTGAACTTTTTAAGACAATCGCATTAGGGCTGAACTGTACAGCACTCTCATGTCAATTATAAAGACATTATTCAATGGCTGTACTCAATCCATTTGACTTACAGTTAACCCCACAACTTTCACTATTAACTTTCCACTTTTTAATATTTGACACTTACACATCCTAAAAGATTGGTAGGATCTTTGAAATAGAATTAGAAATCAAGTATTACAGGGTTTTTCAGAGTGGGGGATGTGAAACTGGGGTATAAATCAGAATGATTTTTAGTGGAACACAAGATGGTTTTAGATAGCATGCTAGCAAGGCAGTAATTAACCTTGAATCTTATAGTGAGAAAGTTATTCTCATCTCAGCCTTCTTTCACTCCCCCTGGATACATCATGGAGAATGAATCACTATGTTGCTAATGTGTCTTTAACACATCTTCAACATTTGCCATTATAACCAAGATAGAGTGGACCTTAGACTCAAAGCCTGGAACTAGAGCATGATAAGGTGTATATTTGTCATTTAAAAAATTTTGTAATCTTATATTTAAGGTAAGTAAATATGATGATTTTCCATTTTTAATTTATTGTAATGATAAAAAGTTTCCTTTTAAATATATTTACAATTTAAACAGCAATTTAATTTTTAAAGTATCAGCAAATAATAGTAAAAATACTATGTGAAAAGGGTCCAAGTCATAATGACAGTATGCCAATGACTAAAGTTTGGAAAATACTGACCTAGTATAACACGGTTATTTTATAGTTGGAGGACTGAATTTTTGAGTAGACAAAGTTGTGAGGGACTGAATCGTGTCTCCTCCAAATTATTTGGTGAAGCTCTAGCCCCCAGTTCCTAAGAATATGATGGCTATATTTGGAAATAAGACCTTTAAAAAGGTAGTTAAGGTTAAATGGGGTGGTAAGAGTGAGGATTACGGATTTCTAATCCATTCTTGCTGGGATTCATATAAGAAGAGGGAATGTGTACACACAAAAGAGACACTGGGGATGTGGACACAGATAAAAGGCCATGTGAGGGCAGAGTGAAAAGGTGGCCATCCGCAAGCCAAGGAGGGAGGCCTCAGGAGAAAGTAAACCTGCTAACACCTTGATTTTGGATTTTCAACATCCAGAATTGTGATAAAAGAAATATCTGTTTTTAAGCCACCTGGTGTGTGTCATTTTTATTATGGCAGCCCGAGCTGGTTGATACAGTGGCCAAAAATTTAATCAGAGCAGGAGAGTCACAATTTGAACTGATGTTTTCTTACTCCTTTCTAATCCCTCATTGAGAGTTACTGTGTATTCTTCATTTATAGAAGCTAGAGTGTCTTGGGACTCAAGAAGCAAAGTAAATAAGGCAATCTCTGGCCTTGAATTTTTTTCTTTTTAATAAATTTATTTATTTATTTATTTATTTTTGGCTGCGTTGGGTCTTTGTTGCTGCATGTGGGCTTTCTCTAGTTGTGGCGAGCAGGGGTACTCTTCGTTGCAGTGTGCAGGCTTCTCATTGCGGTGGCTTCTGTTGTTGCGGAGCACGGGCTCTAGGCGTGTGGGCTTCAGAAGTTGTGGCACATGGGCTCCGTAGTTGTGGCTCGCGGGCTCTAGTGCGCAGGCTCAGTAGTTGTGGCACATGGACTGAGTTGTCCCATGGCATGTGGGATCTTCCCGGACCAGGGCTGGAACCTGTGTCCTCTGTATTGGCAGGTGGATTCTTAACCACTGCGCCACCAGGGAAGTCCTATGTACAGTCTTAATAGATCTAATGGGAATACACCTGCTTTTATCAATATCTTCTTTACTGTGGATGGAAATTATAGTATCTCAGTATTATAGACCAGCAATTCTCAACTGGAAGTGATTTTGTCCCCCTGGTAATATCAGGAGACATTTTTGGTTGGCACGACTAGAGGTGGATAGTTGTGCTAATGGCATCTCATGGGTTGAGGCCATAGAGACAGCTAAACAACCTGTGATGCACAGAACCACCCTCCAAGACAAAGAATTATCTGGTCCAGAATTTCAATAGTGCTGAGGTTGAGAAACCGATGTAGAGAGAACAGAATGGTGGAAAATAATTAGACCCAAGTTTGTATGAATTTGAAATCCATCCTCTGTGCCATGTAACAAAATGTCAGTACAGAATTGAAGACATTAAAAACATGGTCACTTGATTAAAATGTGCTCAGGTTTCTTCTTTCATAAAATAAGATGATAACCTGTTTCTTTGTGCATCAGAGGAATTGGGATGAGATGATACATGTGCTAGACAGGTATAGCCTGATGTACATTATTATTATTTCAATTACATTAGACATCATAAACTGAGAACTAGGACATATTTTTCTGTTTGTCCCGTGTCCTAGGTATGAAGATGGAATAAATTATGCAATTAGTGAGTGAGTTAATACATGAAGTAATGCTTAGGTTAAGCTCCGTCACTTATTTCCTCTGTAATACCAAGATTTAACATACATGTGCTGGAGATGGTAAAAGGGTAGCCCAGAATCTGACATAGGTTGAGACAAATTATACAATATAAAACTATCATACTTTTAATTTATTTAATTAATGTTCACTGACATCGAAGTGGTGCCTTGGAATACTTGCTTTTGTGAATAAAGATACATACACATTTGGGGTATGTTTTGCATACTTAATTCATGAATTAACTCAGATTGTTGGAGAAAATGTCGTTGAACTAGTGGTCAGCTCCTTTTCTTTCATCCGTTTTTCTATCACTCTTGAACAGATGGTTGGTTTGTGGTCCCATTGGGTGCTCCGGTGGTGCTCATTAAAATTCTCTTGTTTTATAGGCTGTGTACCTTCCATATGTCTCTTAATTAAAGAGAAGGTATTTTTTAATACTTGGATACATTCCTTAGGACCTGCCATCCAGTAATGCCACTGAATGACTTCCACTTATTGGTAATACTAGCACAAATAAGGAATAAGTGTATCCAAAACTTTGCAAATGTATAACATAAATCATCTGGAAGTCAACAGACTAGTTAGTTTTTTCTGTTGTTCTTAATGACTAATTTAAATGTACTAACTAGCAATATGGAATTATTTATATATACATATGTGATTTTGAATATATATATATATATAAAATATTGTTTTAAAAAATTCTAGTTCACTTTTATTGGGCACTTATTATTTGCCCAGCACTGCTGAGCATGTTGTATAAAATATTTCACTTCATTTCCACAACTCTCTATGAAGTATAATTATTTTCCATTTTACAAATGAGAAAACTAAGCTCAGAATTAAATATCTCGCATGCAGTTACACAGACATTAAGATATAAAACTTAGATTCAAATTGAGAAAAACATAGGCTTTCCTTAAACACAGGAAAAGCAACAAATATGTATTAACATTCCTAGGTCAGTATCATTTGGACAATAAAAGAATAACGAAAGGAAATTCTGAAGCATATAGGCACTAATGTTAAAACATTTTGTCAGAGTTCTAGAATGATCCCATATCCTGAGATATCAGAGCTGTATTTTCAGGGACACTCAATTTTCTCAGCCTGTATGTTGTTGTATTACTGTTTTCTACTCTATATGGCAATTTAAAAAAAAAATTAAGCAGGTAAATGAATGCATCAGTCTTCAGTTAGAAGCTTATTAAAGGGGAAAAGTTAATAGAGAATTGAGTGCACCATATGGGATTATTGAAACCCTGAGTTTAAATTCTGAAACATCATTTGTGGTTTTTGTATCTTTGGAGAGCAACCTTCAGTTTTCTCATATTGAAAACTACCAGTAATTGCCAATGAAATATTTATGTGAAGAATTAATGAATGGCTATTTGCATTATGTGAAAACAAACAAAAAACAAACCAGACAACAACAACAAACGTAATGTCTGACGTATACAGCAAGTGCTCTCTAACAGTTGTCGGCCTTTCTATCACCCCATACATGTAACTTTCAGTTACTTCATAGTCACCTCATTTAAATCCTGCATATGTGTTTGGCAAGATGAATTGTCTCTTAATGCAGAAATGCTGCCAACATGAAGGTAACAAATCTAAAATACAATAAACCTGAAACTAAAAATCACCTTTATTCCAACAGGAGTTGTTCAGCGGCTACTTTTGTATGGATTTTGGACAGATTTCTGTTGTCCTGAGGGAGACACGTAGCATTTAACAGCCTCACCAACATTTGCTGGCTATATATCTTCCTTTTGCTTTTTTAATTTATGTGTATAACTATACCTGTAAAACAGGTTAATGTTTTTCAAATCCACCATAACAGTCAGTGTGTATTTCTTAAAGCAGTTACCTTGGGATATCAATGAAATAAGAGATGGATTTAAAGAAATTGGTTAACTGTTGTTGCCATAGGTGTT
Organism: Lagenorhynchus albirostris; assembly: GCF_949774975.1. Lineage (NCBI taxonomy): Eukaryota > Metazoa > Chordata > Mammalia > Artiodactyla > Delphinidae > Lagenorhynchus > Lagenorhynchus albirostris. The sequence continues at coordinate 38,055,086 of NC_083113.1, forward strand.
AGAATTTATTTTTTGACGAAGAAGTGAAAAAATTCTGTGGCATAAGACATGGCAATAACTTTGATGATGTTTTACTTGAGGAAGCATGATAGACCAGAACTAAAATAGTCCTGAGAGTCAAGAGCCCTGGGTTCTTAACCTAACATAGTTCATTGAGTGATGAAGATAAAAGAGAAAAATGGAGTTGCACATATTGGTTCAAAGTATAGGCTCTGAAATCCGGCTGCTTAGGTAAAAATACAGCCTTACTCTTTTATTATTTCTATGACCTTGAGCAAATTTCTTGATATGTCTGAGTTCAGTTTCCTCATCTACAAAATGAGGATAGCAGTAGTATCCTCCTCATTGGTTTTTTGTGACGACAGAAGCAATAGTGGATATAAAAACCTGCAGACAGTCCTTGGGACAATGGAATCACTCCATGAGTAATAGTTCATGTTATTGTTGATGTCATTATCATCTTCAGCTCTACTTTCTTTCATGAAATATGAGAGAACTGGGATAATTATCTCTAATTGCATTTTCAACAGTCACATACTATGAGTTTTTGTTTATGTTTTGGGGTTTTTTTTTAGTTGTTCTTAAAAGTCCACTTTTAGTTATCAGAGTCATTGAAAGTACATAAGAATTTGTCCTGTTTAATACTGATTTTTAGCACTGAAAATAGCATTTTGTGATATGTACAATAAATATTAGTTGAATGTGTATAAATTCATGGACACCAGGTAGACCTGATTAAATCAGCATCTCTGAGACTGATACTTAGGGATTTGATTTCTAACCAACCTCCTCAGGCTATGTAGATGTGGTTAGGCTGTGGCCTACAATGTGAAAGTCATTGTTTTAGGGGATCTGATATGTGAAGGTGGTTGAAGTGACAATATAATGTATTGTCAAAATGGGGACAATTTTAGTTGTAAACTGGGATCTTGATAAGTATGACTACAAAGCAGGCATAAGTCTAGACTTGATTGATCATGCGGAAATGTAGACACTCTGACAGTGTGGCAGTGAATCAGGAGGAGGAATGATGCACAGCTCTTGACTGATCCCAAGAAGACACTTATATGCAAGATCTCTAGAAGTTTACTTATTTGGGCTGAGCTTTTTGGAAGCCAGTTGAGCTGGCAAAGTTATAAGACCCCAGTTTGACCCAGAGTCAGGAATTTACGTAACTATTACATTCTTATTCAGGAAAGCAACAAGTAATGCAAGGGAATTCAATCAGTGTTGCAAATTCGAACACATACGAAAAATACACATTTTTAAAATTCCAAAGTATGTTTAAAGATCAAGATTTACAAAACCCAAGAATGACCGATACAGATCAGCACTTCCAAAATCCTACCTAGTATTTCTGGGAATGCAGTCTCCTCAATGGCACTTGAACTGAGAAAGTGAATTCCTCCCCCACCCCCCATTAGAACCCATTGCCGCCTTTGAAACCATCTCTCTCTTGCTTGTGCATTCCTCGCAACCCCAAAATACTGAAGTATGAATAGTCTAGTTACAGCTGTTTTCTTTCATCCTTCATGATCCAGTCTCATTCAAAAAGGGGATTCTCCAGGTACGGACATCAGTTCTAATACTATATTAGTCATCCGTACTAATGGGAAATAGATGCAGCAGTTGGGGGTAACCAGAAACTCTGTTTATGGAAGCCACCAGGAATGAAGTCAATGTTGGCATCACGTTCTAAGCCAAATAGTGTTTATTTGGAATGCCAAAAGAAAGGCAGAGGAAGTAGGCGAACGCAAGCGTAAAAGTGCAAAATCAAGTCAGCATTCAGGAGACACTCCAGAATGTTTAAGACATACATGATGAGTTGGCCAGATTCCCTGGCTGTTGGATATTGTTTACATCATATGCAGATAGATTTGTGTGTGTGTGTGAGTGTGTGTGTGTGTGATTAGTTTCCTACATTATTTCTTACCAGGTAAAAGTGTGTTTCTCTTTTTCTGCTCTCAAGATTATATTTCCCAGTGAGCCAAATGAGCACACTGAGAAAGCTTTTTCATGGTCATGAGGCTGAAAAGAAAAAAAAAGTGAAAAGAAAAGTCCTCTGCGTAAGGCAAGGCGATGGATGATACCCAGACAAGACAGGGGTGATTATTGGCCACTTCAGGCATCTGGATGTTCAGTGTTTTCAAATAGAATCATCATTCCTCTGCAGAGTGTCTCTCTGTGTCTAGCAGCTACAAATAGATCCAAGAGTTGCCAGAGTTTCTGTCTTCTGATCTCATTATACAAACCACTAAAATGAGCAAAGGAATAACTCCCCAAAGCTTTCATGTAGTTAATGGCAGCAGGGGGAATTCTGCCTTTGATATACACCTGTTCAGCATACCTAACTCACTTTGTGCCTTTACTTCAAAAGCAATTTAATGGGGGTGTCTTTCTTTCAAAGGCAGTATCACAGTAATGTTATTGGCCATTTCAGTGTGTGTATGAGTGTGTGTGTGTGTGTGTGTGTGTGTATGTATGTATGTATGTATAAGAGAGAGAAAGATAGAGAATTGAAAACATCTCCATTTTTAGGACAAATACTGTTGTGTTTGCAACGTCAACCTTGTAATTAAACCATAAGAATATTGCCCAAACACGCAGAGATACATTGGTCCAGTTTCTGGGTATGTAGTGAAGTGCTGGATGCTATCATCCAGCAGTATTATTATTTCCTGGCCACACATGGATGTAACAAATAATTCTTGCATACTGGGAACCTGTAATTCCTTTCTGAAGAGTGAGAGTGAGAGTGAATCAGGAACCACACAAAGGTATGAAACAAGAGTCAGTCTCTACTCTTGAAGAATTTATGACCGAATAGGGCAACCCAACCTGCATGCAGCTGTGATAAAAATTGGAATGAATAACCATTAAATCCAACTAGTCACCAAGGACTGTGGGCTAATTCTGGTTGGGAGGGAGGCTAGAATGCAAAGGATGCCAGAGTAAGTTTCACATAAAGATGGTCAGTTTTACTAGGTGAAATGAGTAAAGTTTGGTAAGAAAGTGTTGTGGAGAAAAGCCTTATAGGAAGGGGATAGAGGCATATGCAGAGGGTTGAAATAAGAGTTGAAAATGTAACAGAAAGGGAGAAATAATAAGCAAATTAGTGTGCCTGATGCCTAGTTTATGAAGGGATTTACTAGAGAAGATGGCACTAAAATTGTTTAGAACTAGATAACAAAGGTCTTCACTGGAAAAAAAAAAACTATGAAATTTCATTATTTTTCTGAATTCAAAGTGATTCCATTAAATTACTTTGCAAACAGGCAGGCTGTGTTGGTGTCCATCTATCTTTCTGAGGCTCAGGACAGTGCGTATTTTGAATTTTACTTTAAAAATTATTGTTATTATGTTTTCGTTCATGGATTCCTTGCTTAAACTTCATGGCAGTAGAATGTTTGTGCTGTGATGTGTGTGGTGTAGAGTACTTGAATCACCACATGGGGCTTTGATTAATGAATTGAAAACTGAGAGATTCAAAAACAGGCAGAAGCTTCTGCTTCTCTCAGTACTTCTGAGCATTTGCTGGAAGTCAAACACCATTAATGAATCGAGTGCGTGCTTCTTGGCACTTTATTATTCAACAGTCATCTTAATTGTGAATAATTCCTAAGAGCGCTGGAGTGAAATATGAAAGGGATGGATGTTAAGAAAAAAATTAAGTTTTCATCATGAAGCTAAGTCTCAGAAATATTTAGCAAAAGTCCAGTTTAATGAAAGGCAAAATTGTAGTTTTAGAGGTAGATAAAATTTTTTGGGTATTCATACCAATTGGGAAACTTTGAAAAAATATCATGAGCAATTTGGGGTACAAATATGTAGGCATTTTAGGGGCAGAGACTTCTGTAATAGCCTCAGGGATTAGCACACGAGAGACTGAAAAAGATGATAATGATAATTGTGACAGCACTTCTTGTATTAGTGGAACTGTTCAAATATTCTCTATATAACATTTGATATGATCAACAACCCTATGAGGTAGATCCTATGATTGATATCTCCATTTCACTGATGAGGAAACTGAGGCACGAAGAGGTTTAGTAATTTGTCCAAGGTTTCACAGCTTTTGAATGCGGACTTGGCAGAACTAGGATTCAAACTGACGTAGTCTGGTTCTAGGGCATGTCTTTAAATCATATGCTCTGCTGCTATTAGTGAATGTAATTATAGGAATAAATAGGTGAAAAATAGTTAACAATACAGTAGTAGCTAACATGTATCTAGTTGGTATGTATGCCAGGCACTGTACTGAAGACTGTACAAACACTTACACATTCAATTCTCAAAACATTCCTGGGAGGTAAATATCATACTGTCCTCCCCCAGTCCATTACACAGATGAGGTAGATGAGGCTTAGAGGTTCAGTAACTTGTCCACAGGCAGTAAATATGAGAGACATTTGTCATTCCCGCGACTGCTGCCTTTGGAGCCAGTATTTGTAATTCTATACTTCTGTGAATGAATCTTCGACATATGTCCCAGAAACCACACATGACGTCATACTCTAAGAGACCAAACTATATCACTTATTCTCTAAGCTGGTACCCTTTCCAGAGTGAAAGTAGGGGTTGTCACAATTACTTCAGGACAACAGGCATAAGCTCGTTCTTTCCTAGATAAAGCAGAATGTATAGACTTTCTTCAGATAGACTAGTGACAGAGCATTGGACCGATGATCTGTGTTAAAATAACTCACAGTCAAAATCTGTAAGAGGTCGTTCAATCCTGGATTAATTAACTCTTCTATTTAGACCTCACCTGACAAAAAGGGGGGTGGTGTCAGTTTGAGCTGCTATAACAAAACATAATAGGCTAGGTGGCTTAAAAACAACAGAAAGGTATTTTTCACAGTTCTGGAGGCTGGAAGTCTAAGATCTGAGTGCCAGCATGATCTGGTTCTGGAAAGATCCCTCTTCTGGCCTGCGGACTGTTGACTTCTCATTGTATCTTCATATGGCAGAAAGAGGGCAAGAGAAATTTCTGAGGTTCCTTTTATCAGGTAACTAATCCCATTCATGAGGGCTCCACACTCTTGACCAAAGGCCCTACCTCCTCAGACCATCACACTGGGGGGAGGGCGGTTAGGATGTCGATAGTTCAGTTGTGTGGGGACACAAACATTCAGTCTGTTGAAGGTGGTATGTTTACTTCTGTGTGTTTTTCCAAATCCACACATTCTTCTCCAGGAAGCCTTCCTCAAACTCCCTTCTCTTCCCTTCCTCCAGTTAGCCTCACACATTCTTTGTTGCCCTCTGTTGTAACTCTAATCAAACAGTATTCTCTTATCTGATTATTGTTTGTCTTCTCAGTAGGTTTGGGAGGATATGAAATGTCTATTTTTGTATCCCCTCTACCTAGTGCAATGCATGGCACATGGCAGGCACCTAATGCACATTTAAATGGCAGGGGAGGAATAAGTTTTCTTGGTGACAAAAGTGTTGTCATGTATGAGCCAATTTTTCATGTATTTTCAGCATTACATCAAAATTTGGGATCATCATTGCTTGGGACAGATTTTCTGATTAAGGAGTAAAATTACCGTGTATTAATTTATTCAAATGTTTATTCATTCAGTCACTCATAGTAACAGCTCACAGTCTTTCAGGCAGTAAATGGTAGAATTGGTGATTGAACTCAGGTTTGATTAAAACTGCAGTCCAGTTTCAGAATGTGCTGGTGAATCTGTCCCAAACTATCTCAGCTTTGGAAAAAGTTTCTAATCTCTTGGGTGAAAATAGAATGATCTGATTGGTTGGAACACTGAAGTGACATTAAAAGGTTGCTCCAGAGTTTGAGATCAGATTATATATTGGAATAAGTCTGCAGCCTCCCTGGGTACCTATTTCAAAAACTCAGCATTCATTTGGCTGCATAAGTTCTGGTCTGTTTGTTAAACAATTAGTGACATTACATTTTCTCATAACCCGTGTTAGACCCCATTGAAGCATTTAATCAACATGTGCTTAAAGCAGAGTGTGGGGAGATTGTGTACTGTTCCAATGCTTTTGGGGTGGCAGTGGCACACAACTTCCTCCTAGGTATTAGTATTATGTGGTCTTTCTTAATAAATAGTTCTTATAAGACTTTTCAGTTTTTGTTGAATGAGTAAAAAAGAAACTTTGTATCTGGTTAGATAAAGACTCTTAAAAAGTTGTTTTCCTGGGGGATGTGGGTCCCACCAGACTATAAAGTAGTAATTTCACTTGAATTATGCACAAACACTAACATTTAAGCAAATTAGGCTGTTATCTCAACTTCCAAATTAGAGACAAACGTTCCTTTCAAGTCAACAGAAAGTTCTATTTGTTTGAGATAATATGGTTACCTCAGTATTGTTAGTTTCTTTTGGTTGTGTTTTATAACTATATCTAATAATCACAACATTTGTATTTTATGCCAAATATCCATTGTGTAACCAATCAGTTTGAGCATTTAGATTAATTTTCTACCCTATTTCTTTTTGTTTCTACTTCTACTTTTGAATTTTTTAAAGGCGTGCATTCTTATAGAGAGCTTTCTTGTCCCCCGCCCCTGACCAAATCCACTCTATGCTTTAAAATTGTAGAAAATTAAATTTGTGCAAGCAAGAAGTTAAGACAAATGGCTTAAAAACATCACAATCAAGTATGATAATGGCAAAGTGTTATACTTTTAATAAATGATTAGGAACGGTTGTAATGCAAAGATTTATTTCACAGAACAAAAGCACTTAAGCAGGAGTTTATATTACTGTTTTGCTTCAATGATGATAACATTGGGACTTCAACCTGCATAGCTACAATGATTAATTAATGCCCTTGTTCTGGATGAGTGAGCACCATTATTGTTCTTAAATAGGAAAAGGCAGATAACCATTACTGATTATTCCACAATTCCCAGTCTTACTTGTTAAAGACTAAAGAATGCTCAAGTAGGTTGTGCAGTTTCCAAGCTGCTATGAGAGGCAGAAAATAATAGAATTTCTATGTCATGTATATAGGATTAGCTAAAAGATTCAAATTAGCAGTCAAAATGATCTCTGAAGGTCTAAATTTAAAATTTATTCATATCAATAACGTTTTAACACCTTTAAGGAGAGATAATTTAGGTTGCCAATATAAACTTCAAGCTGTTATTTCTCTATCCACCACAGTTACCTCCCATCAAAATAAGTACAGTAAGAAAAAAGAACCTACTGATCAAAAAACAAACTCCATCAATCTAACAAAAGCATTTTCCATAAGCATGAGCTTTGCTTACTTATGATTTTTATTTTGTTTTGTCATTTTCTGGGGCATTAATGAATTATATCAGGTATTTTGTTCTTAAAAAAAAATCATACCACTACACTTATTTTTCTGCTGCAGATTGATTTAGGCAAGTTCTGTGAGTTACAGACTACTTCTTTCTGAGTCTTGGAAATGCTTCAACCAAATCTCCTCTGGAATTCTCCCACCATTTTATTTTTTAAGATTTAATTTATTTATTTTTGGCTGCATTGGGTCTTCGTTGTGGTGTGTGGGCTTCTCCAGAGCAGTTAAGTGAATTTTCCAAGGTCACAGAGCAAATTATTGGAAATCATTGTTACATATATAAGGACATTCTTCTGCCTTGTTAGCTACAGTCTAATGAGTAAAATTTAATATTCCTGTGATCCTCAGGGCTTTTGCTAGGCCTGCAATCATTATGAACATCAGTGATTAGGATATAGGAAAGTGAACTGAAAGATGGGTTAATGTTTGGAATTTTTTCCTCTTTTTTTTTCAATATTTAAGAGAATGATTAATTACTTTCCCCACAATTATGTCTCTTGACATTTTACCCTTTTCTCCTAAAAAAATAAAAATAGAACCTTTCTTATACCAAAGGAAGTTGGTAACAGGCCAGGTTCTGGAAATTTGAACTTCTGTTGCTTTTTAATTCAACTTCATAGAATTTAGAGTTTCAATTATAACAAGAACCTATAGGAATCTGTCTAGTCCCTTTAGCCATTTTCTCCTTCAAGATCCCCTTTTACAGTCTTTTTACAGATAATTATTTTTTTCTTCCAAGACTATCCCTATTTCAGGCAGCAGAGGTGATAAGGTTTTTAAATAAATTCGTTGGATCTGAAATGTAACTCTTTAACTTGTAGTTTCCACGAGTCAAAGAACTCTCGTGATTCTGAAGAATGAGTATCTATGGGCAGGTACATATCTTACTCTCCAATGTAATTTTTCTCTTAAAAAAAAAAATTTATTATTTATTTAATTTACTTTTGGCTGCGTCGCGTCTTAGTTGCGGCAGCCGGGCTCTTAGTTGCAGTGTGCAGGCTTCTCTCTAGTTGTGGCGTACGGGTTTTCTCTCTCTAGTTGTGGCACGTGGGCTCTGTAGTTTGCGGGACGTGGGCTTTAGTTGAGGCACACGAGCTCAGTAGTTGTGGTGTGTGGTTGCCCCGCAGCATGTGGGATCTTAGTTCCCTGACCAGGGATCGAACCTGCGTCCCCTGCGTTGTAAGGTGTATTCTTTACCACTGCACCACCAGGGAAGTCCCTCTGATGTAATTTTTCTAGAAAATACAGAAGAAAGGGCAAAGCATATTTATATATAAAAAGACATATCTATCTTTGCAGACACATGCTGCTAATTACGGAAGAAATGGCCCAAGTTTTAAAAAGACAGGAAATTAATACTACTTTTTTAAAAAATAAATTTATTTATTTACTTTTGGCTGTGTTGGGTCTTCATTGCTGCACGCAGGCTTTCTCTAGTTGTGGTGAGCAGGGGCTACTCTTTGTTGCGGTGCGCAGGCTTCTCATTGCGGTGGCTTCTCTTGTTGTGGAGCACAGCCTATGGGCACGCGGGCTTCAGTAGTTGTGGCACATGGCTCAGTAGTTGTGGCTTGCAGGCTCTAGAGCGCAGGCTCAGTAGTTGTGGCGCATGGGCTTAGTTGCTCTGTGGCATGTGGGATCTTCCCGGACCAGGGATCGAACCCATGTCCCCTGCATTGGCAGGCGGATTCTTAGCCACTGTGCCACCAGGGAAGTCCCAATACTACTGTTTTGTAAGGAGGAAGATTTTTTAAAAATAATGAATCTTGTAAAATAGCCTCATGTTTTGCTGAACTTACAATGGTTTCTGTGACGGAACTTTTAAATTATTTGTAAAATAATAAAATACAAATAAGTTCTCCTTTCCATCACTGAATTAGAAAAGAAGGATATATTTGTTCACATATAGCTCAGAAGATCCCATTTGCTAAATCTCAGGCTTGCCAGATGTTGGACTGATAGGCTTATACCAAATGAAATAAATAGACATTAGGAACCTATATCCATCAATGCAACTTTTTCTTCCTCTAAGATTCCCACGTCTTTTTAGGCTTGAATTACTCCTCACCTCTCTAGTCCTTCAGGGTGATATGAATGCTATAATTGTTGTAGTTATTATGTATGAGCACCTGCCTTGTGCATGGCCCTGTGTCATGTGCTGTTTGAGGGAGGCCACAAAAAGGTTCCTGTCCCTAGGAGCCTCTGAGAATTATGTGGGCCACACTGAGGATGGTAATGAAGACACACATTTTTTCTTCCTCTCTCATACCATGTGACTTCTCCTTTCCTGATTTGTCGTCTTTGCCTGTCAAGAGGAGGTGCTTGTATAAGGCAATGTTTAAAGACAGTTTTAACTCAGAAAACTAGCCCATAGATGTACCATAGAATTTAACAGCATTTGCATTGTTCAAATTTTTGCCCATCAACAATTAATGGACATGAGCCCGTTTGAGTGCTTTAGTGGTGACATATTTATCTCGTAATACCCATACTTTCTACTTAGTCCTTTTAGTCTGTTAATTTAGAGTCTTGGAATCAAACATTATAGTTTTCACATAAAGGACAGTTTTAGAGTAAATTAGATACATATACTATCATGGAAAAAGTGATATTGATATTTCAGCTGTCTTTTAGAATTGGACATACATGGAATTTGGTCCAGTTATCACTGTAGAAAGTCACTTTAAAAATCCCAACAGTAAATGGACAAGAGATATTCCACAGAAGATTTATTACTCAGGAGACAAGCAACTAGAAAAAGCCACCTGCAAGTAATGGCCTTGGTCTGCTTTCCTTTTACCTCATCCATTTATAAATCACAACATTTTAATCAGTGGAGAACAATGAGTAACTGTGCCCAGTGTAGAGTGCTGATGGGACAAGCAGGTCTGTGGATGAATAATCAGTGACGTTACCGAAACCCACAGGGCATGACACAGATGGAGTGGCTAGATCTTAAGGGAGCGATTGCCGTGAGGTCCCTGTGCTCTGAGCAGGCTCAGGTTGGAAAGTCTGTTTCCTGTTTATATGCTTTAGCATGTAAATGCACTTAAAGTGTTAACTCATATGTAAATACTCTCTATCGTTTATTCTTTAATCCAGAGAACAGAAAGGGGAGCGAGAGAAGCAAGACAACTTCTTTAAAAAATAAGACTCTGGATCACATCATTTGATTATGATGCTCTTTTAGAGTTAAAAACTCTGGGAATAGGTCTTCCCTGCTGGCGCAGTGGTTGAGAGTCCGCCTGCCGATGCAGGGGACACAGGTTCGTGCCCCGGTCCGGGATGATCCCACATGCCGCGGAGCGGCTGGGCCAATGAGCCATGGCCGCTGAGCCTGCGTGTCCGGAGCCTGTGCTCCGCAGTGGGAGAGGCCACAACAGTGAGAGTACCGAAAAAAAAACCCAAAAAACTCTGGGAATAGTATTGCTCAGGAATGGGTCTTCTCCTAGTATCCCAGGTAAATAACCTGAATAAGAGAAAACCATATGTTCTCCCACCATCCACCATGAACAATTTCTCCTCTAACTCATTCTTTCATGTGCCTTGACTGGTATCTACTCAGTCTTCTCCTCATGACTCTAGTCTCTTGTTGAACTTCAGGATCTTTCTAGATTCAGGAGGGCAAAATTTCCCCTTCCCCAATACTCAGAATCCTTTGTTTTTGCCTCCCGTTTATGACTGTACTCTTTTCTTTCTGTGAAAGTATCGATGCATATGTAAGCCTCATGAGCAGTACTGTTTAAGCTCCAGTAAATATGACAGTGTGTTCCCTCTAAGAGATGCTGACTACATATTTACTGAATGGATGAGTGAATGCAAATTGACCACCATTCCACACTTACCTTGTGGGCACTTCCTTTGTTCCAAGCATAATTCTAATTTCTGCAGACATGGGAGGGGATGTGAAACTTAAAGAGAGTTGATAGAGACATCAGCCTGGCTTCAGTATACCCTATGGACAGTCCAAACCTCTTCTAGCTACAGTCTTTAGATGGATCACCTTTTCCTCCATGTCCATTTCCCCCTTCTCCGTGATCTGGTGCTGAGATTACATGGCTTTTGAATATTTTAGAACCACAGAAAGAGCTAAAATGAAGGCAGTGATCCGATGCTCTGCCTATTGGCACCTGCAGATTGAGGCAACTCGGCCCCTAAAAAGTGGAATAATTTTTCCAGAATTGTACAGCTACTTTTTTTTTTTTTTTTCTCCCGTTGTGGAGCACAGGCTCCGGACGCGCAGGCTCAGCGGCCATGGCTCACGGGCCCAGCCACTCCGCGGCATATGGGGTCTTCCGGGTTCGGGGCACGAACCCATGTCCCCTGCATCGGCAGGCGGACTCTCAACCACTGCGCCACCAGGGAAGCCCAGTACAGCTACTTTTTAGTGTCGGTTCTAGAATCTTCAGCATTTTGCGCTCAGGTCCTCATATGCTGAGGCTCCTGCCCATTCCATTTTTTTGTTTTCTGGAACCTAAGTACTAATTTCTGATTCTGTGGGTTTGCATCAGCGATGAGGTATCTCCTGCTTTTCTTTAGCCGGCTAATTTACGGAAGCTGTAAATGATGTTAGCCTTGCTGTGCTAACATACCCTCTGATTCAGGGACACATCCCAAGTCCTGTTTGTGAAAGTGAAACAAAAAATTTGTTATGAACTGGTACAGGTATTTCATCACTTTCCTTCTTGATTCAAATTGAAAGAAAGACTGTCTAATGCAGAGGCTGAAGGCATGAGCTTCGTAACTCCCTCTCTGCAGTTGGTTATGGGACCTAGAGTAAACCTCTTTACATCTGTGAGTCTCAATGTTCAGATCTGTTAAATGGGAAGTAGCTGTCACATATTGGTAGTCATAGTGGTAGTTTTGTAAGCATTAAATGAAATACTTGTCACGTGGGTACACCAAATGCACATGTGCTGCAGTACTATTGTTTTTATATTTTTAAAACCTAAATACATGCACTCATCTACCTCCTGTGCTCCTGGTAACTTCATCCTCATTCTTGGAAAACAAAAATAATCTATATACTCTGTCAGTTTCATTGAACTGAGTCTAAATCTTACCTTTGTTCCCCATCAAGGCAGCATTCATTAAGCTTCTGGTACATATTTCTGTCATATCACACGTTGTCTCACTGTAGCTGGTACACATTTCTTTCACGTTGCATGTCTCTCGTAGCAATAGATGAGACACAGTTACGGCCCACAGCAGTACTTCATATGGTCATTCTCTTCTGCAGTAATGATAGCTTCTGCAAGCAGGAGTCATTCCATTTATCTCTTTAGCACAGTTTATTTGGGGTGGTTTTGAACTCATAGTAACTACCGAATAAATCCTTATTGATCAATGAATGAATTGCTATCTGTTTCCTAGGACGTGCATTAACAGTTTGAGACTCTGGCTTGGAATTTTAGAGATAAAACAGACTATAGTCAGCATGACCTATAAGCTCTTAAACAGGGTTCAGTGTATCTAGGTTCTGGTTTTGTTTTTTTTGTTTTTTTTTAGTTCTGCTGCTCATTTCATGGAATTATGGCCAGGACACCTAGATTCTTTGGGTGCCAAATAACCAGCATAAAATAACAGCGTTAAACTAGTGAATAGTTTAAAGTATATGCAGACAGTTATCCGTCTTCCTTTCTGTGGTAGGAATGAAGTCTGATCCCAGGTGTAGCTAATTGGGGAAGAGTGCCTTGAAAAAATACTGGTGCCTGTCCTGGGAATGAGAAGGCAGAGCAGCCGTGCATATGCCACATCCTTTTCAGTCCTGAGCGTTTCTATTTCAGTAATACCGTATTTCCAGTGTTACGCTGTTTCTTTTAAAAAATAATTACAATTGGACTCAGAAAGATCATATATCTTATACAAAGTTATGTATGGAGTATATAAGCGTGGCATTCCATATGTATCAAGTTCAACAGGAACGTTTCCAGGTAAAAACAGTTTTTTCCTAGCATGCATCAGTTATCTCTGTTCTTCCATTCTGCATACCGTGAATAAAAAGAGCATAAACATAATTAGAAATTCTATTAAGAATATGTTAAAACAGGTTCCTTAATTTGAAAACAGAGATAATGAGGGGAGAGTTGGAAGGAAAGGTGATCAGAATTGGCCGAGTGGAAGCATTTTAAAATACAGCTTCCTGCAAATTGGCAAGAGGGAGAGTCACAAATGCAGAGACGGTTCCTCAGAGGTCAGAACTCTTCACTCTGCCTTGGATTTTGATATTGTGGCTGCTTAGTTACGAGCCAGCAGCACCATCTAGAGGTGTACAGCAATCCTGCACACAAAAGAAACAAAAGAACGGAGCTCATCTATTTAAAAGAGCAATGGCAAAACCATTGCTTCATTTTTTCAATACGTGTATATATAACCCCTTACGTAATGCCTGTAAAGGAATTGCTTCCCATTCCCATCAAGAGAAAACTGCAGTGTTCATTATTGGGAACATCCAAGGCTTCATTTCAGAAGCTAAAACTTACCTCCACAACTTCCCTACTGAGAGGAGAGTCACTGACTTTCAAATCAGTTAACTTATTCCACACATTTGACTGGATACCTGCCATGCCCCAGGCTTTGCGCTAGGTACTAGGGGGACACAGACAAGAATATATTACTGACTGGTCCCCCTGTACACCTAGCGTATATAGCTACACCTAACCACAGGGATGAATCTTCTGTCTTATCCTTTTAAACAGTTTCTGGGTAGTAGGAGTGGGAATCTTTCCAAGCATTCATTAAATTTCAGAAATACTTGTTCTGCATAAAACCATCAAGAACTTTTAAAACGAAATCATAGATTCAAATAAATTTAGAGTGACGGGGGGACGCTATGGTCTTAGAGTAGTTGCTATCAAACTTTGGTGTACAGGAGAATTACCTGGTAGACTTTTAATTATAATCCAGAGTTACAGACTTCGAGCCCCAGACATTCTAATACTATACACGTGTGGTATGGCACAGGATGGTGCATTAGATTTGAATGTTTATCTGTTTTTTAAATTAGGCTTTCGGGGGAAATGCTCTAATTTTGACTCACAGGGGAGCTAATTCCAGGATCATAAGCCAGAAGTGTGTTTTTAAAATTGTTGCCTCATTTGTTTCCTCATTTGTTCATTGTTTATCATTTAGACTAGATAATACCTAAGGACCACACCAATACTACAATCTGGTAGTGCCAAGTAATTAATTTACCAGTCCCTTCTCTTTACGTCTGATGAATCAGCTCCGTCACAACTTGGCTGTGGCTACGTATTAGAATAATTTTAAGAATCATTCTATTAAAGACAGACCTTTAAGTTAACTAGTATCCGCAATTTGATCTAGGTTTTATTTATATAAAAACATAGCATCTGGGGCTTCCTTGGTGGCACAGTGGTTAAGAATCCGCCTGCCAATGTAGGACACACGGGTTCGAGCCCTGGTCCGGGAAGATCCCACATGCCACAGAGCAACTAAGCCCGTGCGCCACAACTACTGAGCCTGCACTCTAGAGCCCGCGAGCCACAACTACTGAAGCCCTGTGCCTAGAGCCCGTGCTCCGCAACAAGAGAAGCCACTGCAATGAGAAGCTGCACACTGCAATGAAGACCCAACACAGCCAAAAATAAATAAAATAAATAAATTTTTAAAAATGTTAAAAAAAAAACATACCATCTGAGAGTATTTGTGTAGTGAGCCCCTTGTTAGATTCAACTGGAATCCATTATATTAGCAAACTCACAGCTGTGAGGCTGTGTGGGTGCAAGGAAGCTGAAAATTAGAAACTTGAGTGGATTTCAATACCTAATTCCACACCAAACATAGGCAAATTAGAGCTGGGGAAAAAATCCTTCTAAGTTGAAGGCAATTTAGCTTTCACTCTTTCACATTTCAGCAGCCCCTGTTTTGAAAGATGTCCAAGTGTAAGTCTGTGGGATTTAAAGAACTGAGCTTTTCGAAAGAAACTTGTAAAACGTCTGTGATGATAAGTATCTTTCATGTATCTCCTCTACTCTACTCTTCCTTTTATTCTCATGGAAAAAGGCCCCATTATATCTCAGTTGAACCATTAAACTAGCCTGGTAGTGAATTACCCTGATGACATTCTCAATCCCCAAACTCCCAAATTTAATTTCCATAGCTCCACCATGGAGAGCTTTCTACACTGTCAATATGATTGTGTCACTTATGTAAAATCTTTCAGTAGCACTGCACTGACTTAAGAACAGACTCCAAATTGGTAGCATTCATCTGTGATTTGACCTCATGCTTCTCACCTCAAATTCAAATTTCAGATGTGCTAAATTTCCCAACTCTTATAACTCCTTGACACCTCCATGACTTTGCACCATTTTAACCTCCTGACTGTGATTTGTGATTTAAAAAAAAATAATAATTATTTTATTTATTTATTTTGGCTGCGTTGTGTCCTTGTTACTGTGCGTGGGCTTTTCTCTAGTTGCGGTGAGTGGGGGCTACTCTTCGTTGTGGTGTGCGGGCTTCTCATTGCGGTGGCTTCTCTTGTCGTGGAGCATGGGCTCTAGGCACGTGGGCTCAGTAGTTGTAGCTCGCAGGCTCTAGAGCACAGGCTCAGTAGTTGTGGCTCATGGGCTTAGTTGCTTCACAGCTTGTGGGATCTTCCTGGACCAGGGCTTGAACCAGTGTCCCCTGCATTGGCAGGCGGATTCTTAACCACTGTACCACCAGGGAAGTCCCATGGTTTGTGATTATTACCAGGATAATTCAGCTCAGCCATTACCTGCCCTCTGGAAAAGCTTTCTCAACTCCTCAGGCTATGTTAGAGGTCCCTTCTCTTGGGTTTTTTTTAGAAACCTATACATTCTACCATGAGACATGCATAGCATACAAGAAGAAACAAGATGAGTGGTTTAACTCTAATAGTCTAAAAAACCACAGGGTTTCTAATTCTTGTAATTATCATTAGAATGTGAGTTCGTCCAAGGCAGAGAATACAATTAATTTTATAGTATTCTCTAATTTTAATCTCAGTGATTACATGTTTAATACATTCATGAACACTCCTATCTGCCTCTGTTTACCATGTGATCTTGACTCTTACCTATAGTTATTCTTAAAAAATCGAGTTCCAGAAATACAAGTTTAGGGGGGAAAAATCTCAGGGAAATACTGGAGTTGCAATGAATGGAAGATACTTTAGTTTCAAAGAAATATTAGAAAACTCTTGTAGAATTAGTATAAGTTGTTTATTAGTCATTTCTTAAATTTTGAAAACTGAAATATAATTTTAATCTTTATTGGTATAATTTGGAACTGCAAAGAAATCAGTATCTTGCTGGCATCAAGTTTCACTTCTTAGAATATTTGATCCTCCTGGGTTACCAAAGCTAGTCATAATATAGATATTGTTATTTTAATATATTTTATGAGAGAAAGAGCCAAATTTCATTAGTTAAAAAAGCCCTGGCTCACATGGAAGCAACCTAAGTGTCCATCAACAGATGAATGGATAAAGAAGATGTGGCACATATATACAACGGAATATTACTCAGCCATAAAAAGAAACGAAATTGAGTTATTTGTAGTGAGGTGGATGGACCTAGAGTCTGTCATACAGAGTGAAGTAAGTCAGAAAAACAAATACCATATGCTAACACACATGTATGGAATCTAAAAAAAAAAAAACATGAAGAACCTAGGGCAAGACGGGAGTAAAGACGCAGACCTACTAGAGAATGGACTTGAGGACACAGGGAGGGGGAAGGGTAAGCTGGGACAAAGTGAGAGAGTGGCATGGACATATATACACTGCCAAATGTAAAATGGCTAGCTAGTGGGAAGCAGCCGCATAGCACAGGGAGATCAGCTCGGTGCTTTGTGACCACCTAGAGGGGTGAGATAGGGAGGGTGGGAGGGAGGGAGACACAAGAAGGAAGAGATATGGGGATATATGTATAACTGATTCACTTTGTTATAAAGCAGAAACTAACACACCATTGTAAAGGAATTATACTCCAATAAAGATGTTAAAAAAAAAGTCACAAGGAAGAAAATTTGTAACTATGTATTGTGACAGATGGTAAGTAGACTTACTGTGATCATTTCACAGTATATAGAAATATTGAATCACTATGTTATACACCTGAAACTAATATAATGTTGTATGTCAATTGTATCTCAATAAAAAATCCTCTCTCCTTGAACAAAAAAACAAAACAAAACAAGACAACAACAAAAAGACCTGGCTCAAATGCAGGTCAGTAAAACATACAGGCAACCTTTGTATTTAAAGACAGGAAATCCCATCAATCAACACCAATGCAAAACTTGAACTTCCAAGTGTCTCCTCTCTGATGGACTTGGAAAGAGTGCAGTGCTGATAATCCCTTCACTCATTTCCTTTAACAAAATATGACTCAAATTTGACAACATGGTATATTTGATTCTTTAGATTCCATTTGCCTGTGAGTTTGAAACTAATGTTAATTGACATTAAAAAATTTTTCTCCTGTCTTCCCATACTTCAGCCCTAAATTCACTGTCAAATTTCTCAATCTTTTTTTTTTTTTTATAAATTTTTAAATTTTAATTTTTGGCTGCATTGGGTCTTCGTTGCTGCGCGTGGGCTTTCTCTAGTTGCGGTGCGAGGGCTTCTCATTGCAGTGGCTTCTCTTGTTGTGGAGCACGGGCTCTAAGTGCGCGGGCTTCAGTAGTTGTGGCACACAGGCTCTAGAGCGCAGGCTCAGTAGTTGTGGTACACGGGCGTAGTTGCTCTGCGGCATGTGGGATCTTCCCAGACCAGGGCTTGAACCCGTGTCCCCCGCGTTGGCAGGCAGGTTCTTAACCACTGCGCCACCGAGGAAGCCCAAATTTCTCAACCTTTATCCCCCTTTTTTATCCCTGCCTTTTCCATGTTACCCCTGTCTCTGAAATGCCCCTTCTCTCTGAGGCTCCTGATCAATGACCACTGTATTTATAGAAAAGCAATTTGGCAATATGTATTAAGACATTAAAAATGTCCAAATGCTTCTTCTCATTTTTGATTCTCAGGAGTCCACTCTATTGTAACATTATGGATACAGGAAAATCTTTGAATAACAGCGATTTTAATGATAGCTTAAGTTATAAAACAGTTTATAAATTGAAAACAATGAAAGGGTAATGGTGAATTAAATAATTATCAATTCTCAGGATAGAAAACTATAAAGTTACTAGAATCTTGTCTGTGAAAAGTTTGTCATAAAATTGCCAAACACTAAACTGGAGGAAAGGCGACAAGATGTAGGAGTATCTTAATTTAAAAAGAATAGAATATAGAAACACACAAATATAATAAAGTAGAAAAAATAAGAGCAATTTATAAAATAAAGTGTTGAAAAATATGATTACCTATGGATCTCTTAACAGAGTGATTTTACTTTCCTTCTAGAATTTTCCCCACATTTTCTATGTTGCACATTTGTTATTCTTCTAATGATTGAAAGAAAATGTGACTGTGAAACTAAGATACAGAGTGATAGGGCTTTTAGACATTTTGTTATTGTAGGATCATGACATTCAAATTAACATCACGTTTGGTTTTTGTGTCCTAGAACCTAGAAGGATTTTAAGATCGATTGATCAATTGATCTGTCTACCTACCTATTTATATGTATCTATTTCCGGTTCTCCACCTCGTACCTGTTATTTTGAACCATTCATTATCCATTGACCAGGCCATTTCTCAACACATTAATTATTCTCTTGGATTGATGAATGAACTTGCTTATTAATTATTCTTAGAGCATATCAAGATGTACCATATCTTAGTGAAAAGTACCTGAACTATGGAATCAGGCACCCAGACTTAAATATCTTTGCCATTTATTAAGACGTCTTTACAAAACTTGTTTCATCTCACAGAGCTGAAAGTTTATCAGATAAACTTGGGAGTTATAAAGAAGGTAGGGTAGGGCTTCCCTGGTGGTGCAGTGGTTGAGAGTCCACCTGCCGATGCAGGGGACGCGGGTTCGTGCCCCGGTCCGGGAAGATCCCACGTGCCGCGGAGTGGCTGGGCCCGTGAGCCATGGGCCGCTGAGCCTGCGCATCCGGAGCCTGTGCTCCGCAATGGGAGAGGCCCGCATACAGCAAAAAAAAAAAAAAAAAAAAAAGGTAGGGTAAAAGAAAAAAGGAAGTGAACACAGGTAAAAGTTCCTAGCATAGAGGAAATCTTGCATCAATCGATGAAAATTATACCCCCTTGCTCACTGGGCCCAGTGTTTATTTAGGGTCCAAGGCATATTTTTCATAACCAGGTAGAGAGCAGGCATTAAATAGGAGCAACTTAACCATATTCCAGATTCTGGTTCTTGGGGGACGTTGTTCTTCTTCATTTTATTTTATGTGCCCCTCTTATGATAACCTGATGTCATGGATATATGAATGGAATTAGTTGAGGATTTTTCCCTCTGAGTTTGGCCTGATATCTCATGAGTCTCAGGAGGTATCTATCAGAGTCTCACAAAGTGGGACTTCCCTGGTGGTCCAGTGGTTAAGACTCCACACTCCCAATTCAGGGGGCATGGGTTCAATCCCTGGTCAGGGAACTAAGGGTCCCACGTGCTGCACAGCACAGCCAAATAAATAAACAAATAAATAATGTCTTGTTTAAGCCACTGTTGTTGTAAGTTATATGAAGTTAAAAACATTCTTAAAAAAAAAAACAGAATCTCACAAAGTAAGAAAAGAGATATACATCAATAAAAGTGGAAAATAGAGTGATGTAGTTATAGGTACTTTATTAGATTCAGAGAACTTGAAATACTATTCATCTTTTATTTTCATCCTTATAGAAACCTTATAAGGAAAACAGGATTTAAATGCACATTTTACCAATGGGAAAACTGTTTCTAACTGATTTACTGAAGGCTCACAAATCAGCCATGGTAGTTGTAATGCTCTATCAGTAGAAGTAATAATTGTATAGTAATAGTGATGGCAATAGTATTGATGATAACCAGGAAAGAGTGCTTACTATTTGCTAAGCCCTATTCGCAACTCTATAAGTTAAATGTTATTATTCTTCCCGTGGTGCCAGTGACTAAGGCAAAGCACAGAAAGTTTGAGTGAAATACTCGAAGCTACCTAGCTAATAAATAATAGTAGCAGGACTCAAAGCCAGGCATTTTGATCCTAGAACTTCTGATATGTTATCTCTCCAGAAATGACAGGCTTAGAGGAAAACTTCAATCTAAGACACAGTGGAATGCCACAGTGAAATAAAACTGCAGGGAAGATAGCTTAATGGATACGAGTGTGCCCTCTGCAGTCAGACTACACAGCTTTGTAGTCAAGGGGCTACTTATGTGTGACTTTGGACAAATGGGACTGTTTATTGGAACTTTAGTTTCCTCATCTGTAAAATGGTGATAATAATAGCACCTATCGTATAAGGATGATATGAAGCTTCGGGGATAAAATCTACGTTAAGGGCTGACATAAATGATCAGTGTGTTTCAGTAAATATTATCATGGTCAGCTTAACACATATAGTTAACCTGAGGCTAAAAGCAAATGTGGTTATTGTTTTGTCTTTTCATTCTTATCAAAGCATATAGACAGTGGTAAGTACAAAATAAATGGGTGTTAAAATATCTTCATTTGGGGAAGAGACTAGAAATGGCTGCAGAAATTATTGTTATTGTCAAAGAATGCTCAGTTAAGTCCGTATGTAGAGGCATGTAGATAAACAACCAAGTAATGGCTTCTGGAGGGGAGCAGTCACTTAAGTCTCGACTGTGTAGGGGAGAAGTCTAATAGGTTTGGAATCCTGTGGCATTGTCCTATGGCATTCTGTATTTCCCCTATCATAGCAATTGTTCCACTTTATTGCTTACCTTCCCTCTCCCTCACTAGACACTAAATATCGTTACTGTCTTGCATATTGCCTGGAAGCAAGCATACCTTTCATAAGAATTTACCAAATAGATGAAAGACACACGTTCCAATGGATTAGTATAGCTTAGACTTAGAAACGCTATCGAGACCTTCCTATGGACCATATTACATTAGAAGCCATGGTAGCATGTGGAGAGGCTGCCCAGCACAGTACCCAGTACTCCTTAGAGACTTACCAGAGAAAGTGACTCTCAGTTGACTTTTGAAAGAAAGAAAAGAGAGATTTGGAAGATATTGCAGGCAGAGAAGAAAAAATGCAACTTTGTAAAGAATGGCTGATCTAGAGTCTGGTATCAGCCTGCATCTGTGGCTTTAGTGTGGAGTTCACAGTGGAAGAGCACGCAGAGGCAGGTTATGCAGCTGAGGAACAGTGTAGGCACAGGACAGACCATGAAGCACCGAAGAAATTCTGTACCAACAAAAAAAGGCATACCTCCCACTGCTAAACAGTTTGTTTACAAAAATTCCCACCCTCACAGATCTTGATTGGGTATGCAAGAGAAATGGCCAGAAAAGTTTGCTTTATTTTTTTAATAAATTTACCAGGTGATTCTGATTTAAGGATCATGTTTGAAAGGTACTGCCTGATGAGGCTTTTAAAAAAGCAATTATTAATATTAGTTGGTTATACTCCCTTTGGATATTTCAAAACTGTGTCCCTTCCTGTACATACCCACAGTGAACCCTTTGGTAAATCTTATACAATTAGGTGTGTTTTAAAAATATTTTCTAAGTACTATACACTAGATTCCTTTTACAATTTTCTTTCTATTTATATAATTCCTCTAATACGGGTGATTCTTTTTCTTACCAAGTTTCCCATAAGGAAAAGCGTGACTCTTCCACCCCCACTCCCCACCCCTCACAGCCCTTTGACTTATCTAAGCTTTTAAGTTTCAATCGAACTGGGCTCAAATGCTATTTCTGCAAATAGCCTGACCTTGCCAATCACTCTTCCTCCTTTTGGATAATATATGACACCTTCTCATATCTCCTCACCCGCTGCCTTTCACAGTCTCACCAGGGGTTTCCCTTGGACTTTGTTCCTCAACCCAGACAGTTCCTGGTTCTGCACTTTTTGCATTTCCTAGGGTGAAAAGCACTCTATGCTACCTGACTATATTAAGAATGAAATGATCTCCACTTGAAGAGACACATGATGGCATGACATTCAGATGAATACAGATGGTGGAGGTGAGGCTTCAAAGATACAGTCCAGTTGGCAAACCTCCTCAACAATGTAGGTTATTGAATCAAAACAAGGTTAAAAGCCCATATTTCTATTCTGGGAGCTATAATTTTTCTTAACAGGCCTATTAATGCATGCCCCTTATTTAAGCAATTAGATTTTCATTTTTGGGGGGGTATGGAGAAAGTTTGTTTATTTATGCTTTTTCCAAGGCACATTTTATATATATATATATATATATATATACACAGAGAGAGAGAGAGAGAGAGAGAGAGAGACATAGACATAGACCCTTAGGCTAGGAAAGAAATTGAAAAGGGAAGAGATAATACTGAATAATACATATCTCTGTAAAATGTGACATCATGACTCATTGGAATATAAGCTCCATGAAACAGGGACATCACCTGTTTTGTTCACTGCATTATCTCAGCTTCCTGGATCAGTGCCTGAGAGTGCCCTTTAATAAGTATATGTTGAATAAATGAAAAAAATAAATGAAAGGCATGTTAAAATGTCTGGTTCATATGAGGTCCTTAAATGACAGCCATTGCTTTTTACTGTAACTAAAACTACTTTAATACTAAAATACTAATACTACTATAATAATTACTACTGCTTTTTTGTAAATGAAAAGTAGTCCACAGTAGCTTGAATAGATTGTAATGAATAAAAATAGAAGGAATGTATGTGAGAATGATCAGATACATTAGATAAAAATTACAAAGGGTAATGTATATCAAAATAAAACTATAGATTTTACACTGTAAGCACTGGGAAGAAATTTTCTATGTATGTGTGTCTTAAACATGGGAGTGGCACAAAGACATGTATGCATAAGAAAGATGACTCTAGCTGTGATATGGAAGAAGCACAGTGAGAGTGGAAGAAAGAATGGAAAGTAGGGAAAGAATGAAAAAAGTTAGAGGTAATGAACTGAACCAAAGCAGAGGGAGAAAAATTTACTTTGGATTTAAATTTCTAATGTTTTATAAAGTTATTAATAGAAAGCATTATTAATTACAATATTTGCATATTCACTGGTAGAATATAAGCAGAAAAAGAATAAGATATATCTTAAATAGAAGCTTTGTCTTTAGTTGATGCTAATTCTGTGACTGGTCACCAGTTCTAGGCAGGGATCGAGCTGAATCGAGGAAGTCATGATTTTTGTGTAGGAAAATCCATCAGAATTTCTGAAGGTAAAATAGCCCTTACTTTGTAAATACGGTAAAGATTCCATCTGAATTCCACATACAAAGAAATTATATTACTTCATCTCTAGCAGTAGGTTGCTGTTTGACATTCAGATTTGTAAGGCAAATTAAGAATCTTAGCATTTGAACCAATTTTGGAGGAAGACACTTTGTCCAAATGTCTGTTCCAGTTATGGAACCAGTTCTACAACATCCTGAGAAGTAGAAATATGCAATATCGCCTTAAATGTCTTCAGGGCGAGAAAACTGACAATGTCATAGAGCTGCCCATTATTTTATTGACTCTCTCTGAGTATAAAAATGGCTCTAGTGAGCTAAAATTTGTCTCCTTAGAAATTCAGCTCATTTTTTCTATCTCCTCCCTCCTATAAAAGCTCTACTCTCTCCTAATTCTCTTTCTCAAAAGTAAGCATGCCCAGTTCTTTCCATAATATTTAAATGGCATGATTTCTGGAGTCTTTGCCCAACATTCTTGTTCTTCTCTGTTTGTATTCCAGGTTGCCAGCATGCTAGTAAATAAATGAAATGCCAACGTTTGAAAAGTTTCACTCTTGGGACTTCCCTGGTGGTCCAGTAGGTAAGAGTCTGCGCTCCCATTGCAGGGGGCCCGGGTTCTATCCCTGGTCGGGGAAGTAGATCCCTCACGCATGCCGCAACTAAGAGTTCGCATGACGCAACTAAAGATCCTGCATGCCGCAACAAAGATCCCACGTGCCGCAACTAAGATCTGGGGCAGCCAAAATAAATAAATTAATTAAAAAAAAAAGTTTCCCTCTCGGCCCTCGGTAATGCCTTTACTACATAGCAATCAAGTTGTTCTTAAAACATAAATCTTCTGAGAATACCCTCCTACTAAAACTCCCAATAGCCATATAACACGCTGTAGGAAAAGAACAAAATCTTTCACCAGCCTGCATGCTCTTGGCACACTTTACTTTTCTCTTCAGCTCCATTTTGCATATATATCCCGGTGTTTAGTACGTTACGGTCACATTGGCCATCTCTGTGCTTAATATGCATCAAGTTCTTTTCCAACCCAGCACCTGTGCACCTATTCCCGCTCCCTCTTTTCTTGTCTTCTCTTTTCTTGTCAATTCCCTCTCTTCCTTTAAGCCTCATCTTGACAACCACCTCCCTGATACCGATGGATAGTTGTTACATTGTTTTACAGTGCCTCCTATTAATCCTTAGTATATTTAAGGTACTATTAAAAGTACTCTTGGTACTTAACTACATTTGTGTCATTTGCTTAATATCCCCTTCACCTACTGGGCAGTAAGCTCTATAAGAAATACGTGTATTGTGTTCCCCAGAGCATCCTCAGCAAGAAACACGGTTCTAGACACGTAGTAGAACTTCATGAATATTTATCAAATATGTCCAAATTAATTTTTTTTTCTCACAAAAGAATATCCAAATCATTACTTATGGGGCAGAACAGCATAATGCTTAAGACTTCAGGCTGGGGGGGTGAAGTTCTGTTAACCACCTAATACCTATGTGATTTGGGGAGAAGCTACTCAAACTTAAAATTTTCAGTCTTTTCTTGTATAGAATGGGGTTAATAATCATGTCTCCCTCCTAAGCATAGTATGGCAATCAGAAGAATTACATGTAAATCTCTGAGCACAGTTCCTAGCACAGAGTAAGCTGTGGTTAGTTATGGTTATTTGTCTTCCAAGAGTCCTATGTGGACTGATAAATATTGAGTGTTTGCTAATAGTTGTTGGGTGAATGGATTCCAGCCACAATGTACGGATGCCCAGGGAAGAGTTTGAAATAGGAGTCAAGATACATGTATTGCACTTCTGTTTCCACCAGGGAGTGTGTTTGTGGCACCATGCAGTAGCGCTAATGAATGAACATTTTTGAGCCTCAGTTTCCTTAAATATAACAACAAAAAAAAGTTAGAGCAGAATCTCTCCACACTGTCATTTCAGCACTGAAATGTTATGGGTCAAATATGCTTTGTAGACAAGACCTTATATCTGTAATATTATTTGAGACACGTTTGGAATATCTACTCGTCTCACACTTGCTCTAAGGCTCTGTTTATGCAAGCAAATTGAAGAGGAGACGCGAGCCTATTATAGAGCAGAATCTGGGAAAAGGGAACTCATTTGACCTGAACTGTCTCCATCAATACCCTTCCCATGGCGATGGCTCAACTCCTCATTTGACAATGTAGACAGAGCCCTGAGGAAGGTTTGAGGGCAAATACAGATTGAGATAGGGAAACTTGCAAAACACATGCTCACTGCAAACTGTTTGATGATAGGGGATTGTATGCTGGATGAGAGCATCGTGTTTTGATGTAATGTAGTTTAATTTGCTAAACTCTACTTAGCTGGCAATATCTGCTACTGGTTTTGATTATACAATCAAAATGGAAGTTTTCGAGAAGAGCACCAAATTTACGTGTGGAGTGCCTCCGAGTTCCAAATGTTTTCTATGTCATGTTGCATACAAATGGGAAATGTTTTTATGAGTTAACAAACCATAGCAATGGAATTGGAATTAGAGGACCAATTTTTTTTTGGCTAAGTTGGGTCTCCATTGCTGTGCACGGGCTTTCTCTAGTTGTGGCGAGTGGGGGCTACTCTTCATTGCGGTGTGCAGGCTTCTCATTGCGGTGGCTTCTCCTGTTGCGAAGCATGGGCTCTAGGCACGCGGGCTTCAGTGGTTGCAGCACGCGGGTTCAGTGTTGGCGGTGCACGGGCTTTAGGGTGCGTGGGCTTCAGTAGTTGTGGCACATGGGCTTAGTTGCTCCGTGGCATGTGGGATCTTCCTGGACCAGGGATCAAACCTGTGTCCCCTGCATTGGCAGGTGGATTCTTAACCACTGTGCCACCAGGGAAGTCCCTAGAGGACCAATTTTTGAAGTATAGTCTTCCATAGAGAGGTTTTGTACAAGTCACCAATATATTCTAATATTTTCCATGTTTCTTGAAACTCCCAAGATCTCTTGGCCTCCTTATAAATTCTTCAGATATGTTGTCCTCCTTACAAATTGCAGGACTTTACTTTGGCTGCTCTATCTACTTAGATCATTTTCCTATCAACCCCATTTTTGGGAAGGGGTTCTGGTCAATTTCTATTTAAGTTTTAGGTTTTAAATTCTAATTCCTCAAAATGGACTTTCTTTTAGTCTTTGGTCTATTCCAGCAACTCCCTTCTTATCTCGTTTCAACTTGTAATTCTTTTCAAAAAGGACTTACCACAGTTACAGTTTATAATTAGCTATGTGCTCATACATGTATCTTTAATTTGACTCTCCTTTCATTAGACTAAAGAGACTATGAACACAAGAATTATTTCTGCTTTGCGCAGAGCTGGATTCCCAACAAAGCTCAGAGCAGGCACTCATATCTCTGGTTCCTGAAGTACTGGGTGACATGTTATATGCAAGGCCCAGGGTGGGTAATCAGTAAAAACATTCTTTGAACACTTGACTTGGGGAGGTCACTCCTCTGACCCCCTTTTTTTGCCCTATCTGAAGAAGTGCTGAATGGAATGATTCCCCATGTTCTATCATACAGAGTGTAAAGAGGCATCATCTTCTGATTTGTGAAGAAATATTTTTGGTCTGAAATGGATTACCTTCCTTCATTATTGTCCATTTTCCATCATGTCTCTAATTCACTAACAATAAGATAATCATGTTCTTCTAAATTTCGAAACTGCATAACAGCGTATTAGAAGACGTTTTAAACAGAATCCCTAAACTTACTTCTGTCTCCAAATCACTCTTCAGATCATGTAAACAACTGGGCATCTTTAGTGCTTAGGTAAAATTGTGCTTTTGTTGTATGTAAAATGAGAAATGATAAGAAAGATACCGCTTCTTGGTCTAAATTTCCCAAGTTTCGAATTGTTTTGTAACTGGAGCAATCTGGCAAGAGGGAAAAGGAGCATGTGTGGAGATTTCTTGCTGATGGTGACAGAGCCTTGGGAAGTGTCAGAGGTAAATTGCTAGTGAGAGGTTGCTCATGGCAGTGCTGTGTCTCCAGGGAAGAGGTTGAGGTTGAATCTTATCATGGGCAGTATTTGAATTCGATACATGGCAGGGTGAGTGGGAGTGGCGGTGCTATCTACCTTTTGCACACCTGTTCTCTTTGTGAGATTAAAATGTTTGCTTGGTCACTTTCATGTTTATTTAATCAGGGTATACTTACGTATCTTAGAAAAGGCAGGTAAATCACATCCTAAACTAATGTGACAGCAAAGACAAATTATACTTACCTGAATATTCAGAGCTTTTTCTGATGAGACAAGTTACATGAAAAAAATGTAAATTTGTTTATTCTTTAAAGATATAAAAATGGCAGTTTATGCAAATTAAGTGAATGAGATTCCCAAATATAAAACCACAGGATTTTATGATTCTAACTACATTTTAATCAGAAGAAGAGATCCCTTAAATAAAAACCCTTTAGTTAATTTAGGTGTGATAAGAAACTCAGAAATATACTGATGTTCACTGTAAATTCCATCCTGGTATTTACATTATGGAACATTTGCTGCTACAACAAATAAACAGAGTGAGTTTGTGTTAATAGCTCTTCTTTCACCATTGCTTTTCCTGGAATTCAAGAACCAAAAGTAGGAGAAAGAGATGCCCCGGAACTCACCTGGAATTCAAATTTATTTATATTGATAGAAGCATTAGTTTAATAAATAAGAACATTCTTATCTTGCCTTACAGGGTTGTCTTGAAACTCTCCTGATGGAAGCCAAAAAAAAAAAAAGATGAGTTGAGAGGTTTACTAATAAATGGAGAAAATACAGGTTTGGAAAAGGCTTGTGCCTGTTAACTCCATTTCGGTGTCCAACAAGCTCAACTGGGACTTAAATGCAAGTCTTGGTGAGTAAATTAGAACAACAGCATGCCAATGAGAAATGAGAGAGATAGTCATTGCACGTGGACCTGAGAGGCGCAAAAAACATGATGGTGATTGTTGTGCTAATGTTTGCCGGAGGTGTCCTGCAAGCCTGAGCAAAGTCAGTTTCATCTCTTGAAGTCTGCTCCTTAATTGACACAAAATGCAAGTCCCTGGGATGAGATTTGGCTGCTACCTTAAGGGCTGTGGGTGCTTTATCTTAATGTTTTATTGATGGAATTCTGCTGTGCCCATCACTGGGACAGCATCAGGAGACTCATTAGTGAAACCAGCTCTCAGTTCCAAAGATCCTTTACTGATCCTCTTTGCTGATTTAAAAAGCAGTAAAGAGAAAGAGGGATATGAGCAGTGGCTAAAGGGTTATTTTCTACAGGAAGTCGTGAACTGCTTTTGACATTCCCTTGTTGTAACTAGGATTTTATTTCATTTTCTACTTTTACCTGTGGTTCCCCAAGAAGGAACACTTCTACAAATTGAATCTCTCTTCCTAGACAGGTTTTTTTCCCTCTTAAGCTGTGGCCAGTGTATACTCTGACTCAAATATGCTGAAGACTTGTAACTTTCTGAATAATCTACCTTGTCAGTTTAGAACAGTATTCAAAAATGTAAAAATTAGGGTTTTATTAATATCATGACTTTATATATCCTACATATTCACTAGGTATGTGTCCTTAAATTTCTTGGGTAATCTTCACCCCATAAACATAGATAATTTTTGAGAAGGATAATTCATCATTTAACTACATGTTCTTTGATCTCTTTACTTTTATAGGATTCTTCCTATAAACACAGTCCAAAATTGGAGAATAAAATCCTTTCATCAGGTAATTTCCAAAATTTTACTTCTGAAAATGTCATGTCATGTGCTAACACTGTACATAGACACCAAAATATTTTTAAAAGACAATAGGCACAGTATGCAAAAGATATCAAGAGCTATAAAACTGTACATATCCATAGGTTAATAGAATTTAGGAAAAGAAGATTTAGAAAACTTAAAAGAAGCATAAAGCAAAGACCTTTATCCTCCCTTTAGTAAGAATATTATGTCAGAACTGATTATGATAGCTCTATATATATTACATTAATAAATAAAATTAATTTTCATTCGTTGGCATAAGATTCAGGTACCCCTACTTAATAATGATTAAATATTAATGAAATTCAAAGATAAAGAATGTTTCTAGTCATTGTGAGATACTTCTAGGCACCTGGGATACATAGGCCACATCCTAATCCCTAGTACCTGTAAATATGTTACTTTATATGTCAAAAGTGACTTTTCAGATGAGAGTAAGGTTACAGGTTTTGAAAGAGGGGTGCTTTATCCTAATCACATGCATTCTGAAAACTGAAAAATGATGGAAGAAGAGAGATGTGATATAAAAAATATTAGACTTGCTGTTACTGGCTTTGAAGATGTAGGATGGGACCATTAGCCAAAGAAAGTAATGAATAGCCCTCATCTTATAAGCAGCAAGAAAAAGAAGGACCTGGTTCCTACAACCCCAAGAAGCTGTTATGCTAACAACCCAACGAGCAAGAAATAGATTCTCCCCTGGAGCCTCCAGGATGGGATATGATTTGCTGACACCTCGATTTTAGCCTGATGAGATTTGTTTCAGATTTCAGACTTAGAAAACTGTAAGATAATATATTTGTGTTGTCTTAAGTTTGTAAATTTTGGGTAATTTCTTATGCAGCAACAGACAACTAATACAGTATGTTATATATTTTGTCTTTTGCAGAATGGCCCTTACACAGTGTTTTCTGAATACCCACTGATAAAGAACTTTAATAAGGTTCTACAGTGAAAGTACAGTCATGAAATATTCTCATACATATGAATTAGTCAAACTGACAGGGTTTGAAGTGGGGTGTTGAGGATGGTGTTCCATGCAGCTGATGGATTAACTATTAAAATAATATTTTTAGATAAAGCAATGGGATTACAAAGAAAGTTAATTATGTTGAAATAAAGTTGTCCAAGTGTTTTAATTATGGCATAGAAATATAAGTGCTTCCTCATTAACATACTAAATAATCTCTTAAGTACTGTAATTTTTAAGTAGCATTATTATAAACAATATTTCAAGGTGTTTGAAACACAGTAATAAGATAAGAAAACATTTGTGGTAGCCACAAATGACAGTGTATTAAAGACTCTGTGCTTTGTTTCCTTCATTAAACATAAAACAAAAAATACTAAATTAGGTGTATTTTTTTCCCCTCTGAATTCACAGAACTCCTAAATTCTATCATAAACACATGGATAAGAATTCCTTCTCTATGTCAATGGACTGATTCGACTCCAAATCAACCAGTGAAAAGTGACCTCTTAGAGATGATCAAAGAACAGGTATATTTTAAAGACTATCAACAGTTTATCTCTGAGTAACGTGAACCTATCACATTTTGGGGAACAGTTGGAATAACCATTTTCCTCAGCTCTTATCAGAATAGTAAATCCTTGATAGGTTAAGTAAACCAAATGGCACCCTCTTGTTTTACCCTTTGCTTATGATGGCAAAATTGAATTTTACAAATTTTAATGATCTCATTTTCTTTCAGCATCTCATATTAGTCACATGGAAAAGTGCCCTAAAACCAACAACAAAATAGGCGCTGTGTGCTGTGACACAAATATGATAATTGCACTCGAGATGCTCACAAACAGAAGTGAAATTAGTTATGTAAAGAAGTAATTGGTAATACAGCAGGTAAACCATATGTATACTTTATTAGGTCTGTGAGGGAGTGATGGGGTTGGATGGATGGGGAAGCCAGAAACAGTTAGGTGTGATTAGGCACTTGTTCAGAGAAGAGGTGAACTGAGCTGGTTCCTGAAGACTACATACCCTGTAGATCAAGATTTTTCAACTTCACACTGTTGACATTTTGGCCTGAGTAAGCCTTTGTCATTGTAGATTGTCCTAGGGATTGTACAATGCTTGGTAATATTCTTGGTCTTTAACTACTACATGCCAGTATCCTGTCCCCCAAGTTATGGCAGATGTGTCCAGATAGTTCCAAATGGCCCTGGGGAGCAAAATCACCCCTGAGCTGAGAATAAGTGCTCTAGGACCATGGTATACTCAAAGTATGCTATAGGTCTCAACAGTATTAGCGTCACCTGGAAGCTTGTTATAAATACACAGTCTAAACCTTCATTTTCACAAGATTCCTTGATGATTTGAATGTACATTGATTTTGAGAAGCATCCTTCTAGGCTGAGAGGCCTCCCAGAGATAGGAATAACATGTACATTGGCAAGAGGGCAAGGCATAGAGAAATTCAAGTGGTTGGAGTGTACAGCAAGGGTGGGACGCAAGCCTGGAGAATCAAAGAGCCAGAAGACAACTCACCTTGACAAGCTCGTAAAAGCATCCAGATACTCTCTGGGGAAAGGGAATCAGTGAATGGTTTTAATCAGAGAAAGAATCCGATCAGATTTGCCTTTAAAATATAATTTTATGTGTGTGCAACTCTACTGTCACTTTAATTCAATGAGTAGACTAAGGAATGGGTGATTTGTGAATTTCTTTCATATCACACCTCAAATTAGCAACTGTTAGCTTTTCTGGTTAATTTAAGAAGATGACCTCTTCCTCTGATCAAAGCAGCACAATGATGGTACAAGCAATTGTCAGGAAAAATGCAGAGCAACATTCAATATTTCTTTAAGAAGGAAGTCGTGTAATGTCTGGAGAGACATCAGGTTAAGATTAAATCTTTATATCATGTTGAGATGGGTTTCCTGCTGTTCTAGAAATTAATTTGAGTTAATCATGATCTTTCCACCCTTTGTCATCCTTTTCTCCATAGCTGAATTTGTCGATAGCACAGCAGCCCTACAAACTGGGAGGCCTGATTTTTGAGTTTGGCCTGAGGATAGGAAGTCAAAAGCTGGCAGAAGACGGATGCTTTGCAGAGGTGACAAATTTCGTTTCCTGGATAAAGTTGCTGACTGCAATGTTCCAATTGGAGTAGCTTATCTGCCTCTCCAGATGTTGAAATAATGACAGATGCTCAGAGAAAGCTTGACAAGAGGAAGAAAAGACCCCGCTGAAGAGGCCGTCCTGTTTGTATGTGGGAAAATAAAAGTAACACTTACTGAGATCCGTCTTCTGATGAGGTGTGTATATACGCCATTATAGCTAAAAGATGGTGTTGCTGTACACACATCCATGGTGGGAAATTAGAGGATTTTGTGTTGTTGGAGATAGAGACAATACAGAATTATGATTCTTTTTCTCCCACAGGATTAATAAATTATTATATCACTTTATTAAATATGAAACGACCTCTGGTGCCTGTGTTGAACGACAGGAACACCAGTTTCTAATGACTGGATGTGTACTACTGCGTTTTTCACAGCTATGGCAGATAGGTGAATTCCTTATTGTGCACAAAATTTCCAGCACTTAATACTGAAGATGTGTTCTGAAGTCATTAACTTATTTCCAGATATCTAAATGAAGTATATAATTTAACACACAGTAAACAAGTGCAAGAGAAATCTTTCTTAACAAGTTGAAATTTGGGGCACCTGCACAATAATTCACACAATATTGATCTTGGTGATAAATTAAAGCATGAATAGGTAATAGAGTGAATAAAAAGATGAATGATTAAGAGGTTGATTTATCTAAAAGGCACATAAGTATACAGTGTTTGAAATGTCAATGATAACTGATGTGTGTGTGCTCATGTATGTGTGTGTGTGGAGAAAACGAAAATTGTGTTGTTTTATGTGTACCTTTTTCCGTATTGTTACATCTTTGTTTTTTCCTCTCCGATTTTTCTTTTTTTTTTTAAGAGGTCATCAACCTCCTGTGAGAGAAACTTGTTCTCACCAGAGGAAAACTCCCCAGTTGTAATATACGGTTTGTAAGATGAAAGAAACATTTCTCCAAACATTTCACCTCTCCTAAGAGGTTTCTTTGCATCTTACTTGGACTGCTGAAAGAACGTTTTCACAGTATCCTTTGCAGTAACTTTTCATTTGTGGCTGAAAAGCACTTATCATGAAATTCTTTCTGCAGTGAGTTGGAATCTAACTCTCCATTGTGGCCTCTGAACCATACTCCTCAAGTAAATCACTATATGACTGAATCTGAAAGCTGTACTTCGGCTAGATTAATGAGCTTACCAAAGAGGGGACATGTGGAAATCAGAAAGAGAAGAATTGTAGAGTCGTCAGGGTATGGCCTTTATAATCAGACTTGGGTTGAAACAGAAAATTCCATAGCTTCCTGGTACTGTTTTGGAATGTGACACCTCTCAGACTTCCCTTAGTACCTCTAAATAAGCCACAGAGGAGACAGCACGTTTATATTACATTTGTTTACACATATAAAGAAACTAGAATGCCAGAACTTTTTGAGGGTCTAGCAAGGGCTGCTTCACAGACAATATGTTTTTCTCAAGTCCTTAAATTGGCATTTAGGGAAAAGTACAATCATTTGAGTCTTCTGAAGATCCACGTGAAGTGAGTAACAGAAATGGATATATAATTAAAAAAAAAAATTCCTGATGAGTAAATCAGAGAATATGCTTATGTTTTCTCTTTGCTATCCATTATCGTTGGAGAAGAGATAAGGTAGGGGCTATACAAACTTATGCAATTAAAAATTATGGTTCCTTCAGGTATATTTGT
Organism: Lagenorhynchus albirostris; assembly: GCF_949774975.1. Lineage (NCBI taxonomy): Eukaryota > Metazoa > Chordata > Mammalia > Artiodactyla > Delphinidae > Lagenorhynchus > Lagenorhynchus albirostris. Next base: position 38,089,247 of record NC_083113.1, read on the forward strand.
GTTGCAGGATCTGTATTCCAAAATGATTTGGCCAATTACTAAATCACATTTCCAATCTGTGATACACATAACACATACTTGTTTTAGTATAGTTGGATACCCCTTGGCCAAAATGCATATGTTTTTCTGCAGTAAAAAACACTTAACAGAAAATTCAGTCTTAACCGTTTTTTTTTTTTTTTTTTTTTACATCTTTATTGGGGTATAATTGCTTTACAATGGTGTGTTAGTTTCTGTTTTATAACAAATTAACCGTTTTTAAGTGTATGATATTGTGAACTGTATGCACATTGTCGGCAATAGGTCTCTAGAACTTTTTCATCTTGCAAAACTGAAACTCCATATCCATTGAACATCAGTTCCCCATTTCTCCCTCTCCCAGCCCGTGACAACCACCATTCTCCTTTCTGATTCAAAGAGTTTGGCTATTTGGGATATCTTATATAAGTGAAATCATGCAGTATTTGTCATTTTGTGACTGGCTTATTTCACTTTGCATAATATCCTCAAAGTTCATCAATGTTGTGGTGTATAACAGGATTTTCTTTTTTAAGGCTAAATAATATTCCATTGTATGTATATACTGAATTTTATTCCTCTGTTGATGGACATTTAGGTTGCTTCCATCTTTTAGCTATTGTGAATAATGCTGCAGTGAATATGGGTGTGCATATATCTTTTAGACCCTGTTTTTAATTCTTTTGGATATATACCCAGAAGTGGAATTGCTAGAGCATATGTTAATTCTATTTTTAATTTTTCAGAAACCGCATACATTTTTCCATAGCAGCTGCACCATTTTACATTTCCACCAACAGTGTACAAGGGTTCCTTTTTCCCCCTGCATCCTTACAATCATTTGTTATTTTCTGGGTGTTCGTTTGCTTGTTTTTTTTGTTTGTTTGTTTTTTTGCGGTACTCGGACCTCTCACTGTTGTGGCCTATCCCGTTGCGGAGCACAGGCTCCGGACGTGCAGGCTCAGTGGCCATGGCTCACGGGCCCAGCCGCTCCACGGCATGTGGGATCTTCCCGGAGCCGGGCATGAACCCGTGTCACCTGCATTGGCAGGCGGACTCTCAACCACTGCGCCACTAGGGAAGACCCGTTTGCTTGTTTTTAATAGTGATCAACCAAATGGGTGTGAGATGATACCTAATTGTGGTTTTGATTTGCATTTCCCAGTTGATTAGTGGTGTTAAACATCTTTTCATATGCTTGTTGGCCGTTTGTATATCTTCTTTTTTTTTTTTTTTTAGCGGTACGCGGGCCTCTCACCATTGTGGCCTCTCCGGTTACGGAGCACAGGCTCCGGATGCGCAGGCTCAGTGGCCATGGCTCAGGGGCCCAGCTGCTCCGCGGCATGTGGGATCCTCCCGAACCAGGGCACGAACCCGTGTCCCCTGCATCGGCAGGTGGACTCTCAACCACTGCGCCACCAGGTAAGCCCTGTATATCTTCTTTGGAGAAATATCTTTTGATGTTCTTTGCCCATTTTTTAATTAGGTTATTTTGGTGGTGGTTGAGTTGTAGGTATTTTTTACATATTCTGGATATTAATACCTTATCAGATATATGTTTTGCAGATATTTCCTTCCATTCCATAGGTTGCCTTAATTTTGACTTTTATAGTGCTTTGTACTTTATGAAATATAACTTTTTAAAAAAATTTCTCTTTCAAGACATTCTTTTTATTTTTTTATTATTTTTTAAAATTAAAAAAAAATTATTTATTTGGTTGTGCCAGGTCTTATTTGCAGCAGGTGGCCTCCTTAGTTGTCACATGAACTCTTAGTTGCAGCACGCATGTGGGATCTAGTTCCCTGACCAGGGATTGAACCTGGGCTCCCTGCATTAGGAGCTCAGAGTCTTAACCACTGTGCCACCAGGGAAGTCCCTATGATCATAACTTCTATCTTGGACTTTTATATATTCCTCAATGAAATTGCAACCTAGTATCAGTGGATTTTAATGTTGTAGCATTAGATTTAATACAAATATTCCCTCTACCACTTCTACCTATACCAACAGGTATATACATTCTCATTCTTTTTTTCTCTCTCATGTTCTTCTCCCCAGTATTTTCTAGTCTGTATTGAATTCCCATTTGAAGTTTTCACTTTTTCATGAAGTTAAAATTTATGGTAAGACACATGATATTAGTGAAAATATAATTGTGTTTAGGGGATAGTATGAAACTATCCAATTTTCATTTATAGCAATTAGAAATACCATGGGACACAATATAGGAGTTTTGAAGACTCAAATTGCATTATAAGATCAAATACCTTACTTATATATCATATTGTCTGATCTGAAAGTCTGGTCACATGGATGAAAAAGGACTCTTCTTCAGAAAGCAGCAGCAGTCTGGGATTGAAATTTTGTAATATTTTAAGTTGATGGACCAAGGATAGAATATTTAGAATATGGTATCTCATAGAAATTCCAGGCCCTATGAAAATTTCTAAAAGTAGTAATAGAAAAGAAATCCAAAGAATGACCTCAATTCAATAATAGCTATAATGATATATAATACTTTGCCAGTAACTATTATGCATGCTTAACTTGTAATATGTCTTTTAATCTGCACTACAACCCAATATGATTGATAGTATTATTACTCTCATTTTGCAGATGAGAGTTCAAATGTAATGGAACATGCCCATGGTTACAAATGTGGTATGTGGAAGTGAGCAGATTTGAACCCAGGAAGTCTGACAGGTTCCATGTGCTTCACTACTCCATATTAACTCCTTTTTTGCTTACCTGCTTTAATGGCTTGAATATATTATTTATTAGATCAGCATATCAATATATAAATGAAAATTATTAATTGTCTAAAATCTGAGATTAAGAATATTTAAAATAACATGTCCTTGGAAATTGATGGCTTATGTCTGTTTTGCAAATATTTAATGTCGAGGAGCAGATAGTGCCTTTTGGTTGGAAAAGGATTTTGTTTCATTAGAAACCTGGTTTAGAATAATTTGTCTCTTTTATAATGAGGTGAATGGCCAGATTTGCTAAATTGTGTTTCATGAGACCTAATTAAAATCAGGTGAGAGGGCAAGCATGCGTCACCATGTTGTTTTTAATAAAATGAAAATCAAATGGGACTAATTAGGGAGAGTGACAGCCTTCATTAGATTCCTTGGAGATTGCAAAATAATACGGTTAACTTTCCTGACGATCCAAGAAAATATAGAACTCGGAGCTCATCTTTAGTCACTAAAATGTTCCAAGTGTAGAAGTAAACAAAATCTGAATTCTTTACTTTTCTCTGTTACTCATTACCTGTGGGACCTCAGAAGAGTTACATTAGATGAGTTTCTCTATACTAAAGCACAGCATTTGAATGGAAATATGTTTGTAGCCAGAGTTCTGTGTGGCAGTTGTGGCCCTAGGCCTTGGACAGCTCCCTCATGAAAAGTGCTGTAGGGGAGCAAAACCTGCCACCCCAAAATGTCTCCTTGGCATCTGGATTATTTGAATCTAAAATCACACCCAAAAGATTCAGAAAGAAACTGACCTTCTTTCTAACTGCCTGAAGAATGTAGATAGAGGATCTCTTCCAGGAAGATAACTATAGTATGCATTAGGTGTACCAGCAAGGAGGAGCCCAGCAGCGTCTGTTAAAATTCCTCTCTTTGTGTCCCTCTGTCTCTGCAGGGCCCAGCCAACATTTGTTTACCAAATATTTGTTCTTCCGTCTCCATGAGAATTGCTGTCCTCCCCTTTGAAGTCCCAAACCACTGCCCCAGTTTCCTCTTTTGTCTTTAACTAAAGATGGTGTTTAAGGTGAGGGTTTTAGCCATTTTGACAAGTTACCTAGTTCTCCTGGGTCTCTCCCACATATACCTGTTATTAAACTTTCGTTCGATTTTCTCCTGTTAACCTGTCTCCTTCAATTTAATTCTTAGACCAGCCAGAAGAACCTGGAAGAGTAGAGGAAATTTTCTTCCTCCTTGACAGTGCTTACAAAATAGTTGGGGAAGAAAGATATATAAATAGACGAATCATTCTGAAATAATCACAACATATATTGGGACTTTTTTCCCCCCCAAAGAAATTGATGTTGGGGAGGTGTAGAAGTATGTTAATGAAGGTTTACAGTACATGTTACCAAACTCAGGTTTGACTGCTCGCCACTTGAAAGCTAGTACTCAAGAGACAAGTGTTGGTTGGAAAGGAAAGTTTGCTTTATTCAGGAGGCCAGCAACCAGGGAAGAAGGTGGACTCATGCCCAAGAACCAACTCTGAAGATTCTGCTGGACCATGAAAGTTTTTAAAGGGAGAAAGGGAAAGTTAATTACAGTTAATCATTTGCGGAGGAGGTCAGAGTCTTCCTTATCTTCCACTGTGTGCAGACTTTCTTCTGATTGGCTGGTGGTGAGGTAACAGGGTAGTGTTCCAGGACTCTTGTGCTCAGTCTCAAGTTGCCATCCTCCACCTGGGTGGGGGCCTTAGTTCCTGCAGAGGAACTGGAAGATACTGTTTTGTGTATTCCTTGAGGAGGAACCAGGACCCTGCCCCATGGCTGCACAATTGTTTCTTGACTGCTCCTCCTTTGTTTCTGCATCCCCTCCCTTGCCTGATTAGCAACTGTTTGAATCTGCCCTTTGGAACTCAGTCAGGGAAGGTCAAGGAGGCTGAATGAAGCCTATTTTTTTTTTTTTACAAACATGAAACATGAGACCCAGAAAGGATTTGTACCCAGGAGGGCCCCATGGGGTCTTGCTCGGTTTCAGTCCTCCCTTTTCTTTGATACTTTTCAATATTGAGGAGAACAGGTGTTGAACAAGAAAGGGAATACCATTTTAGATAGGTTAATCATAAACACTTTGAGGAACTTGGTTTTAGGGGGACTGGGTTTCATAAAGGCCTGGGAGATAGCAAGGGTCAAGCTTTCTGCTTTAGCTAAGTGACAGTTGCTCTGAACTTAATGTGAGAAGTCCCAGACACAAAATCACCTACAGGTTACATACTGATAATCGTCTCCCCAGTGAACAGAACCAGCTAGTGTGAGGTCAGGACATTTATCGTCCAGTGTCAGAGTGTGATTTCACATCCAGAGAGGCCACAGTTACTGTAGGTACTTGAAATAGTGATGCTGCCTCACGTGATCTCAATTTCTTCATCCTTAAATTCAAAGGGTTGGTGTAATTGAATATTATTCGGCATTGAAAAGGAAACAAACTACCCACATATGCTACAGCATAGATGAACCTCGGAGTTACTATGCCAAGTGAAAGAAGTCAGGCGCAAAAGACAACATGTTGTATGATTCTGTTTATCTGAAATGTTCATAATATGGATATTCGTAGAGACAGGAAGTAGAATAGTGGTTACCTAGGGTTAGGAGTGGGAACAAAGATTGTCTGCAAATACGTATGAGGAATCCCTGGGATGACTGAAAGCTTCTAAAACTGAATTATGATGATGATTGCACAACTCTGTAAATTTACCAAAACTATTGAATTGAATAATTAAAATGGGTGTATTTTACGATATGTAAGTTGAAACTCAATAAAACTGTTATCAAAAAATATCAATAGAAAGAAAATTTGACCTAGTGGGGATAAATTCCTGAAGGCCTTCCTAGGCCTGAAATCCTCTGATTCTATGATTCCAAGTATAGTTTTCTTAAAATTCATTTTCTGTATTTTTTCTTTAGTTTTTAAATTAAATCAAGATATCCTTATTTAAGGATAATGGCCTCAACAAAGATGTTTATATCAGTTGCTCTGAACAATGTGCAAAATGTTTGCCTGGCGCTTCTTACTGTCTTTCTACTCAGGTCTGAAAATGCTTATTTTCCTCATCTCACTATACGCCGTGTAGTTTACTCTGACCAAATAAACTTCCTCTGAAAGGAAGAATTAGGGATACAAATTTAGACCCTACTGAATCTTTGTCCTCTAAGGGATCTAATTCTTAAGATTTTCGGAAGATTTACCCTTTCTAAAATGAGCTGTGGAGGTCTACACCTTAATTAAGATAATTTAAGTATTATTATTTAGGTCTTCTGAAGGGAAGGGGTTCTGCTCTGTTTCATAATAGTCAGCTTCTTCTAGGGGACAGTGAGCAACATGAATCATCCGTGTTCTTAGCAGAAGTTAATTTTTCTTGTTAAAAATGAACGTATGCATCTTAGCATTATCTTCTTATTTAGAATATTCGGATTTCTTGTCTGGTCAGCCTTACAGAAAAGAAAAAAAAAAGGAGAGCTCATGTGCAGATTTTGTAATAGCACACACGTGTCTTTTGCCACCCAAGTGCTTCCTTCATTTATTCAACAATGCTTGAACTTCCATATATCCATAATTAGGGATGACATAAAAGTGAATATAACCTTGGCAGAGAAGATACGGACTCTAAGTTCCTTCTTTGATTTGTCCTTTCATTTCTTCTTTTCTTCTTTCTATACAGACTGTAAACTCCATGAAGTGAGGGATGAGGTAGGATTTTCCTTTCCATTGTATTCCTAGCACATCTCAGATACCTTGTTCAGTGGATAGATATTGGTGGATGAGAAAGTGAACAGTTTACACGACTGTGCAAAGTCACAGTAATGAATCCTGAGAAATGAAACTGTGAATGAAACAGATCTGGCTGCTATTATCATGTGGTGTGAAGAACACAGGAATTCGACAAATTATGCACGTGAAGGTCACAAAAGAGAATAAACAAAACATGTTTCCACACTCCTCGGTTACCATTTACAGCAGTGATTCTCATCCTCGTTGCATGTTAGAATCTGTGAAAAACTTATAAGGAAAATAGCAAAGTCTCTGACCCACACAAGGGCAAAATTAGAATCACTGGAAATGGGACCAGGGCAGTGGTATATTTTTAAACTTCTAGGTAATTCTAGTATATAACTAGGTTTGAGGTCTTCTGATCTGCAGAGTTATGATAATCCAGTCTGGACAGAGGCACGGACATCTCTGCTGTCCTACAGACTCTGGTAGCCTCTTACCTGTTGGCTTTCTCTACTCAGGTGGGACTCTGGCCTTTTACACCCTAAACCTCACCCCACATCCTTGCAGACTGTTCACACAGTCCTCAATATCAAGTTGTATTAAGAGAGCATTTATTTAGCAAATAATACTCTATCTACCCAGTCTTCAAAAATAGAAATGTTCTGACTTCTCCCTGTGTACACTGAATTACTCAACAAGCCTGTCAGTCTCACTGTCTGTATTTATTTATTTATAATTATTTATTCATTTGGCTGTGCCGGATCTTAGCTGCGGCACAAGGGATCTTTGTTGTGGTATGCAGGATCTTTAGTTGTGGTATTTGAACTAGTTGCGGCATGTGGGATCTAGTTCCCTGACCAGCGATCGAACCTGGGCCCTCTGCATTGGGAGTGTGAAGTCTTTAGCTGCTGGACCACCAGGGAAGTCCGTGTATTTATTTTTTTATTTTACATCTTTATTGGAGTATAATTGCTTTACAATGGTTTGTTAGTTTCTGCTTTATAAAAAAGTGAATCAGTTATCCATATACATACATCCCCATATCTCCTCCCTCTTGCATCTCCCTCCCAGCCTCCATATCCTACCCCTCCAGGTGGTCACAAAGCACAGAGCTGATCTCCCTGTGCTATGCGGCTGCTTCCTACTAGCTAGCTGTTTTACATTTGGTTGTATATATAAGTCCATGCCACTCTCTCACTTTGTCCCAGCTTACCATTCCCCTCCCGGTGTCCTCAAGTCCATTCTCTACATCTGCGTCTTTATTCCTGTCCTGCCCCTAGGTTCTTCAAAACCATTTTTTTTTTTTAGATTCCATATATATATGTTAGCATATGGTATTTGTTTTTCTCTTTCTGACTTACTTCACTCTGTATGAGAGATTCTAGGTCCATCTACCTCACTACAAATAACTCAATTTTGTTTCTTTTTATGGCTGAGTAATATTCCATGGTATATATGTGCCACATCTTCTTTAACCATTCATCTGTCGATGGACACTTAGGTTGCTTCCATGTCCTGGCTGTTGTAAATAGATCTGCAATGAACATTGTGGTACATGACTCTTTTTGAATTATGGTTTTCTCAGGGTATATGCCCAGTAGTGGGATTGCTGGGTCATATGGTAGTTCTATTTTTAGTTTTTTAAGGAACCTCCATACTGTTCTCCATAGTGGCTGTATCAATTTACATTCCCACCAACAGTGTAAGAGGGTTCCCTTTTCTCCACACCTTCTCCAGCATTTATTGTTTGTAGATTTTTTGATGATGGCCATTCTGACTGGTATGAGGTGATACCTCATTGTAGTTTTGATTTGCATTTCTCTAATGATTAGTGATGTTGAGCATCCTTTCATGTGTTTGCTGGCAATCTGTATATCTTCTTTGGAGAAATGTCTATTTAGGTCTTCTGCCCATTTTTGGATTGTGTTTTTTTTTTTTTTTTTTTTTGGATACTGAGTTGCATGAGCTGCTTGTAAATTTTGGAGATTAATCCTTTGTCAGCTGCTTCATTTGCAAATATTTTCTCCCATTCTGAGGGTTGTCTTTTCGTCCTGTTTATGGTTTCCTTTGCTGTGCAAAAGCTTTTAAGTTTCATTAGGTCCCATTTGTTTAGTTTTGTTTTTATTTCCATTTTTCTACGAGGTGGGTCAAAAAGGATCTTGCTGTGATTTATGTCATAGAGTGTTCTGCCTATGTTTTCCTCTAAGAGTTTTATAGTGTCTGGCCTTACATTTAGGTCTTTAATCCATTTTGAGTTTATTTTTGTGAATGGTGTTAGGGAGTGTTCTAATTTCATTCTTTTACATGTAGCTGTCCAGTTTTCCCAGCACCACTTATTGAATAGGCTGTCTTTTCTCCACTGTATATTCTTGCCTCCTTTATCGAAAATAAGGTGACCATTTGTGCGTGGGTTTATCTCTGGGCTTTCTATCCCATTCCATTGATCTATATTTCTGTTTTTGTGCCAGTACCATACTGTCTTGGTTACTGTAGCTTTGTGGTATAGTCTGAAGTCAGGGAGCCTGATTCGTCCAGCTCCATCCTGTATTTATTTTTAAAGTCATTTTTCTCCATCTCATCAGCTATGGTGAGACTTCATAATCTATGATCTAGTGACTGCATTGGTATCCTAAATATTTTCTTTCTCCCCTCTCCAGTTTACTTGGTAGTCCCAGAGCAAAGTTATCTCCCTGTAACTCACATCATGTTATCCTCTGCTTTATAAACACCCTGAGTAAAGATAAGACAAAACAAAGCAAAGTTCCTTCAGAATAGCCCGTTATAAAAATTTTAGACTCCTTAAGGTAGCAAACACAACTTTTTTACATAGTTTGAATCTAGCACTTACTTCTAATTTCTTCTCTACCTGCTTCTCCTCTACCCAGTAAGTCATTTGCCTTAATTGATCTGTTTTTTAAACCTCTCCTAATCTGTATCTGCCACACTTCTGAACTCAAATGCCTTCTCCCCTACATCCCTGAAACTCCCCACCACCTATTCAGAAGCGTGCCTGTTTTTCTTCAAAGTCAAGTTGAAATGCAAATTCCTGTGTGAACCCTTACCTGTATTCTGCTTTTTAGGGATTTGAAGCATGTTATTGGTTTTAGCAGAGGAAATAAGAGTTACTCTTAAGAGTTACTCTTAGCCCTTCTAATCCTGATTATGTGACCAAAGATAAGACTTATATTAAGCAATGGATTTTATTTAAAGCTTACAGTTCTACCCATTCCTCCAAAATCACCAGGAGTTTGCTTGAGTCATTGATTACTTACAAGTGAATACTGGAAAATTGTGGATATGCAGAATGGTTACTTTTTATACACCAAAATTCCGGAAATAAGGTTGAAACTGGGATGCCAGATCTGATCAGTGTAAGTCTGTCTTTGTATTTTTCAGCATCATAAATACAGCTTACAAATACTTTACTATGCTCTAGAGTATAGGAGAAAAAATTTAAATGAATATTCAGTGTGATTTGTGGAAAGACAGCTTAGAAGTGTATATCTTGCAGTGGAACTCTTCTTATGAAATATTATTGCCCCTCAAATATATATACCATTCTGTCTTTTTAACATTTTTCTTCAACACTTTTCCAATAATTGTGACTGGAGAATATAGACTGTGTAATTACTATGGGTGATTTAGTACCGTAGCTAGAGTATAGAACTGGAGCTTTTTTGGCACCTGATTCATAACTCAAGGAACCACTGAAACTTTAAACCACCAGGAAGCCCACATATTATGAGAAACAGTAACTAGGGAAAGTCTGGGGATACATGGTAGGACATTGTATCCTCACATAATAAAGCAGGTTATTAGATTTCCTAAAATAAGTAATCTCAGAAGAATGGCTGTATATTGCTGACTGCATGAGTCACCCTGAAGACCCACTTCTATTTAGAGAGTGAATCTCTTGGATTAGAAGATTTGCATTTAAATGGTCTGTTTCCCCCTTGCAGCTACAGGTTTCTGCATAGGATAATACTTCTCTTTCTTTGTGCAGCACATACAGAAAGGGTCATAATAAATCCCATCGTTGTGATGATCCAAGAGTTTATCAAAGGAATTTGAAGGTATTCTAACAGATGTATTTGAAATATGTTTTCCTGTATCTCCTTTTGGGAGTTGTGAAATATATTTAGGATAATTAACTATTTCCCTGCAGGCTATCTTTATGAATTTGAGAAAGATGCCATCCATTTTCTTAGTAAATTAAAGAAAAACACATATTTGAAAACTAACAGCTAATTTCAATAGCAAAATAGGCAATAGTTTAACACTTATAACAGTCTCTTTGTAATACTGCATGCCTCTTAGAGAAATTAAGTAAATAGAGAATGAAAGGAAATATAACCCAGAATCTTGGTGTTGAATATTTCTCATATAGAACCTTAGAAAGAGCCACTATGGCTGGAAATTATCTCTCATATTATATGGTATGACATCCTAAGTTTAGAAATTATTTGTCCAGTTTGCAGAAAGGGAGACTTATGACTAGAATAATTCAAAGGATGTAGAAACATTTGGGGCTTGTTGCAGATGTTTTGTCACTATCAACATGCTTTTAAGACCCTTATGAGACTTAGTCCAGTGTACTCTCCATTACAACAAGAGGTGCCTGTAATGGAAATGTCTGTATGAAGTGGATAAGAGACAGGGGAGGAAGAAGAGCTTTGTTCCCATCTTGTGAATGTGTGTGTGTATATAAAACACTTCGAAACTTGAGCTAATGGAAGGATATACCCCCTGCTCTTTGTTAGAATATATCAACACATCACAATTTCAAGTCTCACTAATTTAATTTATTAATTTATTTTGATTCTAGTATAAATACAAACAAGATTTATTTCCTTAGGAAAACTAAACACAACTTACAAAAAAAGAATAAACGTAAAAATTGCTAGGAAAAGCAGCTGTAGAAAGAATAGTAAGTAAAGGGGGGCATCTTATCATATACTAAATATATCTCATAGCTTCTTTTTAAAAAAAACAAACAAAAACTCCAAGAAACAATGTAGTACTGTCATATAAGTAGAGGAAACAGTAAAATAGAGTCCATAAGAATTCGTAAGTGAAACTGAGCTGGACCCAGTGGGGCCCTCCCATATACAAATCTTTTCTGTGTCTCCCATTTCTTCTTTGTAGGAAATAGGCTTCATTCAGCCTCCTTAACCTGCTCTGAGTTCCACAGGGCATATTCAAACAGTTGCTCATCAGGGAAGGGCGGGGATACAGAACAAAGGAGGAGCAGTCAAGAAACAACTGTGCAGCTATGGGGCAGGGTCCTGGTTCCTCCTAGAGGAATACACAAAACAGTATCTTCCGGTTCCTCTGCAGGAACTAAGGCCCCCACCCAGGTGGAGGATGGCAACTTCAGGCTGAGTACAAGAGTCCTGCAACACCACCTTGTTACCTCACCACCAGCCAGTCAGGAGAAAGTCTGCACACCCTGGAAGCTAACAAAGACTCTGACCCTCTCCCCAAATGATTAATTGTGATTAATTTCCCCTTTCTCCCTTTAAAATCTTTCTTGGTCCAACAGAATCTTCAGAGTTGGTTCTTAGACATGAGTCTGCCTTCTCCCCAGGTTGCAGGCCTCCTGAATAAAGCATCCTTTCCTTTTCCACCAACACTTGTCTCTCAAGTACGGGCTTTTGAACAGCAATCAGCCAAGCCTGAGTTTGGTAACAGATTATGGCACCCAGTGCGGGGCTGCGCTCTCGTGGTGTCTGGCTCCTCTGGGTCTCCTGGAGGAGTCAACTGGCCATGCAGTGTGCCAGGACGATTGAGACAAGCCAGCTGCTCCTGGCTAGCCGGCCCTGAGAGGGTTATTTTCAGGGATGTCTCAGCAGCTGCTGAAACTGTTTCACGGATTCTTCCTGTTTCTCTCCTGTTTGGCACTGGCTGCCAGCTTTTGCTTTTGGTTGGTGGAAATGGAAATGTGCGTCTGATACAAGCTGATGAGCACCAGGACTGGTGAGCCCACCAGTGTGCATGTGGGCAACCTTCCCCTTGTGCTGTTTTGGCATTTTTCCAGTTGGTTCGGACGTGCGTCTGCCGTCGAAGGCAGTTTGTGTTGGGGAAGCCTTGTTTGGGACCCTGTACAAGTCATCCTCTTGGCGAATTTGTGACGGATCTGTCTTTTGGTATGTGTGTATTCCATCTGCATGATTGATATCCTTGTTGCCTTTTTGTACAATGGGAAACTCAGGTTCAGTTTCACCTCACAGCCCCTCGGGGCATATTCTGGGTGATGGGAAGGATTTTAGCTAGGATCCTATGACAAAAGAAAGAAAATTACTCTTTTAACACTGTGTGGCCACAGTATTCTTTAGATTGCAGAAAAAATTGGTTAAGATGAAACAACTTTGAAATTCCAAAACTGGTTCCTTTTGTATATGCAGTTAGAAAAAGCTGGTTTGATAAGACATCTTTTCAGAATTCTGACTGTGAGGGAACAAGTCCTTCTAGGAGGAACTTGCATGTCCCTCCCCATGCTCTTAAAATGTAAATATTCTGCCTGGGCTTTCAGGAACTTATCTGATCTATAGTCCCTGAGACTGAGAGAAAAAAAAAAGTCCTTTTTATTTTTTTTTTTATTTTTATTTTTTTAACATCTTTATTGGAGTATAATTGCTTTACAATGGTATGTTAGCTTCAGCTTCACAACAAAATGAATCAGTTATATACATACATATATTCCCATATCTCTTCCCTCTTGCGTCTCCCTCCCTCCCACCCTCCCTATCCCACCCCTCCAGGCGGTCACAAAGCACCGAGCTGATCTCCCTGTGCTATGCGGCTGCTTCCCACTAGCTATTTACCTTACGTTTGGTAGTGTATATATGTCCATGCCTCTTTATCGCTTTGTCACCGTTTACCCTTCCCGCTCCCCATAACCTCAAGTCCATTCTCTAGTAAGTCTGTGTCTTTATTCCTGTTTCACCCCTAGGTTTTTCATGACATTTTTTTTTTAAATTCCATATATATGTGTTAGCATACGGTATTTGTCTCTCTCTTTCTGACTTACTTCACTCTGTATGACAGACTCTAGGTCTATCCACCTCATTACAAATAGCTCAATTTCGTCTCTTTTTATGGCTGAGTAATATTCCATTGTATATATGTGCCACATCTTCTTTATCCATTCATCCGATGATGGACACCTAGGTTGTTTCCATCTCCGGGCTATTGTAAATAGAGCTGCAATGGACATTTTGGTACATGACTCTTTTTGAATTATGGTTTTCTCAGGGTATATGCCCAGTAGTGGGATTGCTGGGTCATATGGTAGTTCTATTTGTAGCTTTTTAAGGAACCTCCATACTGTTCTCCACAGTGGCTGTATCAATTTACATTCCCACCAACAGTGTAAGAGGGTTCCCTTTTCTCCACACCCTCTCCAGCATTTATTGTTTCTAGATTTTTTGATGATGGCCATTCTGACTGGTGTGAGATGATATCTCATTGTAGTTTTGATTTGCATTTCTCTCATGATTAGTGATGTTGAGCATTCTTTCATGTGTTTGTTGGCACTCTGTATATCTTCTTTGGAGAAATGTCTATTTAGGTCTTCTGCCCATTTTTGGATTGGGTTGTTTGTTTTTTTGTTATTAAGCTGCATGAGCTGCTTATAAATTTTGGAGATCAATCCTTTGTCAGTTGCTTCATTTGCAAATATTTTCTCCCATTCTGAGGGTTGTCTATTGGTCTTCTTTATGGTTTCCTTTGCTGCGCAAAAGCTTTTAAGTTTCATTAGGTCCCATTTGTTTACTCTTGTTTTTATTTCCATTTCTCTAGGAGGTGGGTCAAAAAGGACCTTGCTGTGATTTATGTCATAGAGTGTTCTGCCTATGTTTTCCTCTAAGAGTTTGATAGTTTCTGGCCTTACATTTAGGTCTTTAATCCATTTTGAGCTTATTTTTGTGTATGGTGTTAGGGAGTGATCTAATTTCATACCTTTACATGTAGCTGTCCAGTTTTCCCAGCACCACTTATTGAATAGGCTGTCCTTTCTCCACTGTACATTTCTGCCTCCTTTGTCAAAGATAAGGTGACCATATGTGCGTGGGTTTATCTCTGGGCTTTCTATCCTGTTCCATTGATCTATCTTTGTTTTTGTGCCAGTACCATACCGTCTTGATAACTGTAGCTTTGTAGTATAGTCTGAAGTCTGGGAGCCTGATTCCTCCAGTTCCTTCTTTTGTTCTCAAAATTGCTTTGGCTATACAGGGTCTTTTGTGGTTCCATACAAATTGCAAAATTTTTTGTTCTAGTTCTGTGAAAAATGCCAGTGGTAGTTTGATAGGGATTGCATTGAATCTATAGATTGCTTTCGGTAGTAGAGTCATTTTCACAATGTTGATTCTTCCAATCCAAGAACATGGTATATCTCTCCATCTATTTGTATCGTCTTTAATTTCTTTCATCAGTGTCTTATAATTTTCTGCATACAGATCTTTTGTCTCCTTAGGTAGGTTTATTCCTAGATATTTTATTCTTTTTGTTGCAATGGTAAATGGGAGTGTTTTCTTGATTTCACTTTCAGATTTTTCATCATTAGTATATAGGAATGCCAGAGATTTCTGTGCATTAATTTTGTATCCTGCCACTTTACCAAATTCATTGATTAGCTCTAGTAGTTTTCTGGTAGCATCTTTAGGGTTCTCTATGTATAGGATCATGTCATCTGCAAACAGTGACAGCTTTACTTCTTCTTTTCCGATTTGGATTCCTTTTATTTCCTTTTCTTCTCTGATTGCTGTGGCTAAAACTTCCAAAACTATGTTGAATAAGAGTGGTGAGAGTGGGCAACCTTGTCTTGTTCCTGATCTTAGTGGAAATGCTTTCAGTTTTTCACCATTGAGGATGATGTTTGCTGTGGGCTTGTCATATATGGCCTTTATTATGTTGAGGAAAGTTCCCTCTATGCCTACTTTCTGCAGGGTTTTTATCATAAATGGGTGTTGAATTTTGTCAAAAGCTTTCTCTGCATCTATTGAGATGATCATATGGTTTTTCTCCTTCAGTTTGTTAATATGGTTTATCACATTGATTGATTTGCGTATATTGAAGAATCCTTGCATTCCTGGAATAAACCCCACTTGATCATGGTGTATGATCCGTTTAATGTGCTGTTGGATTCTGTTTGCTAGTATTTTGTTGAGGATTTTTGCATCTATGTTCATCAGTGATATTGGCCTGTAGTTTTCTTTCTTTGTGACATCCTTGTCTGGTTTTGGTATCAAGGTGATGGTGGCCTCGTAGAAGGAGTTTGGGAGTGTTCCTCCCTCTGCTATATTTTGGAAGAGTTTGAGAAGGATAGGTGTTAGCTCTTCTCTAAATGTTTGATAGAATTCGCCTGTGAAGCCATCTGGTCCTGGGCTTTTCTTTGTTGGAAGATTTTTAATCACAGTTTCAATTTCAGTGCTTGTGATTGGTCTGTTCATAGTTTCTATTTCTTCCTGATTCAGTCTTGGCAGGTTGTGCATTTCCAAGAATTTGTCCATTTCTTCCAGATTGTCCATTTTATTGGCATAGAGTTGCTTGTAGTAATCTCTCATGATCTCTTTTATTTCTGCAGTGTCAGTTGTTACCTCTCCTTTTTCATTTCTAATTCTATTGATTTGAGTCTTCTCCCTTTTTTTCTTGATGAGTCTGGCTAGTGGTTTATCTATTTTGTTTATCTTCTCAAAGAACCAGCTTTTAGTTTTATTGATCTTTGCTATTGTTTCCTTCATTTCTTTTTCATTTATTTCTGATCTGATTTTTATGATTTCTTTCCTTCTGCTAGCTTTGGGGTTTTTTTGTTCTTCTTTCTCTAATTGCTTGAGGTGCAAGGTTAGGTTGTTTATTCGAGATGTTTCCTGCTTCTTAAGGTGGGCTTGTATTGCTATAAACTTCCCCCTTAGAACTGCTTTTGCTGCATCCCACAGGTTTTGGGTCGTTGTGTCTCCATTGTCATTTGTTTCTAGGTATTTTTTGATTTCCTCTTTGATTTCTTCAGTGGTCACTTCATTATTAAGTAGTGTATTGTTTAGCCTCCATGTGTTTGTATTTTTTACAGATCTTTTCCTGTAATTGATATCTAGTCTCATGGCGTTGTGGTCAGAAAAGATACTTGATACAATTTCAATTTTCTTAAATTTACCAAGGCTTGATTTGTGACCCAAGATATGATCTATCCTGGAGAATGTTCCATGAGCACTTGAGAAAAATGTGTATTCTGTTGTTTTTGGATGGAATGTCCTATAAATATCAATTAACTCCATCTCGTTTAATGTATCATTTAAAGCTTGTGTTTCCTTATTTATTTTCATTTTGGATGATCTGTCCATTGGTGAAAGTGGGGTGTTAAAGTCCCCTACTATGAATGTGTTACTGTCGATTTCCCCTTTTATGGTTGTCAGTATTTGCCTTATGTATTGAGGTGCACCTAAGTTGGGTGCATAAATATTTACAATTGTTATATCTTCCTCTTGGATCGATCCTTTGATCATTATGTAGTGTCCTTCTTTGTCTCTTCTAATAGTCTTTGTTTTAAAGTCTATTTTGTCTGATATGAGAATTGCTACTCCAGCTTTCTTTTGGTTTCCATTTGCATGAAATACCTTTTTCCATCCCCTTACTTTAAGTCTGTATGTGTCTCTAGGTCTGAAGTGGGTCTCTTGTAGACAGCAAATATATGGGTCTTGTTTTTGTATCCATTCAGCCAATCTGTCTTTTGGTGGGAGCATTTAGTCCATTTACATTTAAGGTAATTATCGATATGTGTGTTCCTATTCCCATTTTCTTAATTGTTTTGGGTTCATTATTGTAGGTCCTTTCCTTCTTTTGTGTTTCTTGCCTAGAGAAGTTCCTTTAGCAGTTGTTGTAGAGCTGGTTTGGTGGTGCTGAACTCTCTCAGCTTTTGCTTGTCTGTAAAGGTTTTAATTTCTCCATCAAATCTGAATGAGATCCTTGCTGGGTAAAGTAATCTTGGTTGCAGGTTTTTCTCCTTCAACACTTTCAATATGTCCTGCCACTCCCTTCTGGCTTGCAGAGTTTCTGCTGAAAGATCAGCTGTTAACCTTATGGGGATTCCCTTGTGTGTTATTTGTTGTTTTTCCCTTGCTGCTTTTAATATGTTTTCTTTGTATTTAATTTTTGACAGTTTGATTAATATGTGTCTTGGCGTATTTCTCCTTGGATTTATCCTGTATGGGACTCTCTGTGCTTCCTGGACTTGATTAACTATTTCTTTTCCCATATTAGGGAAGTTTTCAACTATAATCTCTTCAAATATTTTCTCAGTCCCTTTCTTTTTCTCTTCTTCTTCTGGAACCCCTATAATTCGAATGTTGGTGCGTTTAATGTTGTCCCAGAGGTCTCTGAGACTGTCCTCAGTTCTTTTCATTCTTTTTTCTTTTTTCTGCTCTGCAGTAGTTATTTCCACTATTTTATCTTCCAGGTCACTTATCCGTTCTTCTGCCTCAGTTATTCTGCTATTGATCCCATCTAGAGTACTTTTAATTTCATTTATTGTGTTGTTCATCGTTGCTTGTTTCATCTTTAGTTCTTCTAGGTCCTTGTTAACTGATTCTTGCAATTTGTCCATTCTATTGTCCATTCTATCTCCAAGATTTCGGATCAACCTTACTATCATTATTCTGAATTCTTTTTCAGGTAGACTGCCTATTTCCTCTTCATTTGTTAGGTCTGGTGGGTTTTTATCTTGCTCCTTCATCTGCTGTGTGTTTTTCTGTCTTTTCATTTTGCTTATCTTACTGTGTTTGGGGTCTCCTTTTTTGCAGGCTGAAGGTTCGTAGTTCCTGTTGTTTTTTGTGTCTGTCCCCAGTGGTTAAGGTTGGTTCAGTGGGTTGTGTAGGCTTCCTGGTGGAGGGTACTAGTGCCTGTGTTCTGGTGTATGAGGCTGGATCTTGTCTTTCTGGTGGGCAGGTCCACGTCTGGTGGTGTGTTTTGGGGTGTCTGTAGACTTACTATGATTTTGGGCAGCCTCTCTGCTAATGGGTGGGGTTGTGTTCCTGTCTTGCTAGTTGTTTGGCATAGGATGTCCAGCACTGTAGCTTGCTGGTCGTTGAGTGAAGCTGGGTGCTGGTGTTGAGATGGAGATCTCTCGGAGATTTTTGCTGTTTGATATTATGTGCAGCTGGGAGGCCTCTTGTGGACCAGTGTCCTGAAGTTGGCTCTCCCACCTCAGAGGCACAGCACTGACTCCTGGTTGCAGCACCAAGAGCCTTTCATCCACAGGGCTCCTTAATTTGGGATGATTCGTTGTCTATTCAGGTATTCCACAGATGCA
Organism: Lagenorhynchus albirostris; assembly: GCF_949774975.1. Classification (NCBI taxonomy): domain Eukaryota; kingdom Metazoa; phylum Chordata; class Mammalia; order Artiodactyla; family Delphinidae; genus Lagenorhynchus; species Lagenorhynchus albirostris. Next base: position 38,108,031 of record NC_083113.1, read on the forward strand.
GGATATATCAAGTTGATTGTGGAGCTTTAATCCGCTGCTTCTGAGGCTGCTGGGAGAGATTTCCCTTTCTCTTCTTTGTTCTGACAGTTCCCAGGGGCTCAGCTTTGGATTTGGCCCCGCCTGTGCGTGTAGGTCGCCGGAGGGCGTCTGTTCTTTGCTCAGACAGGACGGGGTTAAAGGAGCCGCTGATTCGGAGGCTCTGGCTCACCCAGGCCGGGGGGTAGGGAGGGTCACGGAGTGCGGGGCGGGCCTGCAGCGGCAGAGGCCGGCGTGACGCTGCAGCCTGAGGGCGCCGTGCGCTCTCCCTGGGGAGCCGTCCCTGGATCCCGGGACCCCGGCAGTGGCGGGCTGCACAGGCTCCCCGGAAGGGCGTGTGGCTAGTGACCTGTGCTCGCACACAGGCCTCCTGGCGGCAGCAGCAGCGGCCTCAGCGTCCCATGTCCGTCTCTGGGCTCCGCAATCTTAGCCGCGGCTCGCGCCCGTCCCTGGAGCTCTCTCAAGCAGCGTTCTTAATCCCCTCTCCTCGTGCACCAGGAAACAAAGAGGGACGTAAAAGTCTCTTGCCTCTTCGGCAGGTCCAGACCCCTCCCCGGACTCTCTCCCGGCCAGCCGCGGCGCACCAACGCCCTGCAGGCTGTGTTCACGCCGCCAACCTCAGTCCTCTCCTGGCGCTCCGACAAAAGCCGGAGCCTCAGCTCCCAGCCCCGCCCGCCCCGGCGGGCGAGCAGACAAGCCTCTCGGCTGGTGAGTGCCGGTCGGCCCGATCCTCTGCGCTGGAATCTGTCCGCTTTGCCCTCCGCACCCCTGTTGCTGTGTTCTCCTCCGCGGCTCCCAAGCTCCCCCACTCCGCCTCCCGAAGTCTCCACCCGCGAAGGGGCTTCCTAGTGTGTGGACACTTTTCCTCCTTCACAGCTCTCTCCCGCTGGTGCAGGACCCGTCCCTATCCTTTTGTCTCTGTTTAGTTTTTTCTTTTGCCCTAACCAGGTACGTGGGGGGGTTCCTTGCCTTTTGGGAGGTCTGAGGTCTTCTGCCAGCGTTCAGTAGGTGCTCCGTAGGAGTTGTTCCACGCGTAGATGTACTTCTGGTGTATCTGTGGAGAGGAAGGTGATCTCCGCGTCTTACTCTTCCGCCATCTTCCCGGAAGTGCCTCAAAAAGTCCTTTTTAAATTCAAGCAGAAAAACTGTGAGATCTCTGTTTCTGTCTTTATGTAAAAATTAACTTGCGAATGAGCTCTTTTTAATTGACTTAAAAGTAAGCACTTACAAATTAAATACTGCTAAATATAAAAGAAACTGGCTGGAATGAATTTCAGGTTCACATGATCTGAGTAATACTTAGTACTGAATATCTGGTATTAAAGCTAGTTTAATAAGCTTGTTATTTGATTAATATAGAAATGTCTTTAGAATCACCAATATTAAGTATAATACTTTTACTGTACCTAGGTTTACTAGAAGTCAAATAGGACCTTATTATATCTGTTACAAATCTGTCTGCAAGGAAAATAACTTGATATGATGAAACTTCAGGTAAATGTAAGTGAGATAAGAGGGTTTTTTGGGTGAATTTGTTAGGAATAATTATGTTTTGCAAATGTCTGCTTTAAGGATAGTCCCTGCAGATTTTGGTAATTTTAAACTAAGTTAAATGATGAGAATTCATTGACTCTCTGGGTCATTCCAAACAGGATGAAATATTGGAAGGTTAGTTGCTGGATGGATCTAAGGTTACCTACCTTTGCCTTCTTAGGACAGGAAGACTAAAGCATTAAGTTTTCCAATCAGGAAATGCTGGTATGACAAACAGTTCACAATTACTTGGTTCTCAGTTTTTATTAGAGGTTAAGTTTTTAAGGGTTAAAATTATAATATGTGTAATTAAAGCTACAACAATAAGAGAAACATTTCAGTAATGCAGGAAAGTAAGATGTGTGATTTCAGGACTTCCCTGGTGGTCCAGCAGTTAAGACTCCGTGCTTCCACTGCAGGAGGCATAGGTTCGATCCCTGGTTGGGGAACTAAGATCCCACATGCTGTGGGGTGCAGCGGAAAAAACCCAAAATACAAAAAACCATCTATGCACTGATGACTCCCAAATGTCTCTCTCTATCCTAAAGCCTCTACTCTGAATGTCTCGGTAGCAGACCTTGGATATCTCAGGCATCTTAGACTTAATATAAAAAAGGACTGCAAAAAAAAAAAAAAAAGTGTGATTTCAGTAAAACAAGGTATGAGCAATGGAATTACATTTTGTTAAGGGAAAAGAAGGGTAATTTTGTCCTGGAGCTGGTTGTTTCTGAATGGAGAAGAAAATAAGGGACAAAATTAATAGGGATACAGAAAGTCGTAGAAGGTTTCTGGAAAAGGAACACTGAGAAAAGAGTTTTGTACATGGTCAGGATTTGCTAAGATTGGATTAAGTTTAATTAAGTAAACAGATTTTGTTATTACGAGTATGCTGGTACAAGGCTGGAGTTTGGTTCTCTCTCTGTTAAGAGAACAAAATTTTCTTGAAATGCTGCTCTTGATGACAGATTGTGTGATTTTCTGTGGCTTTAAGTGATCTGTATTTGCTATTTTTACAAAATTAATTAATTTATTATTTATTTATTTATGGCTGTGTTGGGTCTTCGTTGCTGCGCGTGGGCTTCCTCTACTTGCAGAGAGTGGGGGCTACTCTTTGTTGCAGTGCATGGGCTCCTCATTGTGGTGGCTTTTCTTGTTGCGGAGCACAGGCTCTAGGCACGCGGGCTTCAGTCGTTGTGGCTCGAGGGCTCTAGAGCGCAGGCTCAGTAGTTGTGGAGCACAGGCTTAGTTGCTCTGCAACATGTGGGATCTTCCCCGACCAGGGCTCAAACCTGTGTCCCCTGCATTGGCAGGCGGATTCTTAATCACTGCGCCACCAGGAAAGTCCTGTATTTGCTTTTGAAATCTTCTGTCACTTTGGTTAAGTGAATAAGTATTGTTGCACAATGACCTATGATCCTATTTAATCAGATGCTTTGAAACCTTTTTGATATTTTTGACAAACTCCCCAAATATAAAATTCTAACTGAAGTTCTCTAGACCTCCAACTAGAGGAACCCTGGTGCATCTCATTCGAGATCAAATTAACTAGGAGTATTCGGTATGTTAAATTACATAGGAAAGGTCTACCTGCTCCATCTGGGCTCCTTTCCCCTTCAGGCATTGAGCCGTCTGGGCTCACTGCGAGCCACTCTGGTCCATTCTCTTTCAGGAGATGGGCCACTCTGGTGGTCTCCATCTGGGAGTAGTACTGGAATCTTTGGGCTACACCACCTCTGATTCTGTCTTTGCAACTGTACCTTATTTGTTGATTGTGTTTCTGTGTGCATTGTTTTAGCGTGATCCACTCCCACTTGTGCAGGCTGGGAATTCTACCTACTTTGTCTGGGCTCACTTCCCTTTCGGGGAGTGAGCACATCTGGGACCGTTGTGAGCCCATCTGAGCTCACTGTGGGCCAGTATGGGCCTGTTCTCTTTCGAGAGCTGGGCCAATCTCTTTGGAAGCTTCTATCTGAGAGTAGAAGTAGAATTTTTGGCTACACCTCATCTGATCTTTTGTTTATGGGACCTTGTTCATTGTTCATATGTGTGCATGTATTAGCACTTGCATTGGCTGGTTGAGAAGTGTCTGGTTTCTGAGCTCTGATGACACCACGGTATACTTCCCTGTTGCATTGGGTAGAACATTGGTTGGGATTTTCCCTTTCTGGGGCTAGGGAACTGCAACCCTGAGAGACCATTTTACATTGCACTGGTTTGCTGTTTGGCCATGAATAATTAAATATGGATGACCAGAGCTCTGTTCTATCTTATAGTAGGTCTATGTTTATAAAAGTTATTGTGTTAGCCATGCTTTTGCCCTGATGTTCAGGAGTAAAAGAAAATTATCTAGTAAAGTTATCAGAGAGTGTAACTACTCATGACGTATCACTGCTTGCTTTAAGTGTACTGCTAAAAGCACATATACAATGCTTGTGTCACAATTTGGTATAAGTGATTAAATGTATGGCCTGTAAAATATTTCCCCATTAGCATACCTGTGAGCCCATTCACAATATCTGAGTAGTTTTCCCTCAAGGTGGATAACTAGGCCATACATACACACACACACACACACACACGTGCATGTATATATATATGAAAGGAAGCCTAGCACTGAGGGAAATGGTGGACCCAGGTCAGGTGACAGCTACCTGGCGTTGGAGGACAAACGTTTTGGTGTGTCAGAGGATTTGCAATCAAAAGGGGAAATGATGGAAAAATCTATATGTATTGAGGTATGGGGAAGTCATTCTGGCTTATACATGGTTTAACTTAAACTTTACTGACTCGAGTGGCCTCTTTTGTGGCCTTTCAAACATTCACTATACATCTGCTTTGGTCACTAAGGAAGGAAATACATTTGAAAGTCAAAATGGAGTAGCTATGGTTCAGACATTCAAGGTAAAACTAGGCAGTCATCATGGATGTAATTTCAGACACATTCCTGTATAGCTAAAAACTTGAATTTTCTGAACTGTGTCAGACCTGGGGATGCCCCCAGCCATTCTCAAGGGAGTATCTGCTGGCAGCTGCAACCTTATGGTCTCAAGGTCTTCTCTTGTAAATATTAAAATTTTTAGACAATGTTATTGGTTTAGATAAGATGTTAGAAAAAGGAGACTTATGTGTATAGGCCAAGAGCTCCTGTTAGTACCATATCAGAAATTAAAACCTACTTAGATAAAATTAGACAACTGTCTAGAAGTATCCACTGAAGTTCTAGGTTCAGACTGGGTTTCAGGCTTATTCTCCTGAATTCCTCAGGGAATGAGATCTATTTTGTCTGTTAATGTTTGGGTTGTCACTAGTCCTACTTCTAATTGGGTCTGTTGCACTAAAATGGTGTACTAAGGGATTGAGATGTTAATCATACAAGACTTGGATATAGGACTTCGAACTCAGAATATTTCCAATTCAGTGTCCATTCCCGAAATCAAGGCAGGACTAACCCCGTTTCAGCAGGAAGTAGCCAGAGCAGTTGTTGCCCCTGTAACCTGAAAGATTTGGGGAAGGTTGAAACAGTAGTGTGGATTGAAACCAAGTCCCCTTAGAACCTGGTTTTGCTGCTGAGTTTATGATTAATCTCTCTATCCAAAACATTATTCCCTTTCTTGTCTAATACCTGTTCTCCTCAATATTGAGGAGTATCAAAAAAAGGGGTTACTGAAACCAAGCAGGAATGTGTGGGGCTCTCTCGGATACAAATCCTTCCCATGTCCCCTGTTTCTTGTTTGTAGGAAATAGGCTTCATTCAGCCTCCTTGACCTGCCATGAGTTCCAAAGGGCAGAATCAAGCTGTTGCTAATCAGGAAAGAGGGGATGCTGAAAGAAAGGAGGAGCAGTCAAGAAACAATACTTCAGGTATGGGGCAGGGCCCTGATTCCTCCTCAAAGAATATACATAACAGTATCTTTGAGTTCCTGTGCAAGAACTAAGGCCTCCACCCAGGTGGAGGACTGTAACTTCAGGCTGAGCAAAAGAGTCCTGGAACACCACCCTGTTACCTCACTACCAACCAGTCAGAGGAAAGTCTGCACAAAATGGAAGATAACAAAGACTCTGATCCCCTCCCCAAATGATTAACTATGATTAACTTCTCCTTTCTCCCTTTAAAATCTTTCATGGTCCAACAGAATCTTCAGAGTTGGTTCTTGGACATGAGTCTGCCTTCACCCCCGGTTGCTGGCCTCCTGAGTAAAGCAACCTTTCCTTTCCAACCAACACTTCTCTCTCAAGTATTTGCTTCTGAGCAGAGAGCAGCTGAACCTGAGTTCAGTAAGGTAAGTACATATGAAATTGAGTATAAGTTAAATATCTCAAAGCACTGATGCAAAGTTGGCCTTTTAAAAATAGATGGTACTGGAGAAACGGGGTAACATTTAGGAACGTGATTATACTTGATCTATTTCTCACACTCTATACAAGAATAGTTTTTATTTAGTTTTAACTTCTGAACAAAATTTTAAAAAAATTTTGTTTTTTTTTACTTTTTATATTGAAGAATATTTGATTTACAATATTTTGTTAGTTTCACGTGTACAGCTAAGTAATTTAGTTATACATATACCTATTCTTTTTCAGATTCTTTTCTCATACAGGTTATTACAGAGCATTGAGTAGAGTTCCCTGTACTATACAGTAGGTGCTTGTTGATTATTTTATATATAATAGTGTGTATATGTTAATCCCAACCTCCTAATTTATCCCTCCCCCCACGTTTACCCTTTGATAACAATGTTTGTTTTCTAAGTCTGTGAGTCTGTTTGTAAATAAGTTCATTTGTATCATTTTTTTATATTCCGCATATAAGTGATATCATATGATATTTGTCTTTCTCTGTCTGACTTATGTCACTTAGTATGATAATCTCTAGGTCCATCCATGTGGCTGCAAATGGAATTATTTCATTCTGTTTTTGTGGCTGAGTAATATCCCATTCTATATATGTACCACATCTTCTTTATCGATTTCTCTGTTGATGGACATTTAGGTTGCTTCCATGTCTTGGCTGTTGTAAATGGTGCTGCATTGAACATTGGGGTATTTGTGTCTTTAAGAATCATGGTTTTCTCTAGATATATGCCCAGGAATTGGATTGCTGGATCATATGGTAGCTCTATTTTCAGTTTCTAATGGACCCTCCATACTGTTCCGCATAGTGGCTGTACCAGTTTACATCCCCACCAAAAGTGCAAGAGGGTTCCCTTTTCTCCACACCCTCTCCAGCATTTATTGTTAGTTGACATTTTGATGATGGCCATTCTGATCAATGTGAGTTGATACCTCATTGTAGTTTTGATTTGTATTTCTCTAAAATTAGCAATGTTGAGCATATTTTCATGTGCTTTTTGGCCATCTGTATGTCTTTTTTGGAGAAATGTCTATTTAGGTCTTCTGCCCATGTTTTGATTGGGTTGTTTTTTGGGTTTTTTTTTTTTTTTTTGATATTGAGCTGCATGAGCTGTTTTTGTATATTTTGGAGATTAATCCCTTGTTGGGTGCTTCATTTGAAAATACTTTCTCCCATTCTGTGGGTTGTCTTTTCATTTTGTTTATGATTTCCTTTGCTGTGCAAAAGCTTTTAAGTTTCATTAGGTCCTGTTTCTTTATTTTTGTATGTATCTCCATGACTCCCAGAGACAGATCCAAAAATATATTGCTGCGATTTGTGTCAAAGAATCTTCTGCCTATGTTTTCTTCTAGGAGTTTTATAGTATCCAGTCTTACATTTAGGTCTGTAATCCATTTTGAGTTTATTTTTGTGTATGGTGTTGGAGAATGTTCTAATTTCATTCATTTACATGTAGCTGTCCAGTTTTTCCAGCACTGCTTGTTGAAGATACTGTCTTTTCTCCATTGTATAGTCTTGCCTCCTTTCTCATAGATTAATTGACCATAGGTGCATGGGTTTATTTCTGGGCTTCCTATCCTGTTCCATTAGTCTATAAGTCTGTCTTTGTGTCTGCACCATACTGTTCTGATTAGTCTGAGGTCAGGGAGCTTGATTCCCCCAGCTCCGTTTTTCTTAAGATTGCTTTGGCTATTTGGAGTCTTTTGTCTTTCTATACAAATTTTAAGATTTTTTTTGTTCTAGATCTGTAAAAAATGCCATTGGTAATTTCATAGGGATTGCATTTAATCTATAGATTACCTGGGTGTTATAGTCATTTTGACAATATTGATTCTTCTAATCCAAGAACATGGTATATCTTTCCAACTGTTTGTATCATCTTTTATTTCTTTCACCAACATCTTATAGTTTTTGAAGTACAGGTTTTTTGCCTCCTTAGGTAGATAAACAGTAAGGCCCTACTGTATAGCACAGGAAACCTCTAATAACCTATAATGGAAAAGAATCTGAAAAAGAAATGCATGTATATATGTTAAACTGAATCAGTTTGCTGTACACTTGAGATAAGAGATTTTGTTGAACAAACATTTTGGCATATACACCACGAAGTACAATGTTGCTTTGAAAATAGGGTATCTCCTAACTAAAATGAATTGATTTCCAGAGTATGTTACTTACGTAAAAAAGCAGAGTATATAAATATATATATGCTTTCTTTTGTTTATGAAAGAGAGAAGGGAAAAATGAGTCAAATAGGATGAAGGAAAAAAACTCAGTCTATAGAAAAGAAATAACTGAAAATGACACTTTAACTTTTTAAAATGTGCTTGATTTTTGTATTGTTGTGGGCATATGAATTCTAAAACTCCCCTTCATGTGTTATGTACAGTTCGGCTAATGAATTGTACAGTGTTGCTGTAGTTGGAAGCTAGGGCACTTACTGAGGAAGGAAGTAGTGACAAATACATAGAGCCATGACTGTGTGTGTATGTGTGTGTGTATGTGAATGATATGTGAGTATATGTATGTGTATGCATGTGTGCATGTATTTGTTTCTTCTAGCTCTGTTCACTGAAAGGGCCTAGAAATAACATCATTTCTAGTAGTAATGAGCATACCCGGCATTCAGATCTTAGCTTCAAAGTATCCCGTCCTACCAAAAGGAATCAGGAATTCTGGAGAAATAAGTGATTCCAGGCCTAGGGCAAAGAAAGTGCAAAATAAGCCTGGAACATCTAGTTATTCCACAGGGAGGAAAGTGAACTGAAATATAATAGGGACATGATAAAGACATCAGAGATGAGAGCCAGCTTGAAGGAATTTCCACAGCTAAATCTGGACACCATCATTATTTTGATAAAAACAAAGCTGGACTGTAGCCCTTTACATGAAATGAGAATGTGTGATTTAACTTTGACAATAAATAGATATAGATAGATAAAGAAAGAAATAACTACATGAAAAAAAAGAAGAGAGAAAATATCCCTACAGTGCCCTGTCTCTTAAAGGTGAGGTATACTGGAGTTTGAAAACTACCATTTTGCAATTCTTATAGTTAAATTTGTTCCTGGCAAAAGTTATTGGGAGTGAGGGTTCATCATAGCAGTACTACATCATCTGAAAAAGTCTCCACACAAATTGCTTATTGTGTGGAAAGGGAAATATAGTAGTATAGAGTTGAGAAACTGGGTAATACCTTAACTAGGAGATCATAAACATCACGAGGGATAGTCAGATACCGTGTTCCTTTGGATGTGTGTAATGCATGAAAAATGATTCTGCTTTAACTGTGCCATAATGTAACCAGGGATACACAACTTGACTCTAATCCCTGGAAGCACTAAACCACAAACGGTGGAATAATCTACAAGATAACAGGTCTGTATTTTTCAAAATGTCAGTGCTATGAAAGATAAAGTTAATTAATGCTGAGAGTCAATTTCAAAATAAATAAAGGCTAAAGACATGAGCAACTACATGTGGAGCATGGCTCTAAGTTAGATCCTGTATTAAAGAGGGAAATGCTACAACAAAATATTATTGGAACATTATATATCTAACTAACACCATCTGAACTGGATACATTAGGTGCAGTTGACGTAATGGGTAATGCAGACACTGGGAATGTGACTCCTATTAATTAAATGCTCGCTGGGAACCATGCTATGTGCTTTACACCTATTATTCTGGATAATCTTAATGATTGAGTTAAGATACAGACATTAAGGGGAAATTGATGCTCAGGAAAGAGAAATAACTAACTTATCTAGTACCCAGGGTTCTTTGAAAAACATGTTGCTTTAGATATTTAAAATAATTTTTGGTTTCTAGGCTTAAACTGATAACTACTTTTCTAGTAATAGTAAAAATTTAAAATCCAGTGTTTTCAAGTGGTATAGATCTCTTTTAGAAAATTGGTCCACAGCTTTATATTTGGCTCACTTGTAACTACCTTTGTTATGTTTCTTATTTTTGCTGAAATTTATGTCACTGTACAGAGAAAAAAGTTCTATATAAATGCATACTTACACATCAGAAATTCTCTTGGACTCTTAATGAAAAAGATATGGTTGAGAAAACCAAGACATAAATAATAGTGTAGAACAAAGATTTAAAAAACAAAAAGGAAAAAATCAATTCTTAATAGTTTATAGTTCTGATAGCGATCTATACATGTTTTAAATGTGAATAAAATATACATCTTTATTTCAAGGGAAAAGTAAGTCCTCTACCTTATCTAGAAAATTGAAAACAGGTTTAATGCCCAACAGAATATCTAATTTGAATAATAAAATAATTCCTGTTTTTACAATTTAGCTGAGTTTTTTTTAAAGTTGTGAAGTTACTTCTTTTGACTTTGCTGTCAACCTCTAGGTGAAATGTTTCAAAAGTTTGCATAGTGAGTTTTCTCATTAAAATGCTAATCAGTTTCCTTAGTGACAAATATTAAATTAAAATCCTAATATAAAATGGATACATGCCTTAATGGCTGCAAATTTGAATCCAATCCTGTGTTAACAGCTGAGTTATGGAGTTCTATCAGAAGTAGAATACAGTTTGTAGAAATGGTTTCTCATATTATTTCTTGCCTGATAAAGTGATGTTAACCATTCAAAGAAGTATTTCTAACAAGGAACAGATTTTAACTGTTAACACTAACAGATGGTTAATAAATAATTAGTTGTTTGAAATAATTTTGATTTTATTTGTAATTGTATATATTTGCTTATAACTTTGACAAAGAAACAACATCAAAGAATTTGGCACTGAAATCTCATATTGCTGTGATTAAAAGGAACCTGAGAGCTTGGATAAGGGCAGGGGTAATAATAATAATTTGACTATGATATCTTATCCCTGAATGCTTTTGACATATTTTATAGTGTTCTTTAAAATCTCAGTAAATATAGTATGGTATTCTGGATTGGATCCTGGAATGGAAAATGATACTAGTGGATAACTAGTGAATACAAATAAAGTCTGGAATTTAGTTAATGATAATGTCCTAATGTTGTATCAGCTAGAACTCTTGTGATTGAAAGTAACTGAGGCTCAGCTCAGTGTACAAGGAAAATGGAACAATCATGAGTTTATCTCAAATTAGACTTGGTATGGTACAAACTTCTTTCTCTCTATTCTGCTTCTCTCTGTCTCTCTCTCCTCTGGATCCCTCTATGTTGCTCTAAAAGAAAACCTGTGTACTTCACTAAGATAACTAGCCCCAGCTAGTTATCTACTTAACATTCCAAGTGGAGGAAATGTATGCGTCCCTCTCCAATATCTATGTGCGTCCCTCTCCAATATCTATGTATTAAAAGTGCTAAAGAACTAAAATCTATTTTAGTTATTCACCCTTGAAATGATTACTAAGCGTGTTCATTTTGGCCATCCTAACTCATGTGACCAAATAAGAATCAATCAACTACAGGGAAAAAAACTGTCTTGGGAAAACTGAATCTATGCAGTCATGTCACCAACATGTATGATCTCAAACAGGATAGGGCTTCTTTGCTACATGATCCCATAGCATCCTGTATATTCCTCAATGAAATTATTCTGAATCATCACAAGTCTACCTTCCTCATAAGATCATCTTTGGTGACTTGAGTTATGAAATATTGCCTTACTTATCTTTCTATCTCCATGTTTATCTGATGTTAGTAACTACAAAATATTTGATGGAGACAGAAAATAAATCAATCTGATGCAGGTAAGAAAAATAACTGGAATTAGCACAGAATATGTTAATATTCATTTTTGTTTTTTGGCATTTAAGCGAAATTAATTTTGTTTAATGGAGGCATTAGATTTTAGTCCATGCTTCTGTTTGTTTATCTGAGGTATAAGTGACGTGTAATATTATATTAGTTTCAGGCGTACAACATAGTGATCGGCTATTTGTATATATTGCAAAATGATCACCGCAATAAGTCTACTTAACATCTATCACTACACATAGTTACAGTTTTATTCTTGTGATGAGAACTTCTAAGATCTACTCTTTGTAACTTTCAAATATACAATACAGTATTATTAACTGTAGTCATCATGCTGTACCTTAAATCCCCATGGCTTATTTATTTTATAAAGATGCTCATTTTTAACATAGCTCCTAGATGCTAGCTTTTCCCATCTTCTTAAAAATGATTTCATAGATAGGAAGCAAATACAGGACCTAAAGCAATTGAGCTCTTTGGTGAGTTTCTATGGGTAGCACCAGAGGCAAACTGTCTTTTTTACCCCTTTCTGTCTCTTTCCTAACACTCACACACACAAACACACAGAGTCTTTGTCTCTCTCACAGATATTTTGCCTGGTACTGACCTGGTCCCAGGAGAGGCATTGATTGATGGATTGACACAGCTGTTTGGATAATGGCCACCTTGCTCTGTGCTTAATCCTATCATGTTTTGTTGTAAGTTTCTTTGAGAGTAACTAACCTTTATCTTTATTACCACTTCCTCCTCCTAAACCATTATTTTTCTCCATGTCTCCCTTTTCAAAATATCAATACATCCAGACTCTGCCCCATAGTTATTTCTTAACACAGATTTAAGTTTGGCAAATAATACTGAGAGAAGACCGTGTAACTTCTGCTCAGTACTGTAATCAGTGTGTTGAAAATCTGCAATGGCTGTAGTTGTCATCCAGCATGATTGATGATTACAGTGGGAGGCAGCTGTGAAGTTCCAACTAACTTCTGGTCTAACTCCTAAAGAAAATGATCAGAGGCAATAAATACCTTGGGTGTAGGACATAATGTTTTTTGCCATGTGGCTCTACCATCATAAATTCAATTCGGTGGACCATATTTTATAATATAATTAAGGCAGTGATTTATAGATTGGGCATACAGGTTGATAACCTGTGGGCGGTTCTGTACATAAAATCTGCCTAATGGAAAATATTCTATATGAGACCTGATAAAAACAAAAAGTATTTTTTCCTGAACTATTCTGTATGTTAGACTCATAGGAAAGAAGGAAAATAGAACAAGAGAAAAGGAGACAAAAAATATATAGAAAAGCAGATATAAATAGAAATGGATTCACAAAAACAATAATAATAAAAGTTAACATTAAGGAATTGAGGATCAGAAACATTAACTTACTCCATTTGCAGATCTAGACAGACAGTGGAAGAGGCAGGATTGAACTCTGGCATTCCAATCTAGAACCCATATTCTTTTTTTTTTTTAAATAATTTTTGGCTGCATTGGGTCTTCATTGCTGTGCGCGGGCTTTCTCTAGTTGCGGTAAGCAAGCGCTACTTTTCGTTGTGGTGTACGGGCTTCTCATCGTGGTGGCTTCTCTTGTTGTGGAGCCCGGGAGCACGGGCTCTAGGCACGCGGGCTTCAGTTGTTGTGGTGCGCAGGCTCAGTAGTTGTGGCACATGGGCTTAGTTGCTTCATGTCATGTGGGATCTTCCTGGACCAGGGCTCGAACTCGTGTCCCCTGCATTGGCAGGCATAACCACTGTGCAACCAGGGAAGTCCCTAGAACCCATATTCTTAATGTGTCTGGTTGAGAAATATGCATCTGCTCCTGAGGTCGCTGGATGTTCCATGAGTCCTTGGAATTGTAGCACAATGCTTAACATGTTAGGTTTCCATGAGCCCACACTGTGCTTTTTTACCCTCAGTACTTTATGTTTTAGTCAGCTTGGGCTGCCATAACAAAGGAACTTCAGGGGAACACAAACATTCAGTCCAACACACCTTGTTTCCACAATGGCTGAACAATGAAGTTGACTACATCTGAGCAAACATATGTCCCGAAGAGTGCAACTCATATAGTGGTAATTTCAATAACATCACTTTTCTTTTAAATTCTGTGGGTCGTTATTGTCAGGACAATTCTGCAAGGTAGAGGTGGGGTGAGGAGGTTGTTATTTTGTTTCATTTTGTTTTAAATGTAAATTTTTTTCCTCTTAGCCATTTGTGCTGTAAAGATACTTCATCCTCTTGCTGGTTGGGCCCTGCACCATGTCTGCTTCTGGGGGAAAAAATAAGCAAATAAAAGGAACACTACTAGGCATGATAATTATGATACCTGTACGTATGTAGAACAGCTATTTCATGCAAGACACTTACATAGCTACCATATATCAATGTGCTGATCATGGAATAAATTGATCTGTTTTGCCTTAACGTCATCACATCCCGAATCCAAAAGCAGAAGAAAGAAATGGTCATAGTTAGAGGATATGAGAGAGGAATGGTGAGACCATACACCCATTACTGAAGATGGTCAATGGGATTTACCTGATGGCCAAAAAGAATAAGTCAGAGATGAATGAATGAACAAAGAAGATGTGGGGGGTGTGTGTGTGTGTATGTATGTATATGTATGTGTATATATAATATATATAATGGAGTATCACTCAGCCATGATAAATACTGAAATAATGCCATTTGCAGACAGATGTCTTAACTGTGTCCTCACTTGGCAGAGATGGACCTAGAGATAATCATTCTAAGTGAAGTAAGTCAGACAAAGGCAAATATCATATGATATCACTTACATGTGGAATGTAAGAAAATGATACAAATAAACTTATTTACAAAACAGAAATAGACTCACAGACATAGAAAACAAACTTATCCTTACCAAAGGGGATAGCAGAGGTGGCAGAGAGATAAATTAGGAGTTTGGGATTAACAGATACACACTACTATATATAAAATAGATAAATAACAAGAACCTAATTGTATAGCACAGGGAACTATATTCAATATCTTGTAATACCCTATAATGGAAAAGAATCTGAAAAAGGATAGATCGATAGATCAATTGATCGATAGATAACTGAATCACTTTTCTGTATACCTGAAACTAACACAATATTGTAAACCAACTATGCTTCAATTAAAAAAAAGTGTCAATTTACTGAATATTATCTACAAAAATTACATTTTTACCAAATTTGACAATCAAGAGAATGAACTTTAAACACTGTGTTAATGACTTTGGTGACAGAGACCAGAGTACATCAACATACAAAAGTCTGAGAATCCAGTCACTATCTATAATGAGAACTTTTATTGCCAGCTGGGTGATCAAAATGTTTAAACTCTCGTGAAAGCTGAAATGTGAAGAGTAAAACATCAGTGGTTGTCAGCAGTGATGATTTTTAAATCAGGATTATTGACCAAACTGGATTCCAAAAGCACTGAGGATAAATGCTGTTGCAATAGCACATCAGTTTAGAAGAAACTGTTATTGAAGTTATTGAAGAAAAAAAGAAACATACTCACTGATGATTGAAGAGTTCAAGCTCAAAACTATTGACTTCAAACTTTTAAGCAGATGAACTCCACTGGGAAGACGTACAGAAAGAACCATTGACTGGGATCCGGATTCTCAGCACAGTCTTTCCCTTGGAGAAGTTGAACTCAACTTTGAGCTCATGTTGAGTTCACAGGAGCTTCAAGGGAGTTCAGATTAGCACAACAGGGAGTAAAGCAAGATGATATTGTGGCCTTTTAATGCTCTCTGTGTTCACTGCCTCAGAAGTCGGTAGGAATGTTCAGTGTGGAGAAACTCAATAGGAGCAATGAATAAGGAGAGTGCATCTGTATCTTTTTTGCCCTATGTGGCAGACTGAATTCCAGTATAATGAATGAGCTAATTTATCATTTGGGGCTCACTATTAGAGTTGTGTAAGCAGATTATTAATAATTCAAAGTTTACAATCTTTCAATAACTCCAAAAGTGCTCATTTTATAACCCTGTCTTGAAATATTCAGATAAACCAGGGCATGAAACCAAACTGTTTATTTTGATGCACTGTACGACTTACAAGCTCTGACCTCAGGGCTGCCCTTCATAAAATAGTACCTACTCCATAAGACAGTCTTGAGTATCAATGTAATAACACACTTTAATGGCTACATTGGTTACCAGTGTGAAAAGATAACTAAACAAATGCTACATGCTTTCCTTTTGGATTCAGACATTTCTATGACTGGCAAAACTAAAATGTTCTTTAAAGCCAGAAGAATAAAGTAACTGGAAACTTGATCCATTTGATTATTTTTAACGCACTAATCTTAAGACAAATAGCCATACAGTGATTGTTGTTAAGATTTTCAAAAAACTAAAATGGAGATAACTTAGAATGTAGTCAGTTTGATGTTATTTAAATTTGTTGATATGTCTATGAGAGTGTGGATGTTTTGGGAAGGATTCCAAGGACTGATAAAATATTGCATTTGGGAATCTTCCCAAAGAAAATTTGGGGGAAACATCCAAACATTTTTTCTGATCCTAGTATCTTGAGAAACTGCAGTCTAATGCTATCAATTAATTCACATGGTTCTTTTGTTGGTCGAAGTGAACAATGATACTATATTAGCCTGGGTCATCTAGACAGCAAGACTGGGGAAGTATCACACTGCTGACACTATATTGGTAAGGTTCAAAACCAGGACAGTAAGGGTGATGAGAAAGAAAACTGAATCAAGAAAAGATGTGAAGCTGTGCAGTGTCATACCTTTGTATTTCGGCTACCTCCTCACAGTGAGTTTCAAGGATACACAGCAGTTCACTTACTGGTTGTGCTCACACAGCCTGCATAACTTTTGAAGGGCTACAAGAAAAAAAAAAAACACACCTTGTGGAGTCCATGGCGAGAGAAAGTAGCAGGAATTTATCTGTATAGCCCTATCACAACCTGCCACTTACCACCGGCCAAGGTTTACCCAACAGGGAATGGAGTCCACTGCGCTGAGTTGTATCATATGACCTTTGATGGCCACTCATGACTGTGATTTATATTCGAGTCTAAAAGTAATGAAGGCAGTTCTTCCTGGATAGAACTTGACACATGGGGCCCAAAGATTCAGCTTTGGGAAACCCAGAATGAGGGTCATTCACAGGTTGCCAACATTTCTCAGTTTCAGTGCCCTTGTCTCAGAAATCTTTTCATGGTGCCTGTATGCCAGAAGAAATATCTAACAATTCATATTATTGCACAGTTAGGTCAAACAGTATTTATGTCCTAATAGCTTAGTGTTCGTTTTTAAAAGTACATATAAATTGAAAGACGATCTTACTTACAAAGCAGAAACAGAGACACAGATGTAGAGAACAAACATATGGATACCAAGGGGAAAGGGAGGGGTGGGATGAATTGGGAGATTGGGATTGACATATATACACTATTGATACTATGTATAAAATAGATAACTAATGAGAACCTATGTATAGCACAGGGAACTCTACTCAATGCTCTGTGGTGACCTAAATGGCAAGGAAATCCAAAAATAGAGGGGATATATGTATTCGTATAGCTGATTCACTTTGCTGTACAGTAGAAATGAACACAACATTGTAAAGCAACTATACTCCAATAAAAATTTAAAAAAAGAATATAACATTACAACTTCATCCTTAACTAATCACAATTAATTACTAATATGATGTGTGCCACACAGTTTTTCAATATGTCACATAAATTCTCCTCCACTGGCAAAACTTTCCATCCTCTCCTCCAGGGCCCATTCCCTTGGCATTGCTCCCTGGTAGCTTCCCTCATCCTGCAGGGCTGTGTGGAAAAAAAAGGAATATAGAATAATCTAATGTTCAAATCATGAACTACCTAGGATTTATAGTTTGGGAGATGTCTAACAAATGCCAAGTATTGCTTAAAATTGTAAAATGTATTGCTTAAATTTGTAAAATGCCCTGCAGAACTCCTGTGTAGCAGCATAGAGCTCCAGAACACATTGGCACATGGTATGGGAACCTGAGGTGCCAGCAAAGGCAAAGGAAGCACGTGGGAACTTATGAGCTCGGGTTGGGCTACGGAATCTGAGGTAGCTCAAAAAGCCTGTGTCATATCAGAATTCCTTCTACATTTCCATATCAAAGCCCTCAAAATTATCAAATAACCAAATAGCTAACGGTATAGCATTGTAGAACATAGACTGCCCTGGATTCTGACTCTTTCAATTAATGGTTGTTTGACTGTAGGAAGATGTCTCAAAGCCTGAGTTTTCTGATGTATGAAATGAGACTAGTGGTAGATGCTCCTTCATGAGTTTCCTGGGAGTATTACCCGAACTCTTTCTTTAAAGCACTTTGCACAATACCTGTCTCATAGTAGCCGCTCAATGACTGTTGTGCTGCTGGTGTTGATGACCGTATCCTGAAGATCCAAGGAGCCCAATCCATTTCACATTCCAACAACTGATATCATCTGTTAGACCCTTTGCCTTGAATTTGTAGTACCTTCACCTGGAATAGAGGCAAAATTATTCTACGTAAGAAGAACAAATTCTAGGAGCTTTGGAGAGGTTGTCCCCCTTCCCACATCTGGAACAACTTGGCCTCAGTGTTGGTGAAAACCATTTTAAGGTTGCTTGAAAACTCCAGCTGGTTCAGTTATGGCTTGTCTGTTCCCCAGAGCAGACAAAGTACTGCAAAACACAGACTTGGTCTCACTAACTTCAAACTGCAATTCTTCATGCAGTTGAAAGCTACGGATAATTCAGCACTGTCGTCATACTTGTCTATTAGTTTTGTCTCAAGTGTGGACTTCAGTTCTTATGAGTTTCAGCAACTGCTCATGTTCTTGATTCCATGTGTTAGGTTATCACTCACGTTTGAATTTGTTTGTGTGTGTTGTTTCTTGCCTTTTTGCATGGGATATCTGTTGTCAACTTTAGCTCTCAGATTATAGACTAGGGTTACTTTTTCTTGTTTAGTGCCTTAGAGACCATCCCTAGTCCCAATCAGGACTGATCATTTGAAGGATATGACAACATGCCATGCTGTCATTACACACATACATGATGGGCCAAACATGATAGTAGCATCATATAATCTTATTTGGAAGGAACCACATTGGTCAACAGTCCCAAGTTCAATTCAGTTTAAGAAAGCCTGTCAACTGCACCCAGATATGCCAAGTAAGGAGAACGTGGAATGCGTGCAATGCAATTAAAATAAATCCCCTGCAGGTACTGATTAGCTGAAAAATGTGGCACTCAGTCTGTTGCCTTAAGAACTTTAAACTCATCAGTGAGCCAATATTTGTCCCATCTTGCACTTCTAAAATAGAGAATTTATGCCTTAAAAATAATTGGTATATGTACGTGTGTGCATGTCAGTGAGATAAGAAAGAGACAAAGGTTGGGGGTGAGGCAAAAAGAGAGAGAGACAGAGTCAGTCAGTCTAAGAATATCCCTTTTTCTTTCTTAGTGGAGCTCACTGAAAATGTCTTATAGTTAACTATTCATAGCAGTTCAAAAAGGAGCTGACATAAAACCAGAAGCAGCCATGTAAAAACTTGCTGCTAATATAGTTGGATGATGGAGCTACAAATTTACTTTTCTGAAAATATTAAAATCCCATTTTTTTCTTTCTTTAATCCTGGGTTCAAATGAAAACATTCCTGATTTCTTCCTTGGGAATGAAATTTTTCTTCCTCTTGTCTTTATCTATCCCCGATGGTCTTATTCCAAAGAGATCCATTCACAGAAGCAAAATGAGCTGTAGGCAGGTTGGCCATATTTATGTACTTGCTTTATTTCTCTAATATATTATACATTCCATTCTACTTGAATTATGTTGGTTTACCTACTTGTCTTTCTCACCAGACTTTTAAGCCTCTTTTGGGCAGCAGTCTTTATTTTGTCTTCTTCTTGATTTGATGAGATTGCAATCTCAGAAAAATATTATTATATTTGTTTGATGTGTACCAGTTTACAAAGTGCTTGCATGTACCTTATGTGGTTGACATTCTCCATTTGTTATTACAGTCAATGGACTGTGTGCCATTATTTCCATTTTATTGATGACATAGCTGTGACTTGTAGAAACCTTTCATAAATATAATGGAAGCATTGTGATTCAAACTCAGGGTTCTAGAATCCAAGTCCAGTGTACATTTTGTTACACACTTTATCTCAACACACATTGTCTCAGCACTGTCACATAATATATAGCCATAAATGTATTTAAAAAGTAGAAATTAAAAAAATTCCTTACAGTATTTTTCTCAGAGAAAAGATACGTAAGGTTTTTGAAGAAGGGACCACGTCTTCAGACATGAATTCCCAATAATGACAAAGAAGATGCTGGTGAAGTGTGAAACTGCCTTAGCCTCTCTAGTGTTCGCTTTTCCTGGGCTTAATTAGACACGAAATATGCAAATCACAACTTTCTGAATGTACACAGATTCCAGAAACAAACACAAGTGCATTTTCAAGAGCGACTTTAATTTTCCTTCTTTTCATCCTAATTGACAACATTCATAGAAGTAGCACAGTTTGAGTAGTAAAAAGTCAGGAAAATTAAATAGGGAGACAGTCTGAACTGTATAATATGTCTCCTCTTTCATTAAAAGAATGAAATATTGTCAGTGCCCTTTATAGTTTTAATTATGTCAGTATAATACTTAATTGAGAGAAATATGCAAATGATTGTTTCCTTGTAAGGCCACAGCTAAATAAACACAGCACTCTGCCAGTACCCATCTTATTATATGTCTATGCAGAAGTCTTGTGCAGATTGAGTTATTATAGGTGGTTCTTTTTACCTAGAAAGTTATTCCTAACATTTTCATGCTTAGATATCTGTATCAAAAATACTAGCAAGTTTGCAGTTTTTTTCAGTATTATCATGTAGTACTCTTCTTGGAGAAAATTAATATGACTGATTCCAATGGCCAACATATTCCATGTTGTGATCTGGCTTCTATAGAAGGTAACTGTGAGGACTAGATCAAGCTGCATTACCATCTTTCCTTGAGTATCAGTCCAAACATGATTGATTTAAACTTGCAGAAATGAATGCATCATGTCTTTCTAGACTTTAAGAACGAGAAGACCTGTGAGATACTGAAAGGCTTTGAGAACTAAAACAAACCTTATTAAACTTCTAAGGATTGCTCTGCCTAAACCATCACAGGCAGATACATGTTGCAAATTCTAGTGCCTGTCTTCTACTGCTTCTTTTCAAACACCATACAGTCCACCCAAACCATATTACTAACTCCTCCTGAATATTTGTATTTCTCTGATTTCATCCTATGCATGTGCAATAGTCTTTAATTGATAATGTCTTTTCCTTTCTCTTCTTCTGGACATCGTACTTTTCCATATAATCTAAATATCCCGTCTTCTCTGAAGGCTTCCCTGATTCTCTCAGAGATCATTTGTGCCTTACTCTTTATGACTGCTTTAGCCCTTTACACTTATCTGTGATGTAAGTTATAATATGTTGCCATTAATTGGCTTTGCGATGCTATCCTCAACCCCTTCACACCCACTGCAAAACTGGGATTTCCTTACCAATCTGAACCTACTGTTATTTATCTTGTTATGGTCCATTGCCCCCAGTCCCATGGAAACCTAATAGGCATTGTTGGCAATTTAAAGTTTCTTTGTTTGACACCTTTATTTCTAAGTGTCTAAGATGTATTTTTGATAAAGATTATAATAGGTATTGTTTTGGGGAGATATTCAAATATTCACTGGGCAATCTATTCAACAGGATTAAAGTGATTTTCTAAGTATGCAAAGGACTAAAGAAATATGCTCTGACCTTCAGTATTTTAAATAGTCGCTGGCAGTTTAAAACAGCCCCAACCATAATATCCATAATTATTCAGCCTTTCCCTCATCCTCAAATGATGTGTTCTGTGTGAATCTGATGAAGGTTAACTGAAAGAAAAGTAGAAATTATTTACTCTCTGATTAGAAAAATCTCTATTTATAACCTCATATAAAAACAAACCCCTCTGTTAATGTACATCATTATTTATTTTTCCTGCTTATATATAATGGGAATACCTAGTCCATTATTTTCAGGCTGAGATAGAAATACTAATTTCTGGAATGGAACTAATTTCTTGAACCCAGAAGAGACTCTGTCAACCGTGTGCCCTGGTGTATGCCTTCTCTCTGCCTTGGCTGCTTTCCCCGCACTTCTCCATCTGGGTAACTCCATCCTGTCTATCAGAGCATGGCAGCCATCACTCTTCTCTTATGTGCCTTCTCTGACTGCCCCAAATATTAAAATAAATGCTCCTAACCTATGCCCCAGTAGTACGCTCTTCACTCCTTGTTTCCATTCATTTATTAATGTTTCCATTCAACAAATATTTACTGAGAACCACCTTTATGTTCGGAACTGAGGGTTCCCTGGTGGGTGGTGGCACCTATGATGTCTTTCCTGCCAGCATTCAGTCTGGTTTAAGAATTTCTCTCAAATAACACACCTCAGACGGTTTTAATTGTGTTTGTCTCCCCTGTTAGATTCTGCACTCTGCCCTGGAACGGAGGCTGCATCTTATATTGCATCCTGAGCACCTGAGCCCTGAGAAAGGAGGCACTCAGTACATTTTTGACTGAATAGGTACCCAAAGAAGGTTGCATTTGTTTAATCTCATTCTCAATCCATTGACCAGTAAAGATTTAGTCAACTCCTCAATTCTCAGAGGTCCAGCTAGAGTTGGAAATATGTTTTATATCTTCTTGCAGTGCAGTATTCTGCATAAAATTGGAGCTCACTAAATGTTCTTTATTTAGTTGCAGGCCACTCTGAATTTGTCTGTATGCCACCATACATATGAATGAGTAGAATAACTGGTGAGGCTGTTAGGTAGCACTGTTTTTGAGTTCTGGGTATCTCCCTCTGAGTATTTAATCACTTCTCAGCCCTGATGATGTCAACTCTGTGACAGTAAGGCCTTCTGTTCAGTGTCAGGGCACAACTATTAACATGAACAGTATAGGTCAGTGAGCACATACATATCTGCAGGTTCCAGTAACTTGGTTCCTGTTGTTAATACAGCTTCCCATAATTTCTCTCTTGCTCCAGTAATAAATAATATCATCAAAAGCCAGATACTGAAGATGCCTTGAAATGTGTCCTTAATGGGCAAGAGTGACACTATGCTTGTTTTGGACACCAGGGGGATGTCCGTTCTCATGTTTATAATGAGAGCTCAGCAAGAAAGTAGTTGGAGTGCTACTGGCACATATGACAAAAGCCTTCTGGAGGGAAGAAAGTCCCTTAAGGTTCACTAGTCCAGTTACTTCGAAGTGGACACCAAATGCTTGACACTAGAGACAAGAGGCAAATACAGTGAGAAATTGAAAGGAGACCTAAAAATCAATTCTTATTGAACTTAAAATGTAAAAGCTGATGCAATTGTAAGTACATGTATTTTAATTTGCCAAGCAATTAAGGAATTATAATCATCTCTCATTTATACTCTCTCTTCAGAATAGCACCTTAGAAAAATTTACATCTATTATTACAATCGGCAAAAAGAGTTGGCAGCTCCTAGTTGACCTACAAATGACTAATGTTGTATGACCTAAAATGAGTAAAGGATGCATTTTTCTACCATCTTATATATGAAAAAATCTAACCTTAAACAGGGTTAATAGACACATGACTGGTAATATACTGTGGCAGACAATATTGTTTGGCAAACTCAACTCCCATTCTCTGACCCTTTTCCCCTGCTACCTCCACTTAAAAGGCTGGAAAAAGCTTATTATACACAGCCCCACCCTCTCTACAGCCAGAGAGGGGTGACATATTTCTCTAGGGTTATGATTAACAGTGGGTATTCTGGAAGCAAATTCATGAGTTGAAATCCCATCTCACCCACTCACTAGCTGTGTGACTTTGGGTAAAAGATGACTTCCCTCCTCCTTCTGTGGAATAGAGATAACCAGAGCATCTACCTCATCAGGTTACAGTGAGGTAGATATTTGAATGAGTTATTATGTAAGACATGCATAGAATAGTGCCTGGCATATAGTAAGTGCTATATGTGTATAAGCTATCATTATTACTTGTCGTGTTTTTTTTTTTTTTTAATCTTGGCAAAGAAGGTAGAATTGGAAATCTGCTGTTTCTGGACAGCTTTTACTTTCCTAATAAAATCAAAAGTTGTAGCTGGCACTATACTGCCTCTCTAATGCCAGCCGTGAAACTGGAAATGACACCTGCAGCTGGAACAGATGGGATGGACATTATGAAAATATAAGCATTGGGGAAAAGCTCAAGAAAATTGGAGAGAAGCAAAATTTGAACCCAGACCAATAGCCACCTCCGTCCCTCTGGGTGTTTAAACTACTGTAATCAAGTTTTACATTAGCTGAAATCTAAAGCATTTTTCACTGATATGCTGGTGGAACTGATCCCATAGCTAAATCTTCTTACCACCAGAATTCTGTAAAATGTTCTCGGAGTGTCAAAAGGATCAAAGAGATGGAGCACATTTTATGAAGTGTTTCAAACATAGCCTCTGGAACACTTAGATCTTTTCAGGTCAAAAGAGCTTGTCCCACAGTTAGCATTACCTATTATCACACATTTTCAGTGGCATTAATTGTCCAGATCTTCCATGTGGAGTAAGCAATGTTATTTCTAAGCCACTGAAGACCTTGGCAGTTTTACAGACAGACTGTCTTCACATGGCCTGTTTGCTACTAGCTGTGACATTTTTATTTTGCTGTGGAAATGTATGTCCTGATACCTGTGGCAGCCAGCCGCCCAGATGGCCCCCACTAATGTCTGCTGCCTGGTGCTCACACCTGTATAGTTCCTCCCACATTGCACCTGTGTTGGTCTGTGTGACCAATAGCACGCAGCAGCAGTGATTGTCACTTCGGATTAGGTTATAAAACACTGCAGGTTTTTGTTTTTTTTTTTTGCGGTACGCGGGCCTCTCACTGTTGTGGCCTCTCCCATTGCGGAGCACAGGCTCTGGACGCGCAGGCTCAGAGGCCATGGCTCACGGGCCCAGCCGCTCCGCGGCATGTGGGATCTTCCCGGACCAGGGCACGAACCCGTGTCCCCTGCATCAGCAGGCGGACTCTCAACCACTACGCCACCAGGGAAGCCCAACACTGCAGTTTTTGTCTAGGATGTTCTCTTGCTAGCCAGCTCCCTCAGATCCTCACTCTGGGCGAAGCAAGTTGCCATGTTGTGAGGACGCTTAGGCTTCCTTTGGAGAGGTGGAGAGGCTCACTTGGCAAGGGACAAGAGTTTGATGGCCAAAAGCCAGCAAGGAACTGAGGCATGCCAACCATGTGGACGAGCTTGGCAGTTAATTGTTCAGCCTCGGTTAAACCCTGAGATGACTACAGTCAAGCCAAGCCAGCAAGCAGGTTAACTGCAACCTTGTGAGAGACTAGACCAGCACCGCTCGGTGAAGCCACTCCTAGGTTCTGACCCTCATACACTGTGTGAGGTAATAAATGTTGGTGGTTTTAAGCTACCAACTTTTAGGTTTTTGTTTGTTTTTAGCAATAGATAGCTAGTATTATACTAGAGTAAAAATTTAAGGCATCAGTCTTAAGTGGTATGTCATAAGAATGTGTTCAAGGTGGGTAATTCCCCAAGAATGTTCTGTGAAATCTAAGTAACAGTTTGCTCTTAAACAAAAAAAAAGCTATGTGTGTGTATGTACATACACCCATGTACATCTACATATGTGTGTATTCGTAAATATGCATGCAGGTGTGTAATGGTAGTCCATGGACCTTAAGTGTTCAGTATACTATGTGAGAAAAGAAAGGCCATGTAACTGGAGACAGATGGCATGACTCAATGAAGCTCCCATTATAACACAAGGAGAGGTTAAGAGTTTTTCCTTTCCTGACTTCAGAGTCCTTTATTTCCAGAAGAGGCCAATAAATCCTACTTCATAAGGATGTTAGAAAGGACAATAACATGACAAATGTAAAATATCCAAGACATAAGTTGATACCTATCCAGCACCCTATAAATGTGTATCTCTTTGTCCTTTAAGAACAAACCTTGAAATACAACTTAATAAGGGTACTAAACTACTTTGTTCATATTTAAAAATTATACATGTCATTGTTTATCTTTTTAAAAATTATTGTATTTAAAAGATAACAATCATGTATTTTATATATTATGTAGCCATACTATAAAGGCAATTTATTTTCATTCATATATATTGAGTGTTAGGGACTTACTCAAGTAAAACATAGTTGTGGTTTCATCTAACAGTGATGAATTACTGGAGTGAATTCATACAAACAGGGAAGTTGAAATTAAATTCATCACACCAAGGAAAACACTTCCTACCCATGTAAATTAGCGGCTTTTCCACTAAAATCAATTTGTTTTGGTAAATTATGCAGAAATCCTCAAAGGGCTTAAGTAAGTAATTTATTATACTCTTGGCTGTTTCATAATGTTAGGAAATAAAATGTATTCACACAATATTAGATGGCATAAGCTGAGAGTTTTAGTGACAATTTTTGTTTATTACACTTAATCTAACTTGACTGCACTGTCAGAACACCCACATTATATGGGACATATAATTTTTGTGCCAGTGCTTAGAAGATGCTGCAATAAAAAAAGAAAGAAAAACCTCTCTCTTTTTAGAGTGCCGATTATTTCCTGAAACATTTTATGGCAAAGGTCAGTAATTTAAATGAAAAATGCCTCGAATTCTGTAGTCCTAAGAGAGGAAATTGCCTTCCTAACCGGTATAAGAATACAGTTCTGCACAAGGCTATTGTAGAATTTTTCTTGTAATTCAAAGAGAATGTGTTTGTTTAGCAGATGATTTTATGTTGGTGTATCACCAGATCTAGTACGCACCTGTAGTCGCACGGAACATCCAATAAATCTCTTTTAGCAGAAGGGTAGAAGTATTTGTAATCTTTAAAAATTCATGTCTTACTCTATATCCAATTGCTTAGGTTATCTGAGTCATTCTAATTCACGTATCTTTACTACCCTCTATCCTACTGTATGGTATCAGTTTTAGAAACATCATTTCTTATCCAAACTGCTTGAAATAGGCACCAAACAGTCTTGTATTTCCCATCTAATTACCCCAAATCCCTTCCCCATAGGGTAGGCAAAAATGATACTACCAAACATGAAGTTGGTACGACACTCCACTGCTTGAGGTCATTTAATGGTTTCCTGTGATCACAGTAGGAATACTAACCTTATAGAATATCACATAAGACCTTTTACATCATTACATTAAGCTGCTTGCCTTGTCTTAATCCTTCCTCCAGGCCCTTCATCCTTATCGCATCAAATTCCTTGCCTATTCTAATATACATCATGAATTTTTCAAAGTACGTCATTAGCATAGCCCCATCCACTGAAGCATGCTCGACCTTTTGCATGGTACCTCTCTTTTTAGATCACTAAAATTTAGAGGACTTTACCCTTCCTGGCTTAATATTTTTAAAGCACCTAAAATCATAATCATTTATTTGTTTTTCTGTTCTCTCTCCCTAGTACATAAGCTCCATGAAGTCTAACACCATACTTGCTTGGTTTACCAGTAATTTTATGTGTATGTATGCACACACACTTCAAATAGTATAAATGCTTTTATACTAGCTGGGTATTTTCTTGATACGGGCTTCTAATCTGCTCTGCTTTGTTCTCCACAGATCTTGGAACCTCCACAAACAGGTTTCTATGCTGTATTGCATCTGATTATTGGCTGTCTTGATCACAAAATTTAAAAACTGAAAATTCACTTAATTACTTTTTATTTATCTTTGGGAGAGATTATATATATATATATATATATCATATAATCATGGTTACATAATGAAAAAAATGATAAACATCTTGGAAGTTACCCTGGAACCATCCTAGCTTATTTTCAGATTAGGATCATTTGACCCATGTTATCCTGTGCTTTTGAAATAGATGGTAGCTAATCTATTTCTTTGTACGTTGGAAGTGTCAATTAGGTTTAAAAATAAATGGCCACCTTTGAATGACCCAATGGTTTCACATAACATTGGCATCCATTCTCTATATGATCCTTATGATAATATTGACATTGAGTTAGGCCAAGATTCCTCTCCTCTGATCTACTCCCCAAGATCAGGAATAGAAGGTAAATTCAACCCGTGACTCCAAACATTAGATATCGTGTTCATCAGACTCCATCAGGAAACCACAATCTGCATGTGGGTTTGACTTTACTCCACATATATGTTATTTAAAAAGTCAATGGAGGGCTTCCCTGGTGGCACAGTGGTTGGGGGTCCGCCTGCCGATGCAGGGGACACAGGTTCGTGCCCCGGTCTGGGAGGATCCCACGTGCCGTGGAGC
Source organism: Lagenorhynchus albirostris (assembly GCF_949774975.1). Lineage (NCBI taxonomy): Eukaryota > Metazoa > Chordata > Mammalia > Artiodactyla > Delphinidae > Lagenorhynchus > Lagenorhynchus albirostris. The sequence continues at coordinate 38,136,054 of NC_083113.1, forward strand.
GGCTGGGCCCATGAGCCATGGCCACTGAGCCTGTGCGTCCAGAGCCTGTGCTACGCAATGGGAGAGGCCACTGCAGTGAGAGGCCCGCGTACCGAGGGAAAAAAAAAAAAAAAAAAAAAAAAAAAGGGCAATGGAATTTTCACAAGTAAAATTGAATCATGCTAAAATAAGGGATTATTTTATTTTGAGTAATAAATTGGTACATCCTTATGCAATATAAGCATAAAATAAAATTATAAACATAATATAAAATTATATTATGAATATAATTTTTGGATAATTAGAATAAATAAAACACATTGCAGCTTACTTAACAAGATTGAAAAGCTGATATGACAGTGCTTCACATTCAAGGAGCCTGGATTCAACATCGAGCACACAAGGATTTTGCTGTTTTTGTGGGGGTTTTGTTGTTGTTGAGTTGTGTTTTGTGGTTGATTTTATTGAGTAGTTAATAATTTTCTTCTTTGTCATGTCATTTGTTACTATAGTTATTTTAAGAAATGTTTAAGATCTAAATATTCTTTCAGAATTAGTACATCTGACATATAAAACATAATAAATTATGTCCTCAACATGTGTATACACACACACACACACACATATATACGCTTTGAATCTGATTACTCCATATAAAATTGCATTTTAAACATTTAAGGAAACATTAGTTTCCATTTTGAGGTTTCTTTTTAATCAATATTATTTTCAGGTTTCAAGCTCTGTAAAGTTCATTGAGAATAAGTAATGTGTCTAAAGTGTGTAATGTAAAGATAAAAGCCCTAATATTATCCAAAAGACTACGCTATTAAGAGTAAAGTAAAGTAGTTGCTCTATTTAAGTGCCATGGGAGGTTTTCTAAAACCCAAACCTATGGTTTTATTCCACACTTCTGGCTTTCTCAGCTTCTCTCATTAATCTTGCAGTAAATGATGCAAATATAGGAGTTGCGGGGTGCAACCAGTCTGCTTATTCTCTGTTTGTGGTCCCCAGTGGGTGTGAGGTTGTAGCAATTAAGGCAGTGTGTATGCTGTTTTGAGGCACCACAAAGATAGATAAATTAGGCTGCAAATGGTTTCAATGACATTGCCAAGAGAGCCTTTGATGGGCTTAGTCCAAGGTGATTGAGTCTGAAGTTATTGATGGATAGGTGATCTCAAAAGAAGGGAATTGACTATAAGAAGTAAAGGGGAAGCATCTGGTGCCTGTTAAAATGAGCAAGCCATGGCTATCACAGCCAGCGACTAAAAATGGATACAGTCTTTAAAAACACTATTTAATAAGACTAATGTAAGATGAAAGGAATATTAGTACCAAAGAACCTGAATTTCTAATTATAAACCTCACAGAGAAAACTCTAGTCCCAGATTAGAGTCATATGCAATCAAAGTCAAATATTTATAGAACAAAGAATACTAATCTTACCCAAACATTTTCTTAAAAAAGGAGGGTACAGTTATTACTCATATTTTTGATAGCTCACTGATGAATTTTATCAAACATTTGAGAGGGAAAAGAGAGAGGATGAAGAACTTTCCAGTCACCAGATGTAGAAAAAGCATTTGAAAAAATTCAACACTCATTTATGGCAAAACTTTCAAACTCAAGAGAACAGGAGAGAAACTTAATCTAAACTTATAAAGGGAAACTGTGAATGTAGCCAACATCATAATTAACTGATTTTTGATCACTTTTTTTCTACTAGCAGGAGCAAGTATTGTCCAATAGGGTAAGCAGTAGCCAATTGTGGCTACTGAGTGTTTGGAATATGGCCAGTTCAAATCAAGATGTGCAGTTAGTGTAAAATACACAGTGGATCCCGATAACTTAGTTTAAAAAAGAATGCAAACTATTTCATTAATAATTGTATAGTTATTTAATATAGGAAAATTATATTTTAGATATATTTCATTGATTAAATTTGCTGTTTAATTTCATCTTTTTCTTCTTTGTTTCTTTTTCATGGGGCTACTGTAGAAATGAAAGTTACATATATGACTCATTATTATTTGTCTCACATTTATCCATTGGACAGCACAGTTCTAAAGTTCCACTTGTCCATTTCATTTGATGCAGCTCTGAAATGAGGTCTGATCCAAAGGGATTCTCAGTATTAAAACTTTAAGATGTAGTTTATCTTGTGTGATTTCCCTTTTCCTTATATTGTAACTGGTTCAGGTTGGGACCTCCATTTATAATTGATTACAAAAGTCTATGGACAACTCTTTAAGTTGTAAAATTTCCTTCAAAATTACTTTAAGGCCAAAACTTTCTCTCCAGCGCCACCTCCTAGGAAGTAAGCTCTAGGATTATGTGTTCTCAAGAAGGGGTTCTCTTTTTCCTCAAATTTCTTTTACATTTGTCTGCTTTTGTTCCAACTATTTCCTTTATCTGAAATATCCTTTCCCCTTTTGCCTTTGAAAATCCTGGTGTTGCTTCAAAACCCAACTTGACCCATCTGTGAGAACTGATCACTGATCACACCTGCTTCTGATCCTCCCCGTCCTATCCCCCAATCTTTTTTTTTTTTCGCGGTACGCGGGCCTCTCACTGTTGTGGCCTTTCCCGTTGCGGAGCCCAGGCTCCGGACGCGCAGACTCAGCGGCCATGGCTCATGGGACCAGCCGCTCCGCGGCATGTGGGATCTTCCCAGACCGGGACACGAACCCGCGTCCCCTACATGGGCAGGCGGACTCTCAACCGCTGCGCCACCAGGGAAGCCCTTATCCCCCAATCTTAACCTGACCCTCTAGAACAGAACTTGTGTTCTCCTTACTTCCATGTAATAGTGAGATATCCTATATCTTATCCTACACTAATGAGCTGCATGACCTCTAGGACCATGGGACTTCCTGCTTGCCTCATTCTTAGCACCTAACCCAGTTTGCATATGGTGCTGTTCAAGACTTGTTTCCAGAATTTATTTCCATTTTTGTATGCATGTGTACGTACTTATTAACTTATAAGAGCAGTTTATGAAGATGTGATATATTCTTGGGTTTATTTAAAATGCCTCTTTGGAGCTGGAGTTGACTCATTAGCAATTCACCAGGGTACTAATTGCATGTGACAATGTAGATGTATTGTGTCCTATTTTCTAAATCCCTGGGTAGAAATATAGAAGAGGCTTGCATCTAAAACAAACAGAGGCTATATAGACATTTTCTCTCATAACTACTGGTCTGAGCAGGTGGAGTAGAATTTTCCTACCTCAAAAAATATTTTTCTCATTTCTTTTAGAATCGGCCAGATGGGATTTTTCCCCTGCAGCTTGAAAGTTTTAGCTTTCATTTGACTTAAGAAGCCTCCCTTTAAGATAGCATTAGTGACTTCTACGTTAATGTTATTTGCTAAATATACCTTTTTGAGATCAGGTTTTGATAAGAAATAGGAGTTGCACATCTAAATGAAGAGATGGGGCCATGGAAGACAAAAGGAGCTGCTTCCCAAGTTTGCCTAGTATCCGTCTTCCAGTTCTTAGTTACCCCAGCACCTGCATGTACCACATTCCTTACAATTCGCTCTATCCACAGCCCCTTTCTCAAAGGCCCCTTTCTGCACACAGTAGCCCTTCATTTAATTTCAGTAGTTACCTCCTGTAAGTGCAGAATATCCTCATGACTGGAAACCCAGCCAAGACAAAGTACAGAATCACTTGGGCCAACTATACTCCCATCTCAACCATCAACCATCCCAGCATTGATTTTACCATTAAACACTGTAAAAGCTCAGAAAAGTTTGAGTTAACTGTTCTGATCTCTTCCTGTTACAGATGGTGACACTCTCCCAGAAGAGTAAAGTGTTTTCCCAATATTAACCCATACTTAGGCAGAGTTTCAATTATAAACAAGTTATTTGGCCACCCAACCCAGCCCTTTTTCCACCACACTATGATCTGGAAATTTCTTCCTTTTCACATTGTGGACAAAGTCAAGTGCCTTCAGTCATTTCATATCCTATCTCTTCTCTTTTGCCAGTCCATCTCCGACTTCATTATCACCTTTGCACACTGCAGTCACAGTTCAAAACTAGTCTTGGGCTGCAAGGGACCAGTATCAATGGAACTGCTTCCCTGTTCAGTGACAGGTGATGAGATGAGAGGTGGTGAGGCAGTTATAAGTATGAAATATATCAGTCACCAATGATCTTATCAAACTACAAGGAATGTTTGGGTGTGTAGCCTCCCAGAATTTTAAAAATAACATATGATATTGCTTCATATTATCACAGTGTTGATAGTAAATTTAATATACATGGGGACCCTGCCGCATGTTTTATTTTGTAATCTGCAATCAATACTTGTTTACTTACTAAAAAATCATATATATATGAGTGTATATAACATATGTTCTATAAATATATATGTACACTTACATATATACATATATATGCACTCAAAAGAAGCCACAGAGCCCTTTTCTGCTGACCTTCTACTGAGTGACAGCAGTTGTTTGAAAATACATATATAGGGACTTCCCTGGTGGTGCAGTGGTTAAGAATCCGCCTGTCAATGCAGGGGACACGGGTTCGAGCCCTAGTCTGGGAAGATCCCACGTGCCACAGAGCAACTAAGCCCATGCACCACAACTACTGAGCCTGCGCTCTAGAGCCCGCGAGCCACATCTACTGAGCCTGTGTGCCTAGAGCCGGTGCTCCGCAACAAGAGAAGCCACCGCAATGAGAAGACTGTGCGCTGCAATGCAGAGTAGCCCCCACTCACCGCAACTAGAGAAAGCCTGCGTGCAGCAGCAAAGACCCAACCCAGCCAAAAAAAAAAAAAAAAAAAATGTACATAAAAGAACTAAACTTTATATGCATTATAGTTCAGTTGATGCCATTCAGTAGAAGCTCAGCAGGAGTCCTCCCCTCCGTAGTTCCTTTTGAGTGTTTGTTGGTTTGTAGTTTCTAACACTTACTCCTGGGAAGATACCAACTTTGTATACCTGATTTGGCCAGAAGAGTGAATTGCATGGTAGCATCCTGCCCACAAGATGGCAGTGGCAAGACAGTGTTTGATGAAAGAGGTAATTGGTTGCCCCTAGGTTTAAAAAAAAAAAAAAAAGCTTGTTTGGTAATTCAATTTGTGTCTGTCTATCAGAAGAGGATAAGGGGATTTCAGAGGCAGGTGGCAAGGGGAAAGAGCATTAGTGGTACAATTTCTTTATAAGAAACAAAAAATAGAGCTGCTTTTCTGTATGTCACAAACCTACTCATCTTTTTCTCGAAGTGAAAATATTTTCTCTTAATTGCAGCACTATGTTTAATAGCTGTGCACCCCTTAGGGGAGCCATGTCCTTACAGGGCACGCCCCCTCACCTTCTCTTCCCACATAAAAATATTTGAGAGTGGTATCCTTGTTTGTGTTTTGTTTTTCACTTTACTAATGGGAATGCTTTAATTTCAGTTTAAAATTTTATACAATGTAGACATTACTTTGCTGTAAACCAATAAATATTTTCCATTCATTTACAGTAACAGGTCAGCTGTGATGACTATTTGGCCAATACCGAAATTCTCTTCTTTATTTGAGTCATAAGATATGTCAGATTTTCAATAAATAGCTTGCCTTTGCCTATGTTTCAATCAAACAGACAAGCACCTTCATTTTCCCTAAAGGGAATCCGAATACTTCTGTGCTCTGTCCTTAACTCTCCAAATTTGCTAACAGATTGTACTGCTATTAGCTGAAGTAGCACATGACAAAGTGTAAAGTATTTTTTATAGAATGGATATATGAATGAAAAGAGAAGTGATCATTACTGTAAAGTGACCACCATAAATTAAGGATCAAATTAAGAAATAATTCAAAACTATTTTAAGTTCATAATGGATATAAGTAAAAAATTGTCTGCATTACTGAAGTGTAGAGCTTTATACAGATATACTGTTGCCTCTCAAAAACATTCTGTTCTCAAGCTAGATGACTTTGTAAGAATAAAGTGTTATTTTGTTGCTTTTGTGTTTTTAGAAGTCATTTTAGATTTCCTGTTTTGGGGAAAGGTGCCTTATTCCACTAATGTGCTCGCTTGCCTTCCTTCTTTCCTCCCTCCCTCCCTCCCTCCTTCCTTTCCTTCCTTCCTTCCTTCCCCTCTCCCTCCCTCCCTTTCTCTCTCTCTGTCTCTTTCTTTCTTCTTAAAAATGGATAAAACTTTTCTGTTCTGTGCTAGATGCTTGTGACACTGAGATGCGATACTGTGAAGACGTTGTTATTCATATCAACCTTATATTGTACTTTTGTGGTAGAGAAATATGGGGAGATTGGTGGACCTTTGAGAAAGTAATATTTAAATTGAGACTTGAAGAATGACTGACCATTCAAAGGATGGGAGGATAAAATGGCGTGACTGTTCAGGCCTATGGAGCAGCACGAGCAAAGTCTTTAAAACTATACGGAGCTTTGTTTTTTCCACAAAATGAAATGGTATTAGGTGTTTGGAGCCAAGAAGGAAGGAGAAAGAATATGAGTTGAGTTTGAAGAAACAGATCACATAAGATCATTGACCTTTAAAAGCAACAGAGGACACTGTTAGATTTTAGAAGGTATGCATATGCGTGCATATGTCTATGTGTATGTGTGTATGTGTACACACATATTATATAATTCCTTGAGCTCTTCCTTGGGAATCTAGGAGAACATTAAAAGCCAGTATAGCTCCATACATTGCCCGCAACCAAAATGAAAAATTAAGGATACCAAATAAATACAGTAAATAAATAAAAAGATTCTTAATGAATAATAACGGAGGTGCCATAATTCCAAAGCACAGTGGGTAGAAAACCCGTTATGCATCTCAATCATGGCAATGTGAATTGATACAGCCACTATGGAGAACAGTATGGAGGTTACTTAAAAAACTACAAATAGAACTACCATACGACCCAGCAATCCCACTACTGGGCATATACCCTGAGAAAACCATAATTCAAAAAGAGTCATGTACCATGATGTTAACTGCAGCTCTATTTACAATAGCCAGGGCATGGAAGCAACCTAAGTGTCCATCGACAGATGAATGGATAAAGAAGATGAGGCACATGTATACAATGGAATATTACTCAGCCATAAAAAGAAACAAAATTGAGTTATTTGTAGTGAGGTGGCTAGACCTAGAGTCTGTCATACAGAGTGAAGTAAGTCAGAAAGAGTAAAACAAATACTGTATGCTAACACATATATGTGGAATCTTAAAAAAGAAAAATGGTTTTGAAGAACCTAGGGGCAGGACAGGAATAAAGACGCAGACATAGAGAATGGACTTGAGGACACGGGGAGGGGGAAGGGTAAGCTGGGATGAAGTGAGAGAGTGGCATGGACATATATACACTACCAAATGTAAAATAGCTAGTGGGAAGCAGCTGCATAGCACAGGGAGATCAGCTTGGTGCTTTGTGACCACCTAGAAGGGTGGGATAGGGAGGGTGGCAGGGAGATGTAGAGGGAGGGGATATGGGGATATATGTATACGTATAGCTGATTCACTTTGTTATAAAGCAGAAATTAACACTTTACCATTGTAAAGCAATTGTACTCCAATAAATATGTTCAAAAAAATTAAGCTAAGCTCTGTCCTAAGTGTGCAAATATAAGATATCGTAGAGCTAAGTCATTAGTAATGTTGTTCTCAGATGATTATAACTTGTAACTACGGTTGAGAACCACTGATCCAAGGAAGATTCAAGTACCTTGATAACTGTGAGACTGTCCCCTTCCTTGAAATGAGTTCAGTGTGTGTCCTTGTGAAGTATTTACTTAAGCTCAGTAGTTAGAGGAACTGGCAAGCCTGCAGTTCAACTTGGTGGTAAGTTTGTAAAGGAGATATAGCTATGTGGTGACATAGATAACCGTTGTGAGTGAGATGCAGCCCTGACTGTCCCTTGTCCACCTTGCTTCCTGGGATCTGAGACTTCAGACCTGCACATCTAGCCAAAGCCTGCAGACTGTCTGAGCACCATTCATGATGCAGATAAGCTCCCAAGGGAGTAAAGGGGGTAGGGTTTAGGGAGGCTGAACCTTTCATAAAGAGTGGGTATGGGAAAAGTGGAAGCTATTGGGGTAAGGCTACACATATGTCTTTTCAAAGGAAACAAGATATTTCAAATGTTAATAGTTTATTTGTATATGAGGTAGATGGTTTTGGAGTTTGGACAAATAACAAAAGCAAAAACAGAGAAGGGGGAGTGAGAGAGAGAAAAAAGTAGACAAAAGAAAAAAGAAACACAGACTGTGGAAATGGTTAACTTTGTAAACTGATTAGCTGCAGCCACAAGGAGGCAAGTCTGGCCATATACCTTGAGAAGGCTGATGAGGGCTCTCCAAATATTAAACTTTTATTATTTATTCATTCTCTAAAATGTTTTGGGAGTCTAACTGTGATGTGTATGTATGTGACACATGCCTCTGTGTAGTGTCTGCCACTGCCCTTCCCATAACATCTCCACATTACTTAAGCAACATTTTCCTCTTCAGGATTTGATGACTGATTCATTGGTGTCCCTTTTCTAGTAGGGACACACCTCTAGAGCCCCTACTTATTGGGGACCTATTTTATTAAATGTCTTGAGACTGCAGAAAATAGCCAACTTAGCTAGAAACCTGACTTCCCATTTCCTACATCTGAATATTCCCTGCAACTTCTCAAACCCAACTGTAAAGCAATTTGCATATACCTGACTACTCTAGTGGGCTGCTTTTGGAATTTTGGAGGGAATAGGGAAATAAGAGGAGTGGACATGCCATACCCCATTTTGTTCTGGGTTCCTCATGAAAAAGGCATTAAGCTACCCAGGGAGTTCAATGTGGTTAGAAGTCACCAACTTTAGACAGTGCAGTGTGGCTCATAGCCCACTGAGAGCAGCAGGAAAAACTGAGACAAAAGGTGAGTGCCTTGGTACACTTGCAGATGTGAGAAACAAAGACAAAATTCCATGTGTCCTCCTGTATGTTAAATCACAGATTATCAAAGCATGGGACATTTACCACTGGTATTGAGTGAGATGATATTGTAAGAGACCAGGCATTTTTTGAAAAGTATGCCCTTTGTATTTCTCTGTGAATGCATCCACTTATATCAGGAAGAATGTCTTGGTGTCACATGACTATCTTCATCCTTTTCCTTATATATGCTATCTGTAAGTTTAGCAAAGAAATAACAGGCTTTAGGCTCAAAATCTCAGATAAGCAATGGTATCTATCTAATATTTAATAATAATATTTGGTTATATCATGTTTATTTCATTTTTAAATAGGTATAATTTGCTTATCATTTGTAGAGTGACATAAAATTTATTTTAAAAAGAAATTTAGGACTTCCCTGGTGGCACAGTGGTTAAGAAGCCGCCTGCCAATGCAGGGGACAAGGGTTTGAGCACTGGTCCAGGAAGATCCCACATGCCACGGAGCAACTAAGCCCGTGAGCCACAACTACTGAGCCCACATGCTACAACTATTGAAGCCTGTGCGCCTAGAGCCCGTGCTCTGCAGCAAGAGAAGCCACCGCAATGAGAAGCCGGTGCACCGCAACGAAGTGTAGACCCCACTTGCTACAACTAAAGCCAACACAGCAACAAAGACCCAAATGGATTGTCAAGTAAGCATATTCTTTCCACAGTAGAAATTTTTTAAAAAGATATATTTTTTTAGCCCAAGATGTTTGGGGACATTTTTATCTTAGAGGAATGTATTTTGTAAGCACTACCTGCTCTTTACCATTTCCCAAACCTCTGCTATATGTCAGGCACTGTGTCAGCTCCTGGAGAAATGAAGATGAATGAGGACATGCCCATGACCTTGAAGACCTTGCAATCTCACAATTCATATAAACCCAATAATTGTGAGATAGTGACAAACAAGCAAATAAATAAAATTGTAAAAAACTAAAAAAAAAGAAGTTTACTTAAGTTAAATATTAGCCAATAGGAGGAACATATATAATTAGCAGTAAGGTGGCATATGAATATGGGGAGCTTTGTGGACAACTGAATCCTGATTATGATGCTCGGTCAAAGCAATTGTTTTCTATACTGACTTTGCATTAGAACCACCTAGGGAACTTTAAATATACTGATGTTAGGATACCATGCCAGGCCAATTAAATTAGAATCTCTAGGGAGGGGAGACTGGACATCGATTTTTTTAAAGCCCTTTGAGTGATTTTAATGTGCAGCCAGTTTTGAGAACCACTGGGTTGGAGATGCTAAAGAATGAAGAGTATTATGTCCCCACCCAACAAACACAGACACAGAGAAAGCCACAGATAAACGGCTATGTGGTACTGTCACATAAAAGTTTTTTTTTAAATAAAAACTTTGTTTTTAAAGAAATAAAAATTGTAATTCAAAATAAACTATTCTCCCTGGCTCTGCAGATTCGAATGCCTGGGCTTATGAACACATTCTATTGGGACTGAGCTCAGGTTCAGCCGTTAGCTTAATTTGTCACCTTGGGCAAGCCACTTGACTTTTCTATGCACCAATTTCCATTTTTATAAAATAAAGGGAGAAAGGATGTTTGACATGGATTAGCCTTCAAGACCCTTCCTGCTGCAAATCTTTATGGTTCTTTAAGTGGAAATGACCAGCCAATTCGTGGTTCTTCCTTGGTTTTGCTTTAATGGTGATAATTAAAAATAGAATCATAGATTGGTGTGTGAGGTTTTCTGTTACTTGTTTATTGGAGATAGATTTTGAAAACTAGTTTTTTTGTCTCCCTGAGCTGAGAGTTCAGCCAGCAAGCAACCTTCTAAAAGCCTGACTCAGAGCAAGGAAACAAGCTTGAGTATGCACACAGAAGGCATGGTTGACCTAGTAATGAGGACTGTGTAAAATCCCATCGATTTTCTTTTTTGACTTCCCTTTCCATTTAACCATTTGTCAATACTGGAGAAAGCAAGCTGCAGAATGTAATTTTTCAGCAACTGGAGACAAGACAACTTGTCCAGGTGAAGGAAGTTGGAATACAATTCTGACATGGACTCAGAGCTTTAAGTGACTTTTCTCAAGTTTTTTTGCTGAATGTAAATCTGTGGGCTCAAACAAGTATTCTGCATTCGGGTCTTTCTGAATGCATGACTAGCCTTATTTCCCTTTTGCCTCCAGGCCTAACCTGGACTCCCTTCTCATTTTTCACTCTTATCTAACTTCCAAATGTCTTTCAAGAGAGTTTAGGGGTCACTTCTGTAAAGTATCCTTTAATGATTCCAATAAAATCTTCACTCCTTGACAGAGTTAAGCACCCCATAGTGCCTCATATCTACCAATACCCAAGTACTCTTATCACCATCTCACAATTATTGGGTTTATCTGAATTGTGAGATTGCAAGGTCTTCAAGGTCATGGGCATGTCCTCATTCATCTTCATTTCTCCAGGAGCTGACACAGTGCCTGACATATAGCAGAGGTTTGGGAAATGGTAAAGAACAGGTAGTGCTTACAAAATACATTCCTCTAAGATAAAAATGTCCCCAAACATCCTGGGCTAAAAAAATATATTTTTTAAAATTTCTACTGTGGAAAGAATATGCTTACTTGACAATCCATTTATAATTTATTCTCAAGTCCATACTCAATTCCTAAATGTGCAATTTGCTTTTTCTAAACCTAGAACTGAGAAACCATGGCCAACAGGTAGCATATTATGAGCCAACACAGATCAATTGGTTCAGTCTGGCTAAAGTATTGAGTTAAAAAGATCTCGTACATATATTAGAGCTAACTAAGAGTTTCTTGATCGTTAGCAATATTCACCAAAGGCACAGATAAGAAGATTGCCAGTAAATAGGCTTTGCTGAAGTTCACCAAATTAGTGAAATATAAACAGGATTTAGATAGCTGAGATGTCTGAATAGTATCCTGGGCAAGCATTTTAGAAGTAGGCCAGTTACAGATGAAACGTTCCAATAATCTGAGTTACTGTTTGGGACTACTGTGATTTTTTTTTCCAAATGCATTTCAGTGTGTGTGTGTGTGTGTGTGTGTGTGTGTGTGTGTGTGTGTGTGTGTGTGTGTGTGTGTGTGTGTGTGTGTGTGTGTGTGTGTGTGTGTGTGTGTGTGTGTGTGTGTGTGTGTGTGTGTGTGTGTGTGTGTGTGTGACAGCTAAGAGGGTAAGAAGACAAGGCAAAATATTTATAGATGATGTGCTTGTAGTATAGCATGACCCCTTAGAAAGCTAATATGCTCTTTTGATATAAACACAGATGTCAGCTACAGTCTCCTTTTCCACTTAAGGGTCAGTAAACTTCAGATTAAGATTCCCTGTGATATGATAATTATCTGTCTCTTCTGTTAGAATAAGAGCTGTGCAAGAGCACATACTATATACCATATCGATATTTGTTTCTCCACTGTATATACAGACTACACAATATGTGTGTGTGTGTGTAAAATGAGGCATATATATTATTATGTCCTGAATCCATGAAAATGAATATAAAATATTATTTACATCCCTCTAACATCCAAAAGTCTCTCTTCTATGTAGTCCTAGAGGGGGCTTTAGTGATAAATGTTTCAGAGTTTTAGAGATCATCTTTTCAATGTGAACCAGAACTTCTAATCCTACCTAATTTTTCTCAGTTGTGATACTGACCTACTTTAGCCTAAAACACTATGCAGGGCAGAAAATCCTGGTTTGGCTGCTTCTAAGAATGGAAAATGCAGAAAGTGCAGAATCCATGGCAAATATTAGTTTTTAAAAATATGGCAATGAAGAGTAGAAATGAAATGGGATGGGAAATACTATACTCCCCATCCCTAATACATACATATGCACATTATAGAGAGATGATGAATCAATAGATCAATACATAGATTTTCTTTTAAAAGGCAGACTTTCCTGTTTTCCTATAAGGTTTCCTTAACCTCACCTTGAGAGTTGCACATGGAAAGATTCAATAATCCTACACATGCAGCTTAAATTGTACTTACTTACTGACTGAATATATGCATGTACCTAGTATATGTGTTTTGGTAATGATGTTCATGAATTTTCATTGAGTGATTATTTATTAGTGGAATTGCTGGGCTTTTGAGGTTGTGTATTTCAGCTCTTGGATGTATCTATGTTAAGTACTGATATCATGCTTTTAAATGACAGACTTTCCCCTAATTAAAGAAAGAGGAATACAACTTTTAAGTTGGGTATGAGTGTGACAGGTTGAAATACATACATACACACACACACACACACACACACACATATATATGCTTTTTTTTTTTTTAAGAAAGACTTTCATAACAGGCCTCAAAGACTATTTATTCAGAATGTTAGGTGGGAAAGAAGGAATGTCCTTTACTTTGGAGATAAAAATGAATACCAGTTAGGGGAAAAGGAGGTTAGGAAGAGGCACTTAGATGCCTGGAGCTAAATTTTAGTGTGTCCAAAATATGATCTATCTCTTGAAAACTGTCAGGAAAAGAAACTGAAAGAAGGAATCTACAAAAGAGGATGTTGAGCGCGTAGTAACTTTTGGGATTTCAGCATATCTTAAGCCACCGTGACATTGGTGGAGTGATGGGAGGAACATCTTTCTATTATATTTATTCATAATGAACATCTTGAAGTAGCAGAGTGGTGGGAATATATTCCTGTTATATGCCCCTTGAAAAGAGCACTGCATATTTACGAGTGTGATTAAACAAACAAAAGAAACAAAGGAAAGAAAAAAAACAACAAAATCCCTTCCAAATTCTGCAGGGTCATGTTCTGGTTTATGCTGCTGATTTTTAAAAATATATTTCTAGAGTTGAAAAGCATAAATTTGTATTGTAAGTTAAACTGCATTATACATTTGCATTACTGTGAACCTCCTTCAGAATACAGAAAAAATGAACATTGTTCATATGATTAAAATATCAAGTATCTGGTGCATTTCTCTAAGAAGAAAAAGTAGTCTACACAATTACTTTTTTAAAAAAAATTCTCATACAGATTAATTTGTTCTACCAAAGATACTTTTTTATATCTTATCGAGAGCTTAAATTCCTTGATAAGATAGTTGTCAGGGTCCACTTTGGTTACATTCTTCTGTAATTATCTCTGTGTTCTCCTGCAGATAGTTGTTTGTTTGCTTTATTTTAGCGCTTAAAATAAAATAGACATTTTATCCTTCTAAAATAAGATTAGAGTCCAAATGAACAAATAATCATTAGAAACCTCTGGTAATTCTGGTGTTTCAAATAAAATGTTACATGTATTTTTGAGGTAAAAAAAAAAGGGTTCTAGATTCTTTCTATTTTGAGCCTTCATTGCAAAATAATAGGAATCAACAGCTCAGGACCCATGAGTGTGATTAGGCAGCCAGTGCCTGGAGAATCTGAGCAGGCATGCCAGAGAACAGAACAGATTTCACTTATCTATCCCATAAAAAGCAATCCAGCCTTTTTTTAATGATAGAAAACAATAAGTTGTTAAATATCCAGTCTCTTCTTTCTGCCCATATAAGGCATAACTCCTTTGAACATAGTCCATGCTGGATAACGTTTGAGTGTTTATGAACATATATTTTTGGATATATCAATAGAATATAAGTTCTTAGTTCTGTTAGGGGTGAATTCTGCCCTCCAAAAATTTTTTTGTTGACATCCTAATGCCCAGTAACTCGTAACATGAACTTCCTTACAGATAGAATCTTTACGGAGGTAATTCAGTTAAAATAAGATCATTAGGGTGGGCCTTCTAATTCAATATGACTGGTTTCCTTGTATGATGGGGGAAAAATTGGAGAGAGACATATACACAGGGAGAATGTCATGTGCACATAAAGACAGGGATCTGCAAGCCAAAGAGAAATGGCTGGAACAGAATCTTTCCTCACAGCTTTCAAAAGAAACCAACCCTGCCAACACTTTCTTTTCAGATTTCTAGCATCCAGCACTGTGAGACAATCAATTTCTGTTGTTTAAGACACTTAGTTTGTGGTATTAGCTCTAACAAATTAATACACTATCTTGTTCAAAAATTTTATGCCTGGGTCACAAATAGTAATAGATACTTTATAAGATTTTAATAAACAAATAAGTGAATGTAAATGAACAAATGAATGAATGAACTGATAAATTTTAAAATGTATCCTGAAGTTGATGCATAAGGAGAACTGGTAGGACTTGAAATATATGGAAGACCATATTTTTTAGAAATAATTTTTAGACATCTACATGTGGAACAACTCCTACAGAACACCTACTGAACGCTGGAAGAAGACCTCAGACTTCCCTAAACGGTCTTGGTGCTCTGTCTGGGTGTCAGGCCTGTGCCTCTGAGGTGGGAGAGCCAAGATCAGAACATTGGTTCACCAGAGACCTCCCGGCTCCACGTAATATCAAACAGCGAAGCTCTTCCAGAGATCTCCATCTCAACGCTAAGACGCAGCTCCACTCGATGACCAGCAAGCTACGGTGATGTACACCCTATGCCAAACAGCAAGACAGGAACACAACCCCACCCACTAGCAGAGAGGCTGCCTAAAATCATAATAAGGTCACAGGCACCCAAAACACACCACCAGCTGCTGTCCTGCCCACCAGTAAGACAAGATCCAGCCTCATCCACCAAAACACAGGCACTAGTCCCCTCCACCAGGAAACCTACACAACCCACTGAACCAACCTTAGCCACTGGGGGCAGACACCAAAAACAGTGGGAACTGTGAACCTGCAGCCTGCAAAAAGGAGACCCCAAATACAGTAAGTTAAGCAAAATGAGAAGATACCCAGCTGATGAAGGAGCAAGGTAAAAACCCACCAGACCAAATAAATGAAGAGGAAACAGGCAATCTACCTGAAAAAGAATTCAGAATAATGATAGTAAAGATGATCCAAAATCTTGGAAATAGAATGGAGAGAATACAAGAAAAGTTTAACAAGGACCTAGAAGAACTAAAGAACAAACAAACAGTGATGAACAATACAATAAATGAAACTAAAAATTCTCTAGAAAGAATCAATAGCAGAATAACTGAGGCAGAAGAACAGATAAGTGACCTGGAAGATAAAAGTGGAAATAACTACTGCAGAGCAGAATAAAGAAAAAAGAATGAAAAGAACTGAGGACAGTCTCAGAGACCTCTGGGACAACATTAAACGCACAAACATTTGAATTATAGGGGTCCCAGAAGAAGAAGAGAAAAAATAAAAGGGACTGAGAAAATATTTGAAGAGATTACAGTTGAAAACTTCCCTAATATGGGTAAGGAAATAGTCAATCAAGTCCAGGAAATGCAGAGAGTCCCATACAGGATAAATCTAAGGAGAAACACGCCAAGACACATATTAATCAAACTATCAAAAATTAAATACAAAGAAAAAATATTAAAAGCAGCAAGGGAAAAACAACAAATAACATACAAGGGAACCCCCATAAGGTTTACAGCTGATCTTTCAGCAGAAACTCTGCAAGCCAGAAGGGAGTGGCAGGACATATTTAAAGTGATGAAAGGGAAAAACCTACAACCAAGATTACCCAGCAAGGATCTCATTCAGATTCAACAGAGAAATTAAAACCTTTACAGACAAGCAAAAGATAAGAGAATTCACCACCAAACCAGCTGTACAACAAATGCTAAAGGAACTTCTCTAGGCAGGAAAAGCAAGAGAAGGAAAAGACCTACAATAACAAACACAAAACAATTAAGAAAATGGTAATAGGAATTTACATATCGATAATTACCTTAAATGTAAATGGATTAAATGCTCCAACCAAAAGACATAGACTAGCTGAATGGATACAAAGACAAGACCCGTATATGTGCTGTCTACAAGAGACCCACTTCAGACCTAGGGACACATACAGACTGAAAGTGAGGCGATGGGAAAAGATATTCCATGCAAATGGAAATCAGAAGAAAGCTGGAGTAGCAGTTCTCGTATCAGACAAAATAGACTTTAAAGTAAAAACTATTACAAGAGACAAAGAAGGACACTACATCATAATGATCAAGGGATCAATCCAAGAAGAAGATACAACAATTATAAATATTTATGCACCCAATATAGCAGCACCTCAATACATAAGGCAAATATTAACTGCCATAAAAGGGAAAATCGACAGTAACACAATAATAGTAGGGGACTTTAACACCCCACTTTCACCAATGGACAGATCATCCAAAATGAAAATATAAGGAAACACAAGCTTTAAATGATACATTAAACAAGATGGACTTAATTGATATTTATAGGACATTCCATCCAAAACCAACAGAATACACTTTCTTCTCAAGTGCTCAGGGAACATTCTGCAGGATAGATCATATCCTGGGTCACAAAGCAAGCCTTGGTAAATTTAAGAAAACTGAAATCATATCAAGTATCTTTTCTGACCAGAATGCTATGAGACTAGATATCAGCTACAGGAAAAAATTTGTAAAAAATACAAACAAATGGAGGCTATACAACACACTACTAAATAACCAAGAGATCACTGAAGAAATCAAAGAGGAAATCAAAAAATACCTAGAAACAAATGACAATGAAAACATGTTGACCCAAAACCTATGGGATGCAGCAAAAGCAGTTCTAGAGGGAAGGTTATAGTGATACAATCCTAACTCAAGAAAGAAGAAACATGAGAAGATAAACAAAATTGATAAACCATTAGCCAGAGTAATCAAAAAAAAAAGGGAGAAGACTCAAGTCAACAGAATAAGAAATGAAAAAGAGAAGTAACAACTGACACTGCAGACATACAAAGGATCATGAGAGATTACTACAAGCAACTATATGCCAATAAAATGGACAGCCTGGAAGAAATGGACCAATTCTTAGAAAAGCACAACCTTCCGAGACTGAACCAGGAAGTAACAGAAAATATAAACAGACCAATCACAAGCACTGAAATTGAGACTGTGATTAAAAATCTTCCAACATGGGCTTCCCTGGTGGTGCAGTGGTTGAGAGTCCGCCTGCCGATGCAGGGGACACAGGTTCGTGCCCCAGTCCAGGAAGATCCCACATGCCGTGGAGCGGCTGGGCCTGTGAGCCATGGCCACTGAGCCTGCATGTCCGGAGCCTGTGCACTGCAACGGGAGATGCCACAACAGTAAGAGGCCCACGTACCACACACACACAAAAATTTTCCAACAAACAAAAGCACAGGACCAGATGGCTTCACAGGCAAATTCTATCAAACATTTAGAGAAGAGCTGACACCTATCCTTCTCAAACTCTTCCAAAACATAGCAGAGGGAGGAACACTCCCAAACTCATTCTACGAGGACACCATCACCCTGATACCAAAACCAGACAAAGATGTTCCAAAAAAAAACTATAGGCCAATATCACTGATGAACATAGTTGCAAAAATTCTCAATAAAATACTAGCAAACAGAATCCAGCAGCAAATTAGAAGGATCATACACCGTGATCAAGTGGGGTTTATCCCAGGAAGGCAAGGATTTTTCAATATATGCTAATCAATGTATGTGATACACCATATTAAGAAATTGAAGAGGAAAACCATATGATCATCTCAACAGATGCAGAAAAAGCTTTTGACAAAATTCAATACCCATTTATGATAAAAACCCTCCAGAAAGTAGGCACAGAGGAAACTTACCTAAACATAATAAAGGCCACATATGACAAACACACAGCCAACATTGTTATCAATGGTGAAAAACTGAAACCGTTTCCAATGAAATCAGGAACAAGACAAGGTTGCCCACTCTCACCACTATTATTCAGCCTAGTTTTGGAAGTTTTAGCCACAGCAATCAGAGACAAAAAAGAAATAAAAGGAATCCAAATTGGAAAAGAAGAAGTAAAACGGTCACTGTTTGCAGATGACATGATACTATACATAGAGAATCCTAAAGATGCTACCAGAAAACTACTAGAGCTAATCAATTAATTTGGTAAAGTAGCAAAATAGAAAATTAATACACAGAAATCTCTTGTATTCCTATACACTAATGATGAAAAATCTGAAAGAGAAATTAAGGAAACACTCCCACTTACCAGTGCAACAAAAAGAATAAAATACCTACGATTAAACATACCATAGGAGACAAAAACTTGTGCGCCGAAAACTATAAGACACTGATGAAAGAAATTAAAAATGATACAAACAGATGGAGAGATATACCATGTTCTTGGATTGGAAGAATCAACATTGTGAAAATGACTATACTACCCAAAGCAATCTACAGATTCAATGCAATCCCTATCAAACTACCAATGGCATTTTTCACAGAACTAGAACAAAAAATTTCACAATTTGTATGGAAACACAAAAGACCCTGTATAGCCAAAGCAATCTTGAGAAAGAAAAACAGAGCTGGAGAAATCAGGCTCCCTGACTTCAGACTATACTACGAAGTTACAGCAATCAAGACAGTATGGTATTGGCACAAAAACAGAAATACAGATAATTGGAACAGGATAGAAAGCCCAGGGATAAACCCATGCACATATGGTCACCTTATTTTTGATAAAGGAGGCAAGAATATACAATGGAGAAAAGACAGCCTCTTCACTATTTTGTGCTGGGAAAACTGGACAGCTACATGTAAAGGAACGAAATTAGAACACTCCCTAACAACATACAGAAAAACAAACTCACAGTAGATTAAAGACCTAAATGTAAGGCCAAACACTATAAATACTCTTAGAGGAAAACATAGGCAGAACACTCTATGACATAAATCACAGCAAGATCCTTTTTGACCCACCTCTTAGAGAAATGGAAATAAAAACAAAGAAACAAAGAAACAAATGGGACCTAATGAAACTTGAAAGCTTTTGCACATCAAAAGAAACCATAAACAAGACAAAAAGACAACCCTCAGAATGGGAGAAAATATTTGCAAACAAAGCAACTGACAAAGGATTAATCTCCAAAATATACAAGCAGCTCATGCAGCTCAATATCAAAAAACAAACAATGCAATCCAAAAATGGGCAGAAGACCTAAACAGACATTTCTCCAAAGAAGATATACAGATTGCCAACAAACACATGAATGGATGCTAAACGTTACTAATCATTAGAGAAATGCAAATCCAAACTAACAATGAGGGGCTTCCCTGGTGGCACAGTGGTTAAGAATCCGCCTGCCAGTGCAGGGGACACAGGTTCCAGCCCTGGTCTGGGAAGATCCCAGATGCCGCGGAGCAATTAAGCCCATGCACCACAACTACTGAGCCTGCACTCTAGAGCCTGCAAGCCACAACTACTGTGCCTGCATGCCACAGTTACTGAAGCCCGCGTGCCTAGAGCCCTTGCTCTGCAACAAGAGAAGCCACCGCAATGATGAAGCCCGAGCACCCCAACGAAGAGTAGCCCCCGCTCGCATGACTAGAGAAAGCCTGCGCACGGTAACAATGACCCAATGCAGCCAAAAAAAAATTAAAAGATAGTAAATACTATAAATATTAAAAAATAAAAACCTTAAAAAAAAAAAACCTACAATGAGGTATCACCTCCACCAGTCAGAATAGCCATCATCAAAAAATCTACAAACAATAAATGCTGGAGAGGGTGTGGAGAAAAGGGAACACTCTTGCATTGCTGATGGGATTGTAAATTGATGCAGCCACTATGGAGAACAGTATGGAGATTCCTTAAAAAACGGAAAATAGAACTATCATATGACCCAGCAATCCCACTACTGAGCACATACCCTGAGAAAACCATAATTCAAAAAGAGTCATGTACCACAATGTTCATTGCAGCACTATTTACAATAGCCAGGACATGAAAGTAACCTAAGTGTCCATTGACAGATGAATGGATAAAAAAGATGTGGCACATTATACAATGGAATATTACTCAGTCATAAAAAGAAATGAGATTGAGTTATTTGTAGTGAGGTGGATGGACGTGGAGTCTGTCATACAGAGTGAAGTAAGTCAGAAAGAGAAAAACAAATACCATATGCTAACACACACATATGGAATCTTTAAAAAAAAAAAAAGGTTCTGAAGAACCTAGGGGCAGGACAGGAATAAAGATGCAGATGTAGAGAATGGACTTGAGGACACGGGTCGGGGGAAGGGTAAGCTGGGACGAAGTGAGAGAGTAGCATGGACATATATACACTGCCAAATGTAAAATAGATAGCTAGTGGGAAGCAGCTGCATAGCACAGGGAGATCAACTGGGTGCCTTGTGACCACCTAGAGGGGTGGGATAGGAGAGTGGGAGGGAGACGTAGAGGGAGGAGATATGGGGATGTATGTATACGTATAGCTGATTCACTTTGTTATACAGCAGCAACTAACACAGCAATGTAAAGCAATTATACACTAATAAATATGTAAAAAAATAAAAATTAATTAGTTAAAAAAAAAAGGATGGGGCTACAGAGCAGTGTCATTCATCAAATGACATAATTGAAGGGGCATATCTTTAGATTTCCTTCTAATTCCAGATGTCTGTGAATTCAGTTTTGTGTCCCGAAGTTCATAGGGTGAGCTGTATTACAAGATAATGGTTCCAACAAGTATGTGGAGGCCATGTTTCACATGTAAGTGGAAACACAAGTGATAATATTTTATCAAGAAATCCTCCAGTTTAGTTCCCTTAGCACATAAACACTGTACATACATTTCAAATGTTAGTGTTATTTCTTACTTTCCCTTGATTTGTGTTGTTCTCTGTGTTCACACTCTAAGAGCCCGGAGTGACAATGATATATATCTCATCCTTGAGGGTAATTGCATGTCTCCTCCCAGCCAGTCTAATACAGGATTTCTGAATCACTTTTTCCTGGTGGTCTAGGATAATGATATCAGTGATTTTCAATAATCCATTAGTGTGTGACCACTTGAGTTAAAGCAATAATTACCTGTCATTCTCACACTAACATCACATATGATTAACATCTTTATCTGGTGACATTTCCATCTGGTAAAGATAGAGAGAAAATAAACTGAAGTGGAAGATAATAAACTGAAATCTATTTCCGATTATTTGGGATGCGGATACATCAAAGAACTTGAACGTAAAGGAAAAGCTATTTAGATTTAAATTTTACTTTTTTTTTTTTTTTAAAGAATGAATTTAGTTTCAAAGGTTATTATAGGTTAAGGTTATAAACACAGGTAAGTTGCAGACCTCTGCTGAATCTGAACCTCTGACTTCCTAAAAAGTCTTGTGATAAAGCAATCTGCTAGGTGAGGCAAAGATAAAGTCCACGCCATGAAGTCTAAACAGATAATTCCATACATGTAATACGTAGTCCAGCAATTGCATTACTTTGTTTTCAACTTTTAATCTTAAATTAACAATAAGGTTTGAATGATATATTTGGGGGGAAATTGAACGTGCAATCAATAGGACTGAGAGAGGTTTCGAGTTCTACTACCTATTTGTTTCCGAAAAGTCACCTAATCCTTCTGAACTTTTTCATACAATGAGGAAAATGATACATGTCAGTTTCACAATTATTAATTTCAAATAAAAACAGTTGTAAAGGCTCTCCCACATAATCTAAAATAAAACTGTTAAGTATGAAAACCACAGTAAGGCAGATGGGATCAGTGTTTTATCCTCTACTCCAAGAAATGTTTGAAAATGAAAAGAGGTTAGAGCCATTGCCTGTTAGCAACAGGGCAGTTCTCCCAGGTAAAACTCAATGTAGAAGTTTTGTATTTTTCCATCTAGTGTCCAGAGAATATATTAATCGCCTGTCTGGATTACTACAGAAAGAAGAAATATGTTGAAACTACATCAGATTAAGATGACTTTGGAGGAGAATAAATTTGTGAAATTACATGTTTACAAGATGCAATTTTAGTAAAAAAAAGGGGGGATGCGAAAATAAAAGACTGAATCTGGGCATATGGTAGAAAGAACGTGTAAGACTCTTATAAGTTATATCAGCTGGATAGTTGTAGATACCTAGGGAATTGAGCCACTGATGAAGTTACTGAAAGGAACCAGATTACCCCAGATTAAAGGTTCATGAATGGGGGACATATGAAACAGCAGGGGCTTTGGAGTCATTCAGATCTAGGTATAGGTTCTAGGTCTGTAATTTAATAGATGCGTGAATTAGAACAACTTACTGATCACTCTGAATTTATTTCTTCATTTATAAATTGAATGTTTAGTTTTCACCAAACATGCCAGTTCCTATGGATCTCATTGCTACCCTCTGTCCCAATAGTCATGGAAATGTTCACCCAACAGAAACACGTTTTAGGGAAATTTATGCTAAAAACTTCAGATGCTAAGAAATGAAATTACTCTTTATTGCTCATTACATATGCAGTGTTTTATCTTTTTATTTATGTTCCTAATATTTTAAAAGTAACAGTCATTCATAAATACAGTTTGAAAAAAATCCAAAGAGCATAGAAAGAAACAGGAGTGAAATTCTCCCTTTCACCCAAAGCAAACATCATTTTAAGAGTTTCATGAAAATTTCTTCTGCCAAAAAAGTGTGTACACATATATTTATTTATATTACTAATATCATATAGTGTACACTATTCTGCATCTTGCTTTTGATATAAAATATTTAGGAAAATAGCTGTCTTTGTCAGGACCAGTTTATGTTATTAGCAACTAATGATTTGTAGAATGTATTTATCAGATCCCTTAATTTAGACATTTGAAAATAGTGGAACCAAGAACATATTTCAACCAAGCATACAGGTTTGGGTACCCAGTATTCTTGATATGAATTTACTCAGATTGTGGGTTGGGCGTGA